>NC_092433.1:9056698-9362010 GCF_036169615.1 Heliangelus exortis
AATTTGAGTAGAGCCTGGAATCCAAGCACCATGTGCTTTCCCACTCAAATTATGTTTCTGGCTGAGAACCAGATCGAGCACCTAAAGATATTCATAACAAATTCATTTAACCAGTCTTCTCATCTAATCCATAATTATAAACATCTGTGGGCAGAGGGACAGGCCTATTGGTCAGATACGTTAGTTAAGGCAGCAAGCAGAATTTTAAATGTTCAAGTCACAGGTCAGATGCATGTGAATTCTGTGCATGTTTGGGTACCCTGGGGAGGATGTGAACATCGTTCTTTAAAAAAAGGAATCTCCTGTTGCAATTTCTTGCTGAAGAGCTCACACTTCAGAGAAATTATACTCACTTGGCTTTATCCAAATGATTGGCATCGTATCGAAGAGCAATTTGGGATACTGCTCAGCTAACATTCCCCTGGTGAGAGAAAGGAACAAAGCCATCGTTTGTAGTTTACTGTTAAACCAAACAGGGCTTTAGAGTGTGTTTTTCAGTTGCTTTCATTTGCTGGGTTTTTTACTTCCCCATTTTCCACGCAAGAAAGACTATTTCTTTTGGTGTCTTATATCAGTAATACTAAAAGTATCACCTAAAATACTTAAATCTTGTCTGAGCACCTAAGAAAACTTTCCAGAACCATAGTGAAACACTGTTACTGACTTGTTCCTGTCCCAGCGAGCTCCATCTAAAAACAATCCACGGATATAAACACCGTCTTCAGGTGCAGTATCAGAAGTATCCTGAGGAATAACCTACAGGAAATTAGAGGTCCATGTTATTAAACTTCCAAAGATGATTGCTCTATGAGGTAGTATGCCAACAGCCAATTCTTAGAATATCAAACTCAAATGAGAATACTATAGTAATACATTCCTTTCAGTACTAACTTTATATAAAACTATATATATAGCAGATTTTTGTGGGTTTGTTAACTACCTTTACTGTAGGTTAGAAAATAAGGCTTTAATCACATAGATAAATATCTATTTTATAGGCTGTTTTCCTGAGTGGATGTCCAGGTCTAATGATAAAACTACTTTTAATTTACTTCCTTTATGGATGTTATTTAACATGCCTGCCTTACCAGTTAAATTTATGTCTTCAAATTGCAGTGATTTAGTTGCAAAATGGAACTTTCCAATCAGGATTTGCTTAATATGTCTCACTACATCATCAAGACTCAAATTATAAACGCATTTATAACATATATCACTACCTCAAATTCATATCCCAGAAGGTCAATAGGGATCTTGTGCTTCCGAGCATAGTTTTGCATTGCTCCAGTTAAGAAAGCTTGAGTAAAATAGAATCCTGACAGCCAAAAAACCGTGGGCTTGCCTAAGTCATACCAATCCTGGAAAGAGCAAAATGATACATTCACTAACCAGAAAGAGACAAATCCTTTATTGTTTGACCATTTCTACACAATTGTCCTCAGAAAACCTAAGCACAGTCTATTGCTCCTTGCCAAATACTCCTTTAATGTCATGGACCAACTATAAGAAGTAGATGATTAAATAATTGTTAGTACTGCCTCTTGTATCTTACCTGTAAAAATTTCAGCCTTTCTAGAAAATCTAGAATATAGCTCCCTAATGGTTTTAGACTTGGGTATGAACGTTTTGCCCAATTCTCAGGAACTTTTCCAATAAGTAGACTGCTACTCAGAGCCTCCAGTTCAGCATCCATAACAACCAGTCCTTTAATTGCTTTCTTCAGGTTAATTAGCGTATTACGAATAGTTTGGATTAAACTAGAATTAAAAAAAAAAAAATCTCACACATTTTGCATGACTTGGAAAACACTATAAGTGCATTAGAAACCAAAACCTGGTTATAGAACCATCTACAGAACCTGTACAGCTGCTATATAGCCACCTAATTAGCTATATCTGTCACAAACATTAGTCACATTTGATGTGATTTTTTCAAGACTAGGAAGAGATCAATAAAATAGTTATCTCTGATCAACTCTGTAGTGTTCGGTAAGAGAATAAATTTTGAACTACAAATGTATACACTGAATAGCAAATGAAGAAAAAAAGCTTAGATTACAAAGGAAGATATGAGTGGGGTCTGCAACAAAAGAAAACTTGACACTGAAGGCCAGAGAGTATTATTAGAAGTTGAGGAGAAAATTAAGTGGGAGACAGAGACAAATCAAAAAGGAGGACAAAAAAAAAGAGTGAAGAAAAAAATAGAAGTACACTATATTCTGGTTTCCCACAGAAGAAATTGTGCTAGGACTGTAGCTATCACAGCACATGATTAGAAGGGAATTAAACAAACAAACAGATAAATAATAATTCACACAACGTAACATTTATAATGTACAAGTTGAAGGAATAATATTTATGCAAAAGAAATTATTTTGATTGCATTTAATGAAATAACACTCTTACTTGTTAAATCTTTCCATTTCTTGCACCAACACAGTATTCATACTTTCTTCATATCTCACAGGATATTTACTTAGGCAAGCTTCAATGTCAAAATCGTTTGGAAGCTATAAATGACAACATATTTGGTAACCATTCCACATATTGTGCATCAATATTACATTAAAAGTAAGCAGAGCAGACAAATTGCAGAGCAATAGATACCATTAGACTTTCTGATTAATACCTTTTCAATACAGCATTTAGTAGTTTAACCCAAATTAAAAATACGGGGTTTTTTTAAAAGTAAAAATCTTTTAAAAAACATCTAGGTTTTTTTCATGCTATTGAAAGTTATGAATGTATGTCAGTTTTACTAATTTTAAACTTTTTAACATGAATGAATCAGTTTTCTTTCAAGCTGTGCTTGCTCTGTTTTACTTTTTCACCTGAAATGTAGCTGTGGCCTGTTCCAGCCACACAAGTTCACTAGTATTGCACTAAATTCCTCCTGGGAGTTTTTTCCTCCAACACTAAAATCAATTTGACACTAAAATTCTAGTTAAATAACTACCTCTTTATAACAACATAAATTGGAGTAATTGGTATAATACAATACCTTGCTGAGAATATCATCTGCAATTTCATAGAGAGTGCTGTCACCACCTCCAGAAGTTCCCTGGGTGCCTCCTCCTTGTGTTAAAAGCAGAGAGTCAAAAAGGATCTTAGTTTGCTGAAGATCTTTTGAAATATCCACATTTTCATGCAAACCAAACACTTCTGGATGCTGACTAACAGGAAGACTCTAGGACAAAATAAACAATAGCCATCTACATGAGATAAAGCAACATGTTAGGTTCTCCTATCATACCGATTCCCTCTCCCTCTCAGAAATATTCTAGGTCACAGGAATGATCATACAAGGATATTAGACAAGAAGCCAAGCACACAGTTTGATGTGCTAAACAACTACTTTTTTAACACAGAGAAGCCTTTAAATATTGCTTTCTTAGAGCATCATCACTACAATGCTTCAAAAACTTGTTTCTACTTTTTACCTTGATAAACTCAATGTAGTCCTCATATGTGCCTTTTGGTGGAGCATAATAGTTGCCACTGGGAGAGAAAGTGTAATTAGGATTTTCAATTATGTCAGCATTATAGAAGTCATCCAGCATTGTCAGTAGCAAACGTCTGTCCCAGTCATCTGTCACTCGACCTCCGTAGTTGCACTCACCAGTTAGGTAAGATATAGCTTCAAAAGGAACACTGCTATACTCATTTATAAATAACTGAAATAAAAGACATGAGTAACTTGAGAGATATGAATTACCTCCAGAACAACAGTGTGATTTAAAGACTAAACGGTTAGAAGCTATGGGGCTTCCAAAACTGCTGTTTATTCAGTTTTCACTCTGTGTTGGAAAAATAAAATTCTGATTTTTTTTTTTTTTCAGGCAGAATTACTGTTTAAAATAACAAGTTACTAGTAAAAGCCTTTTACGAATATCCAAGTTCACGAGTAATTCAAGTAATTCTTGAATTATTTACAAGCAGATAGTTTTTCTGTTCTAAACTTTTCAGAAGGATATTTTTCTGTATCAAAGAAATATGCATTTGACGCTATTTTTCCTCCCATCTTCAGAACCCTCTGATCTTTTTCATTAATTTCTTGATAACCTTCCCAATATGTTAGCCTCCATTTCTGTAATTCACAGTTTTAGCTCTTCTGACTTCTCTACACAGGGCCTGCAGACAACTCAAGGGTACAATGTTCAGCATTTTGTTTTAGGGAAGAATAGTCTTAGGCTCCATTTGACTAACCATGTATATATAGGACAATTTTAGCTCTTATACTCATTCATACTCACTAAATTCTGTATGTCTGTATGAATCTAAATCTAATTAAGAATTTTATGTCATTTGTAATTAAAAAAATTATTGATATTCCTTGCCTTTGTAAATTAACTGAAAAGACAAGAATTCACGAACATTTGATATAACTTAAGTGTATTGCTCCTTTTTGACCATCAGTTCATTCCTATGCTTCACAAGATAAGGGTGAAAAGTAGCAATCAAAGATTTTACCTGCAGCTGCCTGATACTGATTCGCAAGTCTGATTCATTAAACCCATAGGGTATATTCCAACCAAGAGGCCCAAATTTTCTCCTCTCCTGAACCAGAGCATGGAAAAAACAAACTCCAAAGAGCAGTTTCTCCCATACCTTTGAGGAAACAAAACAAAAAACAAAAAACCAAAACAAAACAAGAAAAAGGAATTATTAACTAGCCTACATGCTCATGCTGGTCTGCAACTTTATATAGACACAGCATTTGGTTACCACTCTCCATGCAGCATGTACAAATACATGCTACTACTAAGTATGCTGTGGTTATTTCACTTGGGAACAAATATGCACATAGCTGCCATATAGGCAAGCACATTCAGCTTGTTCCTCAAGTACCATTACACAATATTTTTCTCTTCTTCCATGTAAAGGGAAGCTGACTTCTCAAGAATTCAAACAGTACCACATATTTATTGGTAAAGCTCATTAGACATAAAATACAGATGTATTGTTTAATCTAAGCACTTAGATGCATCCACTTACACCTATGCCTACTGATTACCATACTCATACCTGTGAGTGATTTCATTATATTTTCACTTTTTACATAGGTAATGATTAGCTAATTGGTTCATCACTTGTCAGTAAGACACAGGCACCACAGTACAGGTCCCTGGTAGCAAGAAAAGATCTCACTGCTTGCTATCTCAACAATACATATGTCCTACTAACCAATGCCCACGGTTTATGTAAATAGTGCAAGATGTGGGTGTAATATTTCTGTAATTTAATAAAGCCTAAGAAACCATTTTAAATATTGCCATGTTAAATCACCCGGCAGGGTAATTTTCAACTTATCATCTTTATCACTGCAAAACCTAAACTCTCAGTCATAGTAAAAATTTTAGCTTATAATATTCACTGGACAGAAATTAGAGTAACTGTGGAGGAACATTAAAAAAACCTGGCAACAGATAGATACATTACCAGCTCCTTTTCAGGGCATCCACAGAAGAATGCAGGATCAGAAATAGGATCAGAAAGAAATGACTGAAGTAGATTTAATCGAAGACCAGTAGGAGGCTCATTTGTCATCTTCACTCCATTCTGCAGAATGGTTACTGGAAACTAGAAATAAGAATAGTAAAACTGCATTCAGGAAGAGTGAAACATATGTTATATTGTTGTAACAATATATTATTACCCTGTGTTTGTTACATAAAACATTATCTGCAAGAAATTAAATTTGAAACATCTATAGCTTTTAAAAAATATTCTCCAACACACTGAAAAAGTAAGACCTTGCTGTGTTTTCTAGGTATTCAACACCTTACCAATAAACTGCAAAATTAAATTTTTGAATTTGTGAAACAAAACATCAGTGGCAACATAAAAACTTCTTAATTACATGTGCTAGCAAAATGCAGTTCTATTCACTCGTACACAAAATACTACACACCCCAATATCAAAATATTACAAAGGAAGCTTGGTATTACTCTGTCTGTAATAATTTTTTTTAAATGTTCTTCCTTGATTCAATTATCCCTTCATCATCCTCACTGTATTTCTGAGAAATTTTGTAAAATCAGCTCATACAGGTATATCAATACTTGCTAGAACTACAATCAACTTTTCCTTTCCCCAAATACAGAGTATTTGCCACTGCATATACCTTTGGTGAGGGATAACTAGTAAGCCAAAGTCTGAAGCTTGGATGACATTTTTCAGTACTAAACTCTTCACATATTTTCTCCAGCAGCGGCATCCAGGAAACAGCTAAGTGACAGTTCTGTAAACAAATCCAGGCTCCTTCGTCCATTCCTTCCTCAATCATTTTTGTAGCTATAGGTCCTTGTCCTTGTCCTAATGAGATGGACTGAAACTTATTTCCAACCATCTCTTTGTCATTTGCAAATTTCAGGAGGCCTTGAAGAGAAAGCATAAGATTCTAGCATTTTGTCATTAAAAATAAGTCAGGAAAAAATATTTTACAAAGTTTACTGCTATTCGGTAAAATATGCATAAAACAATATTATATAGCTTTGATGTCAAATGTAACATTTATTCAGTTTAAAACACCTTTCCCATTTTTAGGGACTACAGAATTTTCCCAGTGTGACATGATGCACTCAAATCATCTTGCACAAAATAATCCTCATTATATAGTGAAGGGCAAACTCAATCTGAAAATTTGTACTGTTTTGTCTTCTCTTTCTGTGCATACTTACTAGACATGGGATCTGCTCCAGGAGACAGCACAAATATTAAAGGGATTGTAGAATTTGAATCTAAGTAACTTTTTGATAGATCAAAAGGTGGTGGCTCTACAAATTTCTTCCCCAGTTTATCAGCTACAAATGTTGTCATAGCTGGACCAATCTGGTAAAGGAAAGGAAATGCAAGCCATTAATATAAATTAAACATAACTGTATATTTGACAGCATCTTTTACATACCATGTATTAATTAAATTCCTGAGCCCACAGACACCTCTCTGATTTGCACTGATTTGAGGTCAGTATTGCAGAATGCCTATACCTTTTTTATTTTTTTCCTTACAAGAGGAACAAAAAAGCTTTTAGAAATAAAAATAACATGCACATGTAAACAAGATTAAATTACATTAAATCTAATTCATGCTTTATCTGACTTGGAGAATCAGTACATTATTTATTAATAATGTCATTATTTTCCACTCATTCTAACCAGCAATTGCTACATGTATTTCAAACACTAACAATGATTGCTCTTAAAGAGCATACAATAAAATTTGCTACATGCACCAAAGGCAGAAGGTGTTAGGAGTTCAAATGAACTCTGTTGATCTGTCTCTGCCTTGAAATCCTTTGTATGAAAGCACATGGTGCTAGATACTGTGTATTTGTTCAGGCTAATAGTGCCTGCTCTCACATATATTGGCTGCACCAGCATACAGGACTAAACATGATCACTCTAGGAAAGCTAGAAAAACACATATATTATGAAAGATGCATTAAATCCTATCAGACAAAAGATCTCAGCTGATGCTTTCGATGTCTGCATATACTCAATATATAAGATATTTTTACCTTGTCTGGTCTTAAGCATCGTAGAACTATAATCTTTTGTAATTCATTTAATGTACTATTCAATGGTTCTGGTAATGGAAAGCTTTGTGGCTCTTTGCTGTCATAAATTTTTTGCCATTCACCTATGTTTTCAGAGATGTGATTCCTAGAAAGAAAGTACAACAATTACTGTAAATACATGAAGCCAAATACACTGTGTTGCCACACAGGCCACTCAACATCTGCATCAGCAAAAAATTCTACAGTTCAGCTTCTCTATGCTGAAGAGTGAAAAATCTTTCCTCCCCATGCTGTTGCAGACATACAAGACTCCATCTGAAAGGTTCCAGGTTCATGAGTTTTGCCTATTCCTCCAGCAAGCACTGCTTGGAACTTCACAGGTCTGGGTGAATTTTTTGCCTCTCATATTTCAGGTAAACTCCACTCTTTAACTAAAGAAAAATCACCTGAAAATTCTACTAAGGAGTAAAATTACATTCCTTGCAATATGCAGAGCATATCCTCTGCAACAGCACAACTCTCAGACTACTTAAAGGCTGAATCATCACCCACATTGTTACTAAATCTCCAAAGGAAAAAAACCAGACAAGCCCCAAAGAATTTCTTCTAACACAGCAGTGTTCCCACAGTCAAACCCAAATCCACCAAATACTTGGGTTCTCTCAGCTATTTACAAGCAGCACTTGTACAAGTCATGTCAGCTCCAACATTCAGGGTTAAATTCTATTTAAATCCAGGGTGAAATTCTCCTCATTTCAGGACATGAGATTTTATCACAAAAATCCTTCCTGCAGCACTGCAGTGGAATTTGCTACATACATTTCCTTTCTCTCCACTGACACCCTTGAAACAGTTTCTCTAACACGGAGAGATTCCAAAAGAAAGTTTTTTAAAGAATGCCTCAAACATTTAGTAAAATAGTTCAGCAAATTTATATTATAATTAGCAACCCAAATCTTTGACTTACATAGGTGAAGCAAACCTAATGATGAAAAAAGAGGTTGGTTTTACCATGTTGTCATTCTGGCACTGGCTTGCACAGGATACATTTCTTTGAGGATGTTACAAATGCTTTGGTCAAAAACAGTGAGGGCTAAATCCCATCAACATTGTACTATACCTCAGTTCATTTAAAGCTGGGATTTCACTTGCACGGCATAATTCATCCCAGCTCTTATCTGGTAGCCAAGATGGATCTGGATTCTTGAACTTATTCTGGAGACCCACACCCCCAGTTAATAAGAACATAAACTCTTGATGTTCTATTTCATTTTTAGCCCTATGTTAGGAAAAAAACCCAAAACCATCAGTTACTAAGGTACAATTTTTCTTAATATAAAATAGTTGTTTAAAATTAATTGCACTACACTGCCCTTTAGTAATACTTCTACTGGAATAACAGCTGAGATCAGATCTCAGTGTTCTGGATAGTTAAATCTTTATGGTAAACATGGCTAATTCACACAGGGTGATGAAACTAAAAAGTCTGTGAAAGAGAGAAGGCTGAAGCTGAGATTTCATGATGTATTCAAAAGGATGGAAAAAGACAAGAAAATGAATAACAAACCCAAAAGCCTAGAAAGTTGTTAGAATGGCACATTACTTAGTTGCATTTCTAAAACATTTTTTTAAAACATAGCAATTGTTCTTGACATAAGGATGCTACATAGCATCTCCAAGGTCCTTTAAAGGGAGTCAAAGATATACCACTGACAAAGTAATTGATTTAAATGAGCATAGGAGCATCATTTTGATAATGTGTCCAGCAGTAGTAACACACACAATTTCACACTCCTTCATTTTTCAAGATTGTCAGTATTAGAAAATCCAAAATATTCATGATCATAGTTGAAAAACATTATTATTAAGGTATACAAGAACATGCTAGCTAATCAATATCTTTTTCCATAAGAAAACAGTTTCTATTAATAAGAGACTTCACAATGAGCTTACATGAGAAGATTACAGCATAGCAAAAAGGAGAAGAGCAGCTTGTCTTTTTCAAACAGTGAACGACACACATTGCAATACAAATTGTAAGTGAAGTGGTCATTTAGATATCGAAGTCGCTTCTCCAAAATTTTGGATTTGTTACTAAAAAGAAAGAAGTGAGAAACTGAGAATTCACATTGAATAACTTAGGCAAATCATTTAAGAAATCAAAATTTATTTAGCGTTGTGGAGGAATTATATTACACCCACACAGTCCACTAAGACTTGAGATGCCACCAAGACGTGAGATTTCCCCATAATTTCAATCACACTCAGTGTTTTTCAGCTCTTTTAGCTGTCCCTTGTGAAATAGTGAGCTGAAAACTATTTGCTGCAGTTAGGTGGTGGAACTCAGTGCTCATAATGCAGCCTACTTCAGAATCAAACTTCACCCTTAAGTCACATCCTTCAAAGCACATGCTTACAATTCATCATTTGCTCAAACAGTAACTAAAAGAATATATACCTCATGAACTAATCACATTTTGTTTCTAAAGCCTGCATTTAAGGAGAGAGAGGAGGGAAACATTCTAAAAATCGAGAGCTGTTCATAGGACAAGAAAACACCTTATTTTAAAACAGAAAAAACTGTATTTACCTATCATGAATAGAATTGATGAAGAGGTTTACAAACCAACTAAGGGAGTACTGGTACATGGGATCAATGTTTGCCAAGTCTGCAATACTGAAGAACAGCACTGATGAATGCTTTGCAATAGGACGATAGACTTCTCGAGATTCAGCTATTTTCAGTTCAGTTTTCTCTGCAATCTAAACATCAGTAGTAGTGGATAAAGAAAAGCTTTCAATGTTCTGTTCAAAAACATTGCTACTTAATAACATTATTGAAATAGTTCCATAAAGTACTTCATGAACACCAAAATAAGATGACTTACATTCCAAAAGGCTCCATCACAGAAGGCATTGACTACACTAGCTAAAAAATGAGCACTTGCCCTTATAGTAATGCCTGCTCTTTTTACCTATACTACAGGATGCAATAGTAAAAACAAAGGAGACACAAGAGTTTCAAAGCATTGTTTAGCATCTAAAGTATCAAACTCTCTCGACAATATTGGAAAATATGACTGGATTTCAGAATGGATATACAGTTAAGTTCTACTTACTCTATGGCAAATCAGCTTTATACAAAATGGTACTTAGAATATAAAGAGGGTTTTCAAAATTTGACCAAATTGAGATTACATTTGCTAGGCATTAACAAGTAGCAGTAAGTTCAGCATCAACCTACAGAAAACACCAGTATGTGGGAAAAAAAATTGCCTTTGTCCTCTTACCAATGTTACTTAGTTCTCATTGACTTTAGCTGGCATTTCATGCATCAAACACAAGAATCTGGGCTTCTGTATCTGTATCAGTCATCCAGATTACTAAAATCTTCCTGGACATTTTTTCAAAACTTTTTTCCCTTAACTTAGTATGTTACCTTAACTTCAGAATTAACTCAGTCCTTATAAATAGGTACACATTCTTCAAAGCATTTTAAATTTAAGACTGCAGAAACTATCAGATTCTAGAATGGATCAACATTTCTTTTTTTTCACATTTCACAAGCATATAATTTCCTCCTTATGCTTTGCATCTAATTCACAGTCCTGCTAGATGCAAATTTTAACATTTTATGTCTATGTACAGTTATGGAAAATACACATACACATTCCTTACCTGCTGTTTTTTAGTGATCTCATTAGCCATAATTTTAGCAGAATCTAAGACCTTGATACCAGACTCATCTTCAAGAATATTCACTTCAGATGAATGTAAGGTTTCTAAAATGTTCCTTTCGATTTCTTTCAGCTGCTTTTTATTGGCTGCAGACTGCAGGATGAGGGCGTTTCTTTCCTCTTCTAATTCTGGTCTAATGAAGAAAAAAGTATACAACAAAAAAAGTCAATATTCATCTTCCACTGACTGCAAAGGAAGAACACTGTCTTCCTATAGTAAGTATCTGTGAATATTCTCTGTAATTTAAATAGGTTGTTACTCTTCAGCATATATTTATAATTCTAAGCATGGAATTCTCTGGGTAAATTTAGTTTAGAATTAGAAAATGATAGCCCAAACTGTAGCATTAGTATTTTGCAAAAGTCAGCACATCATAATTTTTATTATGTCTCTGCTGCCTAAGAAATACAAACTGATATGCAGAATTACTGTTGAAAACAATTTAGCAAACAGGTTTTAGCCTAATTGCACAGACATTTCTGTAAAATGCAGATACGACTTCTCGGTACCTCTGTGAGGGTACAGATGAGACCCACAATTACTTTCAGAGGTACTGTGCATTTATTTCACATGAAATTAGAAGTAAATCTTCATAATTCTGCATCCTTGTCTAGAAGCTCAGTCACACTGCAAACAGTAAACACAACAATCTGTTTACTCCACAATATAAACATGACAATCTGTTTTCCTAACAAACTTTTTTAGATATGCAAACTATCATTACTTTTTTCAAAGTTGTTACTGAGCACCATTTACACTAGAAACATTAATCTTGCTTTACAATAAATAAATCTCTAATTTTCTTGGAATTTAAGTCACTATTTGCCACAAAAACAGACTTACCTTTCTTTTGCTACAACTATACCTAGCAACTGGTCTTCAAGTCCCTCTGGTGTTATCATAAAATTGAGTAAAGAAACTTTGGTAGCAAGTTCAGGCATATAATGAGGATTTCTCAGTTTTGTGGTAATAAAAAATCTGAAATCACTGGAATACTCAATAACAGATTCACCAAGCCTGATACACTCCATGCCTCCTAAAGTTAAAATAAACATTAAGTTAAAAGAAAAGCTAAAAGAAACATTAAGGAAACCATTGTCTAAAGCGTGAAAAAAAAAAAAAAAAAGAGACAACTTTTGTCATTAAATAAAAGCCAATTTCTTGTCTATCGCAATTTTCCTGAAAACTATAAATAAACCTGATACACTTTACGTTTCTCATAGACTTCACTGAGGCCACATTTTACTCTTAGCAGATCAATCCAATTACAATTGTCAACCCAATGTGTATATAAAATACTGGAGATGGTAAAAAAAAGCTATAAAAGTTATTCTGAAATATAATATGCTTATAGACTACTCTTTCCTTGCATTACCTGTCTGAAACAGGAAACCCAAAAAAAAAAAAAAAAAAAAGCAAAGAAAGCATTTAAGCTTTTCTCTCCTTTTTTTTTTTTAGTATGGATGTGAAAAGCAGTAAAGATACTTCGTATGTCTTGTCTCTTATAGAAACACAGTGAAGGATTTCACATAAACCCACTGTCGTGATTTACAAATGATATTTATTCAGGAATAAAATAAAACTTCAGGATGTTGTGAGATTATCATCCTCTTAACACAGGTAGCAGTAAAGCAGAGAGACTTAAGAAAAACATGACACACTACCATGAACTGTAAATGAACATAATGTAATCTACTTTATGGTTCAAAATTAATTTTACTGTACCTTGCTTAAAGGTCTGTTTAAGTAGCAGAGGTTCCAGTGATGGGTCTAGTTCTTCTCCCACATTTTCTAGCAGAAGTGGTGATCCAAACTGAATGCAGTTCTCCACGGTTCTCATATAATCTGCATCACTCATCTTGATAACATTCAGGCGGTTTTCCTTCTCAAAATTCTTGATCCATTTATTCGCTTGACCTTGAGGATCAATCATTAGTGGCCTAGAACACATGCAGTACAATTCTGTCAGAACTTGTATGAGTTTTTTCAAAATTTTAAACTATCTTAAAATACTTCTGCCATGTAATAGATATCATGCTTGAGATGAAATTTCAGTTGAAAAAAAAAAAAAAAGCTTTTAAAGGTCTAAAAGAATTCTTCATACAGATTTGTTTCAGACCCAGTAAATATAGATAAAATAAAAACATCGTTTGAGTGTTTTAACTGTAATACTCTGGAGTGTGGTATTTGAACCTTGCAATTTACACAGCCCAAATTCTATTGTTATACATTAAAAGAATGACAATTCTTTTTTGTTTGTTTTAAAAAAGTGAAAACCTATTTGGATTTAAAAATTAAACCTTTTTGTCACCTACCAACGTCTTGCATTGTCAACAATGACCCCATTGTCTATAGAAAATGCATCAGTTGGTAAACCAGCAATATTCCAGGCTCTTATTTTTATTGGGTCACCAAGAGTGATACTCAAAGAGAAATTCTCAGAACAAGGGATATTTTTCTCCTGGTAAAAAGAAAAAAAAAAATTAATAGAAAAATAATAATTAGAAATCCTGGAAAAAATAATTTCGTAGTTCCAGTAGCTAACTGTATTTTCCCACTGACCATTTACTCTCTCCAAATTTTGTTGAATTTGGCCAAGGTTGGCTGGTTATGTAAAGTTATGAAAATACATTACCTTAAGAAACTGACACACAAATGGAAATCATCTTATCATCTAATGATGATACCTTCTGTTAACTCAATACAGGAATCCAGTGCCTATTTGTTACTCAATAATGTCACAGTCACAAGCAGTAACCTCAAATCACTTGATTTACGAATTATGGCATTAGCATAAGTATGTTTGAAGTGTCCCTTTAGTAACCAAACAATTAATTAACCTGTAAACATGTGCCAGAGTAAGTTGTAATAGAAAATTTTTTCACACTGTACATAACTGCATTTAAAAGTTATGTCTTTCATTTAAAGGCAAAATAGAGAAAATACTGAGGTTTTATTTAAGCAATAATGAAGCCTTATAAAATCAGCTATATGCTCTCATTTCTGATATGCTAATGAAATTCAAATTTACAGAATACTGGATCAGCTAAATTTGTCCCATTGACCTTAATGAGTTTTAACAAACTAGTATTATATAAATCACAAGGGATTTTTTAAGCCTTTTGCAGTAGTCTGAAAAAACACTGAAACCTTAATTTAAATGCAACATAACCTCCTAACCTTGCACAGTCTGCTCCAATCTTTGGTACATTCTTGTCGATATCCAGCAGTAAAAGCCCCCAGATATGCTATCACACCAGCTGATATCAAAACATCTCCTGTCAAATTATCATATACGTCCTGAAGATCATTTGCAGCATTATTCCACCTGGGACAAACAGAAGATGCAGAAAAAAAGTGCTGCTGAAACCTCCACATTAATGATATTGATAATGAAAATCCACTTTTTAGTTGTTAACCTTCACACAAGGTGGAAAATAATGACACAACATTACATATTTTATTCTCATTCTCAAATCTTCACAATTCTCCTAACGTTGCTGTCCATATTTTTGTACCACAAGTAGGTATCTTTCAAGGGCCCAGGCACTCTTCAGCAAAACAGCCTCCATGTGGAGAAGCAAAGTTCAAATTCTGTTTCTACCATGGCTGTTACATCTGACATTTAACCTCACCTTGATTTCTCTCCACCAAGGCCTCCAATCAACTTCTCTGCTCGTTCTAGTTTTTTGGCACACAGATCAACCTGGATTTCTAACTGAGCTTTTTCTTCAGTTTTCTCAGTGAAGGTTCGTTCCAAATCAGCCAAACGATTTTCAACTGCTGCAAGTTCTTCTCTCTTCTCATTCAGAAGTGCCAGGGTCTCTGCTAAGGACTCCTGTGCTTCATTCAAACGATCTTTCTTGGGTGCAACTACCTGTTCAATTACAACCAATACACAAGTGCTTAAAGCACATTTTTTAAACTTTATTATTTGATACATTGCTTAGGGTAAACATAAATAGGAACCAAGCTCTGAGGTACTGGAATCACAAACTCACCTTTGCAACCCTGTCATAGACCTCCATTGCTGAAATCCACTTGCATAAACCTTCTGCTGCAGAGGAAGCTTTAGCCACCTTTTGTGGATCAAACTCAGGATTGGTCAAGTACTCAGTCCGAATCTTCTGCATGATAGCTGCCTGGATAACAAAAGCATTATAGCTCACCAAATGACTCTGGCCTACACTTTAAAATAACACTGACTGGTGGTTGTTTCTCTACACAATAACTTAGGAAAGAACCAGTCTGTGTTAATTGTGGTAGAAACCACTGCTCATTTGTTTCTTTGGACTTTCACATTTTGTGGGCTACTTTCATTCTAATACCATCCTTTCCTTTAATAGTCATGCATATGGTATTTCTTCTGTGTGTCAGCTACCTAAGTGCTAAAAGGATTACAGTCACATAGGAGCCACACCATTCCTTGAGCATGCTAAATTCATTATTAGCCACCTTTTCAAGACACAGCTTGTCACATTATAAAAATTTATTTCTGCTAATGTAAGACAAAATTAATTACATTGCTTTTGCCTACTGTTGGGAAGCAGGTTCATAAAGGGTAAAGCACAGTTAAGTTCCACCACTTTGGAAAAATGGCAAGAACACTCTTGGATAGCAAGATCTTTGGAGGAAAAAGTAAAAACTTAATTTCAAGTTATACAGCTAGTGTATTTCTGCACTTATTGTATATATAACAAAATATTACCCATTTTGAAGACCACCAATGTGGGCAGATGTTTAAAAAGAGAACAAAGTTTAAAATGCCAAGTGATTGATTTAGAAAAAGTAGCACACAAAAAGGCATAGAAAGGTTAGACAAGGATAAAATGTTCACTGGTACCACAAATAAAATGCAACTAGAACCCAAAACTGAATACATGAAATGAAGTTAAAGGACTTGGGTTCACAAGAAACAATGATAGCTCTTTATACCACTTAAAGGAAATCTCTGGAATGGTTTATTGAAAGATCTTGTACATACAGAAAGTTTACATGGGCTTCAGAGCACTACAGAAATTACAGGAGAGAGAACCACTGAAAGGTACTGAACACAAAGAAACTACATTTAGCTTTGGAAGTCCTTCATTTAAGGTGTCAGAGGCTGGAAGATTTGGACAAATTACTGTATATATGATTCCTTCTCCTTCCAAAGCTTATGACCATTTTTGGACACAGCATAATGGACAAGACAGACTACTTCACTCTGACACAGTCTGTATGTGTTATTTTTACCTTTTGATGAGACACTACCCTTAAATTGCCAAGTCAGAAACAATTGTGCTAAGAAGGACGTTTCATTCAAGCAGAATACAGGTTGTATAGGAAGCCTTAGAAACTATGAAAGGGAATCCTAAAACCTTCTGAAATGCTACTTAAAAGGCTCATCCTGTAGAATTGTGACTCCCTTGCCATGACCAAACTCATACTCTAACATTTTCTTAAGTTCCTTGTTTGTAACATAAATTGACTAACTTGACAAATGCAACCCCGACATAGGATTTCCTAATTTTATTTTTTTCCCTCCAAGACAGCGTCTACATTGTAAAAATTACTGAAAAAATTAGATAGAAGCCTTACTGGAATATTGTCCTTGTCATACTCTTTCAAATCCTTTAAGAAATTTATATCACCAAGCAGTTTCTTGCTCGGAGTCCAGTAATCCAAAATCTACAAAAAAAAAAAAAAAAAAAAAGAAATATCTTTTCAAGCTTTAAAACACACACATACACACACACAAAATCTATTAAAACTCATCTATACTTAATTATGATGACCTCGTATCTCCTTGAGATGTCAATAATGGAGAAAGTCTATCAGATCAAACATTTTCTCCAAGCAATATTTGAAGCAAAAAGTGGAACATTGTTCTCTCTGCATATCACAAAACTTAGAAAATTTTGAATTCCGTAAGTTTTCAGTAAAATAATGGATGAAGGCTGTAAGTACTTACCTACTTTACTTTATTGGTTCTTGGGTGATCCTGTTTATTGAACAAATGCTCTGTGTTAAGAAGAATATGAACTAAACTCTTCTTTGAAACTATTATCTCTCATTTTACCTTGCCTCCAGTCCCTGCAGGATTTGGAATTCTTTCAGGTTTTATGTCTTTCATGACACAGACAGCAGCCATGACAAGTTTGACACCTGATGGAGGATTTTTCATTGACTTGACAATTGATATATCAGAAGGCTAAAAGAAAAATCACATTTCAAAAAATTGTCAAGTGTTAAGCTTCCCTCACCACTAAGATAAATGAAACAACAGAAAAAAGAAGAATTATAACAACCTTTACCAATGAACAGAATGAACAGAGAGAGAACTTTTAGAAGGGATGATACAGTGTTAGTAAGACAGTGAACAATATCCATCAACGTATCCCATGCAAGGGAAATAAGAGTTAAATAAATGCTAGTAATTGTAAATTCATGATTAATTAAAATCATGTCTTTAAAAGTCCAGCTCAGGATATTTTTTATACACTTTTGTGTCATCTAAGACATCTCTCACACTTCATAACTCCCACTATATTAATTTCTGAAGGATTTTCTCAACAACACTGTTTTTAGGTCATGTGTAAAGTCAAGAAAAAAACCTTTAAACCAAGGATCCATGAAATTATTAGCCATTACCAAATGGAAAATGGCAGTCAACAATAACTTACTTGTGAGAGGAAGTTCAACTGATAGCATTGCTGGTAACTTCAAATTTTAGTTAACTTTTTCCACAAGTGCTTTCCTGCAAATAAGCAGGTTTTTTTTTTTAATTCACAAACCCTCTCTTTGTACTCTAAATATATCAAGAGGAAATCTACTGGATATTGAATGTACAGGTCCTCTCATTTGCAAAAGCCAAGGAAATTTAACACTTCAATTTCTTTTCATCTTAGTGCATTCTTTCCAAATAAAGGGAAGAGTTGGACCATGCTGAACATGTCTTTGAAATGCAGCTTGCCTTTAAAGTGTTAAGAGCCTCAATTGCAGCCTCCAGGGCTGGGATTGCCTCTGCCAGGTCACTCTCACATTCATTTTTCAATGCCTGAGCTTCTTCAGCTTTTCCTGTAGCAACTTCTTCATCTGATTTTACAGTTTTTCGTATTTGTTCTACTTCAGCAGATTCTACTTCTATAGTCTATGGAAAACCAAAAATGTGTGAGCATCCTATTGAGCAGTGAATGATCAAACAAACTGAAATTAATTAGAAAAGTACTTATGGAATACTGTAAAATATGAAGATAAAACTGAACTACTTCATCATTTTCAAATATTTTCAATTTATGTTAAGGGAATTATTTGTTTTTCTGCAAAACACAGCATCATATTGGAGCTTTTACAGCAAGTAAACTGAAAGATTAGTGTCAATAAAAGCTATTTAAAATATGTTTGAAGCTCAGGAGACAGGAAACTTCATATTTGTTCAATCAGACTATATCTAAAAATTACTAGCTTTTATAGTGAGCTTTCTTATCTTCACAATCTACTATGTCGACTATTGAAATATATTTTCTTTTCAGTGATGAGTCAAGCCTTCATCCAAGTATTCCCTTTTCAGTTTTACAGAAGTGATGTCTCGTTTTCTTAAAGGTTTGTTAGCAGTAGTTAGAAGAGATACCACTGTATCTGTTTGACCACTTGCATAAGCAAGTGCATAAAAACAATTCTATCTTTTTTTGTGATTCAACAGTAACAGATCAGATCAGTATTTTCCCAAGTCAGATTCTTCAACAACACTCACCCAAGAGATTGATTCCTAAATCTCTAAATCTGAAGTAAAAGTACACTGTATGATTGAGATTGCTCATCCAAGCTAAGTATTACAGAGGTAAAATTATGGCTCCCAAGTACACTCATGCTTGCATTAAAACCTGTGAAGCTGTATTTGTATAACTGTACCTTCATCATGCTTTCGTTATCCAGTTTAGCCTGTTCCAGCTTGGGCTGCAGCTGAACCAGTTCCTGTTTCATCTCACCAACCTATACATATGCAAAGAATCAGATAGGATTCAGAAGCACCAAGTATAACTTTCAACAGTTCCTCTAAGACCTTGATCTACCCAATTTATTGACAAAAGGAAATAACGTTCAGTTTCACATCAAAACATTCCAGAGACTTCTTTTTTTCTCATATGGTCTAATTTGAAGAACTTCATACTTTTTACCTAGGAAAGGGAAGCTTTGTTCATATACTCCTTAGCAATACATGGCTCAGAGGTCTAGCACAACTGCTATGACTTTAGGCAAGAAAGGCAAAACGTTTCTTGTAGTTCTTGTAGAACAGGAATCATCATATTGATGATTGAGTTAAATAAAATCCGAATTAATGTTTGACTGGCTTATCCAGGAAAAGATCTGCTTTTGGAAAACTGTTGCTATTCTCAAATCCGTTTTTGTCTTAACTCACTTGTGATTCAGCAAAAGCTAATTTATCCAGTCCATTCACATACTTCTTCTTGGCTTTCATTACAGCGTCTCGTTTCTGAGTAAGAAGTTTCCGAAATGCAGCAATAAGCTCAAGATAAGAAGTGGGAGTAACATAATTATGGCGACCCAGGCTTTCCAGGAACCTATTAAACAAAGAGTACCTTTATATTGCTTTCCTTTTTTAGCTGAGCTATCGTTAGCAAAATTATGTAATTGTTTGACAAATGATAGGAGTAAACAATTTCAACAATATATGATATTTTATGCAGGCAGATCACATACATTAACTATTAAGACTGAAATCAGTGGTAATGAAATTTAAATCACCTAATATTTTATTTCCTTTAAGAAAAAAAAATCAAGTTTTGAGTTCTCTCTTACTCCATTTACTACTTTCAACAGCACAATCTTTTCCCTTTTAACATTTCTATAAATTCATGAGTTGTTTTCAAAAGAAACAGACTGACCTTGCAGAGAGTGACAAAGCTGAAGTATGGAAGTATTTACAGATGGGTACAACTTCCTGACGCTCACTGTCTGTGAGCTCGAGTGTTTCTAAGAACTTATTAGCCACACGCTCAAGGGCATCTTCAGGCCATGGCTGAGGGAGAAGTGAGGAGCAAAGCACTTTGAAAATCCAGATGTTAGAAGTCTTCATACAATTTTTACCATACAAAGCAGCAGACTGAGACACCCAAGTCCCAGTTAGGTCTCGGGAATAATGAAATGATTTAAGGGTTAGATCAGGCAGCAAGGCCACTACCCATGCAATCTTTTCTGGCAACTCTTGGCTCATCTTCAAGTTAAAAGCTACATATTGCCATTCTATCCAAACATTTCTGTGTCTGTGTCACTCTTCAGTGGGAAAACTAATGATGCCAGCACCAAACCAAGATACAAATCTAACTGTACTTTATTGAGTAACACTGTTTACATTACAGATTGCAAACTCCAGTTATTTTCCAAGTTTTATTCTGCTATTAAAGACTTACTGATAAATAACCAGACTTACATTTGCTAGTCATTCCCATTATGTATTATCTGCTCAACAGGCAGCAGAACTTTTATCATTTTACAATCACTTTGGAATGGTTTAAAACATACACATGATACGATATAATAACAAATTACCATGACCAAAACAAAACTATTCACTATAATGAAAACAAAATTCAGAGCAACAAAATTTAAATTTGCTTCTAAAAATGGGACTGAACACCAGAAGGCTTCCAAAACATTACCAAGAAAACCATATGTTATTGTAAAATTTTGAAAACCATGGAGTATTTCTAGACAGGAGACAAGAGAAAATCTGACGGGACATGAAAATATAGAATGCTAGAAAACAGAGTAGTTTGTTGAGGAAATAATACTAAGTTTTCACATACCTGGAACCAGTCAATGGTGCAGCAGTTGACAAGTGAGGGAAACTGCCTCAGGCGATTGCGAAAAGCATCTCCAATTGGGCTGAATGCTACCACAATATGTAGATTTTCTTTGCAGCAGTTCACAAAAAATGCAAACAAGGCCAGGGGACTGAGTTCTTCATTTTTATTGGCAGTCTGAATTACTGCACGAACACCCTTAGGAATAATACATAGAGTAAAAATTGGTGTATAATGTATCATTAAGCACTTCTGAAGTCTTATGGCAATCTCGTTAATGACAGCATCATCACCATGATATAACCTTAGACTGGTAAGTGGAACAGGTAGAGTAAACTAGAAACACAGAAGAAGTACTATATACTATCTGAGAACAGGATTATGATATTTATCTGTGAACCTGACAACTCATTTTAGAAATAATCACCTGAAACTACAGACTACTCCACAAAAGTATTATTTGCAGTTAATTAACAACCCCACTTCACACTGAACTGACTTAATAGCTTATAAGCAAAGTAAACCTAAGAAATTCTAAAGATACCTCTATAATTTCTTGTTTTTCATCTGCTGCGAAAAGATTGGGTACCTCCCCAGTGTTGAGGACACTGTCAATATCTTCCAAAAAGCTTTCTTCTTTAATTTGTGAATCCGTGATTATAAATACAGTTTTCAAGCCTTTTACACCTGCATTCCTCAGAAGACTCTAAAAATGCAAAACAGTAAAATACTGTATATTCCAAAACATCCTTCCACAAAATTAAGTCAAAATGCAGACAGCTTATTAATACTCACTTTCAGATCATCTCTCCACTCATTTGTACCATAGGACTTGGAAATTTCTGGTTGAAAAACACACATTTTTGCCATGAATGCTGCTAGACGAGTCAAAGACTGACGTCCACTTCCTCCCATTCCCACCAACAAGGCATTACCCCCTGGCTGCTTCAGGATACGGCTTATACGAGACAAATGCTCCAACACATACCTGGATTTGAAATGTACCAATTACCAAAAGAGCAGAAATACATAGAAATTTGTGTGCCTATTAATCTGTGAAACATTTATAGAAGTAGCATTTCCAGAATAAATTGCTGAAAGTGGAGTGGAGGGACGGGAAGAGCAAGAAAGGGCATGGTTATGCACTGCGAAATAAAACTCAACTCTTCTACTATACAAATATGAGTATTTAGCTAAATTATGACTACCAATTACTAAAATGAAATGGCAGTGGTGACAATAAGAGCACTATATGGATAAAAGTGTCAAAGAAACCAGAAATTTTCTGCTTTTCAATCACAGCAGCATTACCAGCTTTAACCTTCTTGAAGTCTAACAGTTCAAATAATTTTTAAAGGAACAACTGGGAGAATATAGGTTATAACAAACCTCTCCTTTCCCTCTGCCTGACAGGTTTTATAACTTATGTGAAATACAGATTGGAACATCATTTTCAAAAAGCAGTATCTACACCTTACTGACAGTTCTATCTGTTTTGAAAAAACAAGCACAGTTTAGCTATCAATATGCAGCAAGGTCTACAGGAGATCATCTGCTCAAGCACAGTGCCATAGGGTAAAGTAAGCTGAGCAGCAATTAAAAATGGTATCAAAAAAGGTTGAAGCATTGCAAAAAAACATTGTTTATTTAGTTAGAAAAATAAAAGGAGTCAAATCCAGATGTCATCCATGAGACTGGACATTAAGGCTACAGTCAGCCATGCTCTCCTGGGCTGCTCTTCATGGAGGTAACTGGGATACTGCCTCTACACTCAGGAAGTGGCCTCAGGCCCTGAAGTGGGACATGGCTGTACTGCATAATGACAGAGCAGACAGAAAGCTACAATTGTTCTGTGTCTTACTCTGCTCCTCACAGCCTCGTTGCTGATGAAACAAAGAACCAGTGTTGGCAGACAAAACTGAAGTTTTCTTCTGCCTAGCAGAAGTAAAGGACCTGCCTGATATGGTGCACAGTGTTTTTATAACAATCAAATAATGCATTTGAAGCTCCTTTGAGAAAAACTTCATTGTTTACTTTCGGAGAGAAAAAGAAGAGTCATAAGATAAAACAGTTCACTTCTACCCAAAAAAGTCTAACACTACAAACTTTGTAGATGCATAAAGGGGAGGAGACATACAAGAAGCACAGCTCACAAAACTATACATACTGAATTATCAACTACTGCTTGAAGCTCTTTATAACACACACAGTATGCACCTGAAAATTACAAGGTTCATTCCTGTTTTGTTGCACTGATTATATTCATCCAGACACTGTTCCACAACATCACCCAACTCCTGAATGCTTGGAATTTCAACATAAAGCCTGTCATCTCCTTCAAGTTCTGGAACCATGTAGTCACCAAAAAACAAACTTCTCATATTTTCTTCTGTTACCTGTGGTAAAGATTCAACAAATATTCAATTCAAGTTAAATATTTAACTAACATGTTTCTTACTGGAATTTTAGAAAACAAATGAGAATTTAGACAAATACTTGAGATTTGAGAAAAAGTGCAGTGAAATATTTTGACTCGCAGACAAAACCCACCTCAAAATTCTGTTTCTCATATTAAACAATACACTAGATCTTAGACCAAAAAGTTCTTCCCTCTATACATCAATGAAATGACAAAGAAAAATAGACAAAAAGGAAGACAAGGCAAAAAATTTTCCTGTGACTGAGAAACTCTCTAGTCCTAATTTTATAAGGAAAGCAATTATTTTGCAACAGGCTTAAAGTGATACTCACAGGGGCGTTTTCTTCATTCAGGTGTGCAAAAACTGAATCAAATTCTTCTTTGAAATGAACTTTAACAATATCTTTCATTAAATTGAACAACCAGGCTCTATCACTGTCTTCCACGAGACGGTCATAGAAGACACGAAATACCTCATGTACAAACAGCCGAATCATTACATCTTTGCTTTCAACTGATTCTTTCTTAATGAGCAAACAGCCATGGATCACTCGTGAGAAATCACGAAGGTTGAAGGTATAATGAGATTTGGCTGGTGTGGGCAGAAGATTTTGGATGGCTTTCTTATACACCTTAAAATAATGACAACAAAAAAAAGAACACAGTCAAAACAGTAATGCTGACTGTATTATTATAATAAATCTTAAATGCCTTCTAAAATTTTCTCTTTCTTCAAGAACAACATTTCACACTAAATAAATCCTAATCATACTGAACTACCTCCAGGTCCTCTGATACACCAAATGCACTTCACGAAGCTCTGGAATATACACGTTCTACTAACCTAAGTTTGCAAATAGGAAAAGTGGCAAGTGTAAAGAAATCTCACTCAGATCTCTGGACTTGGAGTATATGATATCCTCCTTCAAGTCAAGTACTGAATGACATGCAATGGTAACTTCCTAGATTTTCAACTACATTAATCTATTTTTTGCATATCTACAAATCACTTCGCAAAACCAAATTCCCATTCTTTTTTTTTTTAATGTGTATGGTATACTGCAAATTTGATAGTCACTAAAATCTGTAACATGGAACTTTTCAAAATATATTTTTTAATTCCATACAGCTGTGCTTAATAGCTTTCCATTTTACATCATTTCGATGACATCTCCTGACACTGCAGTGAAGATTCTACAATGCTGCATGTTCACTTTCGCTTCCTTAATGTGATTTGATGTGTTCAGAATTAGCATAAAAATTGTGAGGAGAAGGAAAGTGGAGAGGGCAATTTCTTCATTTTGAGTGTCTCTGAGAAGGAATTTTTGAATGGTTTGTAATCAATATTTTTATTTTCTTTTTTTCTTTACATGTTTCCCATGCCTGTTTGACTACAAGGATATTTCAGTCTCATCTATTTGACATTATGTGAAACAGGTACCAATTAACACAAATTCAAAGATAATTTATCAAGAAAAAAAATTTCTTATTTTTCTAGAATAAGAAGTTTGCTGCAACAATAAAACTAGGCCGCTTTTATCAAAGCAGGTGAGTTTGTGTGTTAAAAATACCAAGGAAAAAAATATTTAAAAATCTTTACTTCCCCAATTAAGAGGAGGAAAAAGTAAACAAAACTTTAATGAACGTATTGGCCTCTTACCTCCAAAGTGGCAGCAACAATTTCATTTCCAAGAGTCAAGTACTCAGGAGAAAATTCATTAGCCCGCAGGTAGAAAGCTACTACAGTAGAGAAGATGCGGACCATTGTTTCATCACTGAAGGAATTAATAGCGCAAATGTTGAAGTGTCGCAAAAATCGAGGAGTAACGGGATTCCTCCCACCGCCTGGAGGCCCCATAGCAGCAACTAACTGTATGTCTACAAGGGTAATTTTAGATGTGTCCTTTAAATCATACCTTCAAAACAAATTTGTAATGTTACATTTAGATGGCTAGAGATATAACACATTTGTTACAGCTTAGAAGCATCTATACTACTCTCTGCATGCATAACTTAGGTACTTAAAAATGTGTAAAATACCAATATATACATAACATAATATATAAATAGATAAAAGAAACACTGATAACTAATAGAATCTTCGATGACAGTAAAAGTCACTGCAATTAGTAAAATAAAACATCTTTTATAATTACATATAAACATATATGAAAAATTGTGACTTCACTCTGAGGAGGAAAAGAAAGGAAGAGAACAAGGAACTGCACTGGAAAATGAAACCAATGACAACTACGAACATAAAGTCGAGCTGTAAAAGAATGATTTTACTTAAAATACAAATACTACTGAACTTCAGCAATAAATTTTCTTTAAAAAGCCCAATGACCCTGATTATCATTTTCCTAAATTGTAAGATCACTTAAAGAGCAATACAGAAGTTGCTTCAACTTTAAAAAATAGCTTTGGTTTATGTGAAAACATATCTTAACACTTAAAAAGCACTGTTTTGAAAATAAAATTCAAGTGAATACATTATTTCAACAGCAAGTGCAGGAGCAGAAATGTGTCAATTGTATTTCAAATAATTACCAAAATCCATGGTCAAAGAACTGTCTTAGAAGTTCTATTGGAGGCTGTGCACCATACTTTTCTAAAGCAGGCATATTCATATCATCTACAAAAATAATGCACTTTTTTCCAACTGGAGGACCGAAGACACCTTTGCGCCTCTTGTCAAGCCTGGCCATAATAATGTTCTATAAGGCAGACAGACATGTTCAAATCATAAGTATTAATATATGATAACTTTTTGAAACAGAAATTGTCTATTATACTAACCTGTGTCTGATTGGCAGTGGTTCGAGCTGAAAAATTAATGAAGAAGGGAAAGTAGTGCTCCTTTTCCAAGTTGTTTGTTAATTTGTCCTTGACATACACAGATTTCCCAGTACCTGTAGGTCCCACTAAAAGCAGAGGTCTTCACAAAGAAAGAAATAAAGCATACAGACTGCAGCAATATAACAAAAATATAAACTAACAGCAATCACAAGTCAATGGTCTTACAATCTTGCCCTGCTTTTTCTACATCTGAAGACATGACATGCTTAAGAAGAAACTAAAACATTTTAACATATTTGTATAACACTCATAATTTCAGTTTACTCCCACCAACAAGACAAAGGAAAGAGAGATTCCTCAATCCTTCATTCCACTGGCATTGGAGTATGCATGTACACACATGGGAATTAATTTCTTCTGATAGGTCTTGCAGAATTTGTACTAAATACACATTTTTTAAAGGTCAAATCCACTAGGAGGGCTTGATAAAACCAGTGAAGTCAATGGCAAGGAATAAAAGATATTTCTACCTATTAGCAATATTTTAGAAATTTGTACTGAAGTGAAGTAACTTACTTTTTATGGGTAATAAATAAGTCCAACAAATAGGTGTATCGAACTGTATCCACAGTTGGGATTATTATATCTTGAATCTTCACATTTTTGTCACTATAATTAATATCTTTAATAAGTTTATTCCAATGAACCCAACATCCTCTGCCACTCAGCTAGAAAGAAATACAGATGCAAAATAAAATGTTGTTGCTTCAAAGGTTCTCTCTACTACTTCACTTTTGAAAAATTCAAATAATGAATTTTAATTGATTAATCAATATTAAATGTTTCAGAAGCTCATATTTTGTTTGCTTTATCTCGCTAACAAAATGTTAAAATACATACCTAAACTTAGACTCCTTTCTTTTCTTAAAGATTGTGTGCAGCTAAAACAAGTAAAACCATACCAAAACCCAACAGAAAAGCATATGAAAAAATAAACAGTGTAACTATAATCTAGTGTTTCTAATTAATACTATTAAAAAAAAATTATAAGACCATGAGCTCACTATCTTGCTTTGCATCTAAACAGTCCACATCTTTCCTTCTATATGAAACCAGATTTGAGTTTGTCAGCTTAGCTTTAGTTACATAATAACTAAATTGTCAACATCAGGAACATAACAGATGTGTACATCTTAGTATTTTTCTAAAATAATTTGGTCAGCACATCATATTAAAAAAAACAAATAAATGCACTTCAGGACTTAATACAACACCAAAGCTGCACAATATCAAACAAGCTTTGGAAAGTTAAAATATCCATCTATCTGTATTTTCCTTCCATTCAGAGTGAAAGAATCTACTTCAGTCAATGAAGAAGCAATCAATTATACCTCATACATGTAGTCATAGACCAAGCCTTTCTCTTCAAAAGGACACTCCCATTTTGCCACATTCTCTGGTACAGGATTTATTTCAGATTTCCCAGCTAAAGTTTCCCTCAAGAAGTTATCAAAAATTATCCTGCTGTCACTATCACAAGTTGCACCGATGGACCAGACTGTAGCAAATGCAAAGCAACCCTGCAAGGGTGATAAGATGAGCAAAGGTTGAAGGAGTTGTTATAATAACCATGTACAGTCTGATTAACAAACATAATTCTGAAAAATAATGTTAAGCATATAGGCCTTACAAGTTGCCTTGAATAGTCCTGGGACTAAAGAGATCTATAAATCTGATTAAAGACAAGCAAACAAAATTCCCAATTCAAGGATATATAGATACAGATATGACAAAAAATAAAGGCCACAGACGTAATGCTTTCTTGTCACATGACAAAGCCTGAAAAATTCAATCATGTGGCCTCAGAGATTTCCTAATGCCAGGATCTAGGAATTCTAAACCAGGATCTCCAAATTTTCTAATTCAATTTAAAATAAATACTTTTAACACTTTTTTCTTCAGTTTTTCACAGGAATAGTCATACAACATCAAACAGAGCATCCATCTAATATAACTCTCAGAAAACACTCCTTACACAGAAATTTTGCTCAAATAAGCCAATTGGTATTGCATGAACACATATTTCTTTTAAGGGAAACAAGACACTTTGCTTTAGCTAATTAGTTAAAAAAAAATTTAACAAAAACATTATTTAACCCAGTTTATTAGAAAAATAGTACAATTTCAATTGTACTATTTTTAATAATATAGTAATAATAGTACAATTTTTGTTTAATACTACTTATTACTTCTAAGACTTGTTTCTTCATCTGGGCATGTCCAAAATCTGAGGGGAGGCAGCAAGGAGATAGCAAAATTGTTCCATGTCTCTTATTTGAAATTAAAGTTGTTTTGCTTAGTTCAATTATTTTTGAAGACAAGTATATGCAGAAACAGATACATTTTTCTACAAGTTAAAAAAACCAACCATAATCCATGCACGGATGTTTGTGTTGGTGGGATCCTCTTGCACAACTTGACAAATCAACATTTCAAAAAGCCGTGTAAGACCTACTACAACATTAGTATCGCTTGTAGGGACCAGTTCCTAAGAGATATAAAAGGATGGTATTATACTTTATATGTTCATTTAGTTTATCTTTTGCAGATAAAATACTAAAATAATGAGATACTTCACTATTTCTGAAAAAATATTTGAAGGCAAGGCTTACATTGACTTTTACTCACAAGATCATTAACCTTCGTCTATCCTTGAACTGTCAGAACATTTAGTTAGTCAGGTTCATAGATACCATGTGACTACAAAAATCATACATCTTAAAACAAACAAAAAATCAACACACCTAACACAACAATAAATGTGCAAAAGCCTAAGCACTACATCACACAGTTTGCAAGGAACTACACAGACATTCCCCTTGACACTTAAAAAGTACCTCCCTAGTCAACATGACATTTTTTAAAGAAGAAAACATACATACAAAATTCTCTTGGGAAGACTCTCCACTCAGTGCTTTAAATAGTTTACTTTTGAAAAGAACAAGGTGAAAACTGTGAGCAACTTACAAGTCTTACCCAACATTCTCATGTCAACTTTTCAAGCAAGAACAAAGAATTGCTCTTTTCAAAACAACAGAAGGCTGCTGCATGTTTATACTAAGTTTGGTTGTCATGAAAGAACAGTCCCTCTCTAGCAAGTGTAATAAAATGGAAATGGCCACATAGCTACTGAAGGAAAAAGTGGCAAAATACCTTGCACTGTTTCTGACGAAGTCTTAGTGCTGGTGGTATTAACCAATCAAAAAGTCCCTGTAAAAGATCCTGATGTTCATCTGAGTTAAGAGGTTCAGGAAGTTTACTCAGCCATGAGGTAACAAGTGGCCTCCAGCCCAGTTGAGAAGGTTCCAAATAAATCATGCCACAACGACTGACTGTAGCAGGCTATGGAAAAATGGGGAAGGTGTTTTATTATGCACTTAACATATTGAAATGTATTTTATATTTTCATTAAATACAAAAATTATTAAAAAAAAAACAAACAAAACTTACTGATGCCTGGGAAAGGTCCATTGTTTCAAAAATAAGACTCATCTCAGGGGACATTTGGATTATTTCCCCACTCATCAAACAAAGCTTTAATAAAAAAGATAAGTGACAAGCAACATTAGAAAAAATAAAATAGTTGTAAATTATGCATCCTATTACAGCAGTTCCTATTACAGGAGTTCCACATACAAGCAAAAGCAAGGTCAATCACATAAAATGTTCAGTCATTTAGAGCAATACTTATTCTTTTCAAGCTTTAGCTAAATTCTTCACTTAAACCACAGCTGGCCCACCAGTTCATCACAGGTAACCATCAATCTTGCCTGTGACAAGATAAAGAAAAGACAGCAAAAGCTGAAAGGAGAAAGGCTGTCTGCTGCTGTCACTGGTAACACTGAAGCATTCCAGCTGGAGACTCACCAAATAAAATACCAGTTTGAAAATTTTGACACACTATCATCCAGAACTTCGACATGAAATGTCATCTCTAATTTTTATATTGACTTTGAGAATCTTAAGGACCATTTTCAGAAGTGCTGCATGGTCACAGTTTTTACTAGAAGTAACTGATTTTTAAAATACAACACTTTGTGTCTTGGCATTGTCTTTAAATGGAAGCCCTTAAGTTTGAGCAAGTTTTGAAACCATGGAATTTATATTACATGTAAATAAATCTAATTTTAAAAATTAAATTACATTTAAAACTTACAATATAGCATGAAAGAAATTATATACATTTAATGACTTACAGCAGTGAGTTAATTCTATTGCAATTCCAATAAAGTCAAAACCCAAAAACCCAAAGAAAAAGCTTACAACTTTTTACCAAAGCCATCTTGGTACTTTCCCTCTTCAAAAGCCAGGCACTGAAGGTTACATTTGTGGGTCAATATATAGAGGAATTTTTTCCAAGAGTCACATTTTTTACTTAGGCATTTATTTCCACAGACTGATACCTTTTTGTTGTCATCCAGAACTGTGTTCATGCTTTCTATCCACAAAGTATCAATTGGGCCATCAAATATAACCCATTTGCGCTCAGGAGTCTCAGATAATGCAAATTCTCTGAAAGTGTTAGCAACTATACCATCTGTCCACTAGAGGGGGAGAACGTGGGAATGAGAAGACAGAGTATACACAGATCAATGTAAACAGCAAGTAACAGAAAAACCTTTCAGTTCCTTTTCATTATTGCTCTTTCAATTACTCTTCTCTTGTTCTGCAGCTACCAGAACTTATATTTGCAGTTTCACTGAGGGTCCTGCAACATCATGAAATTTTAAAATAGTGGGTTTTTTTCACTTGTAAATATATCATAACAAACAGAAGACAGGCAATCCAATTTACAGAAATGTAGAAGTGTTTCTGCTGTCTTGCCTCTGTTTCTCTCCAGAGTCACCCTAGGTTTCATTATTCCACAGTAAGTTTTTCACATTGTTTCTTCTCCAAACATAAGTTTCACACCTGGGGACTCATGAGTTCCTAAGCTTTTCCAGACTGTGACTGTAGACCTTTAATTATACTGGTTAGGAATAGACAAAGAACAGATAGAGTTAAGTTTGGCATGATTTCTCAGCATGGATGTGACTACATTAGGACAAGGACCTCAGAATGGTATGTTTTTTTGCATATTTAAACCAACATAATTGCATACTCACATGGTGCTGCATTTTTATATGCTAACATAAAAAACCATAAAAGTGTTAGCTAATATAAACAACTGTGTTCTCATCTGAGTTTAAAATTATAAACGTATCAATTCAGGGGGTTCCTATCCAGAACAATAGAGGTCTGACATATTCAGGAAAAGATAAAAAAGAAAGCACTAGAAACACTGCAAAGCAGAAAAAAACAGACAGGATTATTAGCTCAGTCTTTCACCCATACTAGCACATTTGCTTCTTTTTTCTCAAAACAAAACCAGTAATTATATAATTATATCACAACCCTGTAGGCACTGTCTAGAATCCAGGTAACAGGAAAAAATGCCATTTAGAATTTGGACTTAAAAAAACAGAAGCAGAAGCTTTGTGCAATGCCTTTCCTACCCTCTGAAAACAACTGGGGAACAGGTGGAAATGCCATCAGTTAAACTGAAGTTAGAACATACACACTAAAATACACTCATACAAACCCCATGAAAACCACAGCAGGTGAGGGGAAGAAACAGATAGAGCTGGGCCATTATTACACTTTAGAATGCTTTTAGAATGTACCTTACCTCATGGGATATCATATCAAACTGCCCAAAAAGCTGACCCATAGTGATTGATTTTGGATTCACAGTTCTAAAAATGACTTTTTCTTCTTCACCATAACCACGCTCTTTCATAAGAGACAGTGTATCTGCCAACACATGGAGAACCTTTGTCTTCCCAGAAAAAGATTCCCCTACCAGCATAAAACTGTTAAATGTGGGAAAAAAAAGAGCTATTAATAAATCTGTCTTGCAATTTAGAATTTACAGACCACATGTATCAACAGCAGTCATATGTTTAAAAGCTAATTTTGACCTAATTTTCATAAAGCATAAATACATACTATATGTACTTGCTAAGCAGTATCATTTAGGAAAACAGTTCATTTGCACAAACATCTGACTGCACAGCCCCTGTATCCTCTAAGACAAATAAACTAGTGCTGTGGTGAATCCATTTGGTTAATCAAAGACTAGTTTCTACTTTCTTTTCAGTCTAAACAGAGTTTACAGGAAAGTTCTGGAAGAACACTAACAGTAGGAACATGTATCACACACACAGAGTCTTCACCACATTTCAAAATTAAATTTAAGTCATCCAGCAGAGACTGCAACAATGTCATACTGATGATTAATCAACAAGCTGGATATTAACAATCATATGGCTAATGTCATAGTGTGTCTATCTTCTCCACAAACTTGCTATTCAGAAATAAAATCTAGGAATAGAGTAGCAGAGATTTGATAACTGGTATTTCAATTCAGTCCTAAGTCTTCACCATACTGATATCCACACCTAAAAAAAAAAAATCATTAGTCAAGTGAGGCTACTTCTGATATCAACAGTAGTATAATTGCCCAGACATACACTGAAAGTATTTTGGTACATGTAAAATCAGTACTGGTGACCAAATGATCCACTACAAACAGAAATACTTTGCCATCCTTAAGAGCTTTTATACTTTACATAAATAAACACTACGATATAAGCCAAAATCACAATAAATACTGCATGTGAAACAGAAATGTGAATCTTACCCATGTCTAACAATCATCATTTCATATGTCTGTATCATTTTCTCTATAAAAGCTTTTACAGGTTGGACATTATGTTGAATGCAACATTCCTTGGCACATTCCAGAAAATCCTGCAGTCAAAACATAGATATAGTTTTAACATTGCTACAATTTAAATTATTTTTTTACTACAGTAGAACAGTTTACATTCATTAGCAAAACTTTCGAATTAGTAAAGGAATACAATTAATGAGACTATAGTGAACACCTCTGGGGAAAAAAAGAGTAATTTCTTCTAAAAAAAGAGTAAGTACTTCATGCACGAAGAACAGGAGTTAGCTACACTTTTTATCTTGAGGAAAAGGCATATGACTTGAAACAATATGCTTTTAACAAGACTCTAGTATATACTGGAAATGTAAACAAAAATTTAATCCACTTTGTCTTTTCTAGCATGCTCATCTTCCAAACCACCTTCCAACAAAGGAGTTGGGGTTTAATTGTTGCTATAAACAAAAGAAAATATAAACACTAAGCTTAACATCACTTAGTTCAAAATTATGAAAGACAGTGGCATGTGACCCTATAATTTTGGTAAATCAGGTCAATTTCCAATCTGCAGGATGCCTAACACAACCCTTCTCGCTCTAAGGGAACTTAGATGTGGATTACACTGAGAACAGATAGAACAATTTTCTTTGGTACCAAGTTTCATTGCAAACACTTAGCAGTTTTATTTATCTTACAATAACTGAGAAATTAGTGTGTTAATTATACCTGGCTAAAACCAAAACAACCCACAATGATTATGAGCAGGGAAAATTGAATGTACTTACACTGTAGTCAGCTTCAGGAAGCTTGATTCCAGGAAACAAATCACTAGTTATACCAGAGAAGAGAGGTATATCATGGGACAAAAATTTGGGCTCATTCACATCCTTAATCGATCTAAGAAGCTAGAGGAAACCAGAAGACATCTTACTGTTTTTATTAAAACCACAGAACAAACTGTCCTGCAATTAATAACCTAGTAAGTAATAAAAAGTAATTACATGAGGTCTTTGATAAGCAGTTAAGCAGAGCTGTGTGATCATCAGCATAGCACTGGAAGTGTAGCATATGTTTTATTATCTTTGTTTTACAAAATAAGATCAGCAATGTGACAAGACATGCTGGAACTGCCTGCAGAACTCATAATTTCATGCATCTTTCCAATTCCTGAAGAATTATTCACTCAAACTCACCAATATATCCTCATCTTCCGTGGGAAATTTCAATTTTAGATTCCCAGCAGCCACCAACACAGCTTTAACTGCTCGCATACCATAGTCATAGTGAAACTGAGATGAAAGCTGTTCTGAACAAAGCCTGTAGGTCATTACTATCTTCACTGACAGTGACTTTGCATTCAAAAATCCATATGAATAGAGTGAAATTTCTGCTATCAGAGCATAGTTGGGAACCATCATGGCTACTGTTCGGAAAAGAACCTGAAATACACATTTCAAAGAATTATCTTTAAATAATTATTTGAGGAACAGAAAGTAATTCAGAACTTCTGCTTGTGATGGATCCATGTTTATTCCTTCATAGCATTTCTAACCAAAAACAGTAACAGCATTTTAAATTAAGTACTGCTTAGCATGGTTGGGTATGCTGTGGATCTTTTCAAACACTTGCAATACAAAGCAGTGGCTTGCAGAACATGTGGGGGCCAAGGTAATAGAATTACTAATGTTTGCATCTCATCAGTCAATATGAAACTAAGGGTAGTAAACTGCCATCAAGTTACACCTCCATGTACAATCTGGTGCAGTGTAGACATTTTTGTGCTTCTTTTCCCTTGTCACTGTCTCAAAAATGCAGTTTGCCCCTTTCAGACACACCCAACACAGCAGCAAGTGCAGAAAGGTGGTGTACATGGCAGGGGACAGGCTGCACTTCAAGTAATCTGCAGTTGGTGTACTCTTCATGCTGCATTAACTATGCTTTAAATTAGCACTCAAAGCAGAGTTCCCTCTGAGGCAATATGCTCTGCTCCCCTATCTCTGTTCCACACTGAGTCTTCAGGAACAGATGCTGTTCTAAAAGGCTCCAGATTACTTTGCTAATGCCAAATCTCCTCAATTAAACAGTTCATCTAAAAAAATACCAACCTCAAAGCAAATAACCTCAAAACAAACAATAAACAATAAACTCAAAGACTGTAAGTAAATCAGGCAATCTAAGCAAATTCATTACATGCGTTAGGTGTAGTTTGCTAGCACCTCTTAAATAAGACTACAATAAATGCAATGTAAAAATACTTTTTTATAGTGTTGTTTCAAACATAATCCTCCACCTCCACCTGGATGCTAGAATGACTAGCATCCAAATCTTATGACCTACCCACCCACAACCTTACATTTGCCATCTTACTGGTTACAGGCCTTTGGTCTGGTAAAATAATAACAAAAAACACTAAGAGACACAATAACATAAAATAATAATAATAACAACAACAGCAAGGATAATATCGAATTCCTTCAAAAATAATGAAGCACTTATAAAAGGAAAAAAGAAGCAAGAGGCAAGAGGCAAGTTTGTTTATATTCCTGGTGGTACCATCTGAATTAACAATAATACACCTGCCCCTCATATTTTTAGAAAAAATCATTCTTAAGCAGAATGATGTATTTTATTACTGTACCTTCAGATTATCTGGAAGCTCAGAACGTCCTGCATAACCTGGATTCATAGTAATAGCCACAAAACAGTTGGGGTTAAGATTCAGTTCAGTTCCTTCAAAATTAAATGTTTCTAGCTTTGCCTGAATGGCTCTCTGGATGCAAAGGATCTGCTGTGCCACAACAGACAGCACTTCCAGCTCAATGCGATTGAATTCATCAAAACATGCCCATGCACCTGATGAAGCCAAACCCTTGAAAAACTGCAAATGAAAAAAATAAAAATCATATAAAATCACTAACATCATCTTAGAATATTCAAAAGAAATGGAGTATCTTACTGGAAATTACATACAATTACTATGATAATGACTGAGCCTGGTTAGGATAACTATCAGTGATACACTGAAAAAGTCTGATTTAGCTTTCTTTAGAACCCAGAAAAGAAGATCCTGATCCTTCAAATTCTTGTGTCTTTCCTGTTTTATAATTAGTGACTTAAGAGGATAAGAAAATAGAGCACAGAAAATGAAACATATGGCAAGACCAGTATATAGTGTCCAATGGTAGCAGATCACTAGTGAATCGTTTATTTAAATATCTCTGCAAAGTAGGCACCCTACAATTTTCATCCTAAAAAACAAAACACAAAGCCTAACATCTATTTTTTATTTACCTTTCCCATTGCCAGATAATCAAGACCATCAGAGCAGTTGAAGACAACACACTGAACAGCAAGAGCTTTAGCCAAATCTTTGGTGGTCTCCGTTTTACCTGTTCCTGCTGGACCCTCTGGGGCACCACCGAGGTTTAAAGAAAAGGCTCCAATCTATGAAACAGTTTATGGAAACTATTAGTACTTCATTTATATGACATTATTTGAAATGAAAATGTTGAATTGATGGTACTAGATTGTTTCAAACAGTCATTATATCTAACACCAGAAACATGGTTATACTAATTAAAAAATAGTATCAAATTTACTTAGATTTGAAATAAATACAAGATAATTGAATTTTTACCCTATAAGAGCTTGGTTTTATTATCATCACGACCATGATTAGTCAAACTTTATTGGACCCAATCTTTCAGTTCTTGCTTTGATACATCTTCCGAATTTAATTTGATGCAATAACTTTTTTCCTCTTTTCTTTTTCTTTCCCCCTGTCTCCCTTTGTTGCATGTGCATTTCATTGACCATTTCATATTCTCTCCTATATTTCAATGAAGTAGGAGGAAAATCTGACAAAAAAAATTGCCATCTCTAAAAAAACCTCAGATGTATTTGGCTTCCAGTCCACAGTTAGAAGGCCACATTGATACAGACACACACTGGGAACATTGTATTAAGATCTTGGTGGGCAAAGGACAAAATTCCCATTTGCCAGAGTGCCAGGCTTCCAGCTGCTTTACTCCAAAATTCAAGGTGTGTGAGCAGACACACACACAAGGTGTGTGTAACAGACTAGCAGCTGCAGCTCCTTCTCACACCAATGTACTCTGATGTTTTGACAAACAGGTACCAAGCATCAGTTACAAACATACCATGAAAACTGAAGCCACAAAGAGGGCAAGAGAATATCTTCAGATGCAGTCATGTCTTTTTAGACCTTTTCTTTCTCAAACACAAGGGAGTTTGATTAGTTCTCCACAGCATGAGTTTTACCTTCTTACAACAAGAGGAGGATGGGTGTCTAGTAAAACGTGAAACCACACTGCAGTAAATGGTAGTCAGAAAAGTCATATGATGTGACTTCAGTAACTTTCAGTTTTCAGGTTAGTTGAGGATAGATGTGCACAGTAACAAATACCTCTAACAAGAGCAGGGCACTAAAAAGCTGCCAAACTGTCAAACTAGTTGTAGGGACAATATGATCACAAGTGGATCCTTCTCCACTTTATTTAGCAACCACAGAACATCAGGAAATTATTGTTTTCTCATAATCCAGACAGTAATAAAAAAATCAGTAATTTTTTTTTTCCTGTTTGTATTTAAAAAAACAAAAAAAAAACCACCACATCCACAACAGAACAATCCACTGATGTTTCAGTCAGGCTGGTGGGTTGTCCAGGTTTGAAGCCCTAAGTCAGTTTCACATTCAAAATTCTATAGAGATTGTGATCTTCGAAACCCACTTCTTAATGCAAATACCAGAACCTGACAGCTACTGCAAGCTCTAAAAGCATGGCTGTGATGAACAGCAATGTACTATACCACAGTAAATGCAGTATTTAGTGGCACTGGTGGAAAAATCATACCAAGGTGCGGTAACACCTGTCTGTCAGAGGAGTAATGACGAGGCGTGGGGAGTTCCCAAGGTACTCGTAGGCGTATTTTACGTTGCAGTTAATGACGCAGACACGAACGTTCTCAAGTTGCCAGTAATATCGTAGTTGTGCAAGCCACTGAAAGTCTGTTTCACTCTTCACACCTGATAAACACAGAATCGAAAGCCATCGTAAAACGTCTTTTAGATAACCAAAATTTCTGTTGGGCTTTAAATTAAAACTGCTTTGGGAATATTAACGTTGATGCTCACACCTCCAAACACAGGTACGCATCTTAATACTGTTGTGGCCCAGGCAGCAAAATCAGTTTGGTTACCTATTTTTAATTAACTGTGTATTAATACGCATGAAAAGAAAAATGTTTTACAAGGTAATTACCACTTTCAATCATTTCCATGAGGACATCTCTAGCATGAACATCAATAGTAACTAAGGCACCCAGTGTAGTCCTTGTTTGCTTTGACAGCTTTCCTCTGACCAGTTCTACAATGTCATTAAGTTGAAGCTGAAGTTTATCATAATAATCCTTTAAACCCTAGGAGGAAACAGGTAATTATGAAACTGATTATATGAGAGATTCAAGTGCTCTTTTTCATGTTGACTAATTCTAATGGAGATAGCTTATTTAGCCATCCTTTTACATTATCATGGTTTTGTGTCAAGATCTCTCTCATTCAGTTACACGTTTATGTTGCAAAGCTACATTTTAATCTATGCTTGCTCTGAAAAAGAATCTTCAAGTACTTGAATCAAAGGTATAAATCACTGTACATAAATTCATGTGTATAAAGCTTACATGCTGAAAATTTTATTTTAGTGTAGAAAGATTTGATTACATGGAATACATTAGTTGAAATGAAGAAATCAATAAAGATTTTTTTAAAAGATTATGCATTACAAAGTACCTCTGGTCCACTGCAAAGAACTTCATGTACTTCACTTGTCCAGAACATTTGAGATACACACAACACTACTTGTCCAGGCCACTCCAGAACCCATTTTTTTCTCTCAGTCTCCAGATATGCCTGGCAGAATTAAATACAGTAAACTAAACTAGTATCAGTGCATATATATAATAATGTAATACAGAAGCATATAATGTGATCCCATGAATATTCTTTGCTCAAAAATATTATTTTTCTATTTTCAAACTCCAAATGCATTTAAGTGCTCTTTTCCCTTTAGATTTGCAATTTCTTACCAAGTAATTTTAAGGATTCTTGCAATTATCTTTCTGTATTATGTATACATTCATGACTTACTAACTTCATACAAAGAAACATTTTTGGTTAATCATTTTTTTAGGACAGCACAAGCCTGTTACAAGTATTCTATTTCTAATCTGTAACTTGGATAATGTATTTACATCAAGTGATATATCTTATAAACACAGAATTACTTCCAGGCTTTTTAAAAAATTTAGAGCCAGAGTTACAGGAAAATTACTAGGTTCTTATTCAAACTAACAGCTTGCTGGGACCACCAGCCATAAACAGAAGCCACATTAACTTGGTCCTGGTACCCTAACTTCACCAACTCTTGTGTTCAGAAATAATTTTAGGAAGCCAAGAGACAGACTTAAAATAAAGAAAGATCTATTTGTGCCACAGTTATTAAATTGTTACAAAACTCATACCATTCTTGATCTAGCAATAACATCACGTATACTCTTCAGCATAATATCTTCTACTTGAATTAACCACTTCTCCACAGCACCTCGAGCTTCAGAAGTAGAAATGGTTGAAATCAATTCTACACGCTCGCCTTCAGAACTATACATTGCTTTAATATCCAAATTGGGAAGGAAATCTAGCTTTGCAATGCCTTCAAAACACTTCTTCAAGTGAGGCTGAACTCTGAGAGGATCCTTAGTCTCTGACAGGATCTCCAACATCTCATCATTAGACAAGAAAAAGAAGCTAAAAAAATTTAAGAAAAAAAAGATAAAAATCAACTGTATTATCAAGCTTCTTTAAATGCTGACCTTTTCCACAAAAAAACAAGACCAACATTCAGAATCTTTGCTCTTTAAATAACCAAAACTCATCATACCGTGGAAAGAAGAGACGCTTTTTCTCAAGATAAGCATTAAGCCCTTTCATGATTTTGTCAAGAAGCTCATTGCTGTTATGAAGCTTCTCCAATAACCCTGTCAAGGAAGTCACAACAAGTACCTATAAACAGCAAACACATGGAAACTCTAAGTTACAATTAAGATACTTCAAACAAAAGAAATTTATTTAAATAATGTACAACATGGCTTTCTTCCTAGGAAGCCCAAGCAACTGATACAGTGATTCATGGTACATATGCTGGAAACAAGGGCATTAACAGGAAAAAAAAAACCAACCACACGTTACCTTTGGGTCTTTGACACAATGCTTCATAATATCCTTCCAGTGTTTATCCACAGTCTGAAAGAGACGCCCCTCTTCCGGCATCTGTTGCATAATATCCTCAGAAGAAAAAATGGGTTCCAAATAAAGCCACTGTGCTTGCATTTTAAGCCACTCATCAATAATGTCCTGAATTTCAATTAAGCGACTTTCCCATTCCTTAATAAATATATAAAAAAAAATCTTATTATTTACAATCAGAGAGAATAAATACAGTAAAGATAGACAGTGTGGTACTCTAGTCCCCAAGCAAAGAATAAGTGTCTACCAGTAAAAAAAAACTAAAAGACAAATATTCAGGAGTATTTAGGTTCTTCTACATATACAGGTGGCTAAAGGGAGTTCAGAAAGGTTAACTTACATGGAAATCAGTTTTCCAAAGCACAGTTATCATTTTAGTATTATGATCTTTTGACAACTTAATGGTCAAGTAACACCCAGGAGGCTACCACTGTCAAATTCTGTTTCATCTCCCCACAGCAAGGAGATCTTGGTTTGCATCTGAATTACAGCAGGGGCACAAGAACACCAGAAAGGCCACATTAGATCATAGGAGAGATCCAGCCAGCCCAGTATCCTGTCCTGGCAGCAGACAATAGCAGATACCTCTGGGAGGCTGGAGAGCCTGCCTGTAAAGGGTAAATACTACCTATGTTCATTGAGACTACTCAAACCTGGATATTTTCTACATGAACAAAAACATACTAGGGAGGGTAACTGCAAAGCAATTTCACAGGCTTCTCTCCTGTCAATAGTCATAGGTGACAAACAAAGACTACTCTAGCCCTGAAAACACATAAGCTGGTGTAAAGTTATCCCATTGTTCTGAGGTCTGATTAGAACACCTCCCAAACCTCAAGAAGTTTTCTTGCACAGATGAAAATGTGCAGCTCAAAATCCGAGTCCAAAACTCAAGCATTATATCACTAAGTGGTCTTATTAACAGTAATAAAAACAGCCTCCAGTTATTAAGCAGCAAAGTTACAGATGCTAGAAGAATGAATGATTTTGCATAATACATGAAAAAATAAGCACATTCTCTTGGTTGCACTTGCATTTGAATGGAAGAGGGAATTCCAGCACAGAAATAATATAAGTAGGTGTCCTGATTTGGGCCAGGATAAAGGTGATTTACATTAATTCAAAAGAACCTTACTGAAAAATCATTAAAATTATTTTATTAAGAAAGCAAACTATGAGACTTTAAAATAACTGGCACACTCTTGCATTATACTTATCCTGCAAATAAAAATAGTTAAAGAAAAAGTACTCATACCCTGATTTCTTTGTCAAATGCCTTAATAAAAGGTGATGCTCTCATTGTCTGAGTTTTGATAATCTGGTCATCAAGAACAGCTTGAATCTCATCCACAGCAGACAGAATATGAATACCACTCTCACGATACACATTTGTATTGAAAGAAATTGAATCCCATGTTTCCGTCATTACGTGCATTGCTTTCTCTAAGGAAAATTCCTACATTTTAAAAAGAAGACAGTTTATTTAAGTCCCTGCATTTTTTTTTTTCTATCTCACTAATTGAATATACATGTCTAACTAGGTGAATAAGCTATTTTCCTCTAACAGCATGAATCAGCTTACTATTTTTCTTGTGAAATACAAGTGATGTAACATAAGCTAAAAATATTTACACACTCACTGTTACAATCTAATGGGACAAAGTCTCAGCAAATCTCTTTTGTTTCTTAAGGAAAAAGAGAAGAAATTCTAGTAAGCCACAGAAGCCATCACTAGGAGACATGATGTTAGATTTTGTCACTTTCAAATCACTATGATTACCTTGCTTGCAGCTACACTTATAGCTTCAAACTGTTCCATATGAGGGGCTAGATTCTGCTTCAGAACTTTTCTCAGGGTAGTTCCAGAGTTTGGTGTTAAATCATATCCTACTATATTTGACATCTGCTGCCAATGACGAGGTTTCATGCCAGGGTTACATAGAATAGTCACAGTAGGAATATTCTCCTAATTAAGGAAAAGCATTTATAAGGTCAAAATTGTGATGTGTATAACTTCTTAACTTTATTGTCTTTGATGTGCGTTTAAAAATCTGCTACAGTAGCTGATGATATGAAAATCTTTTTGAAAAAGACAGATCCATTCAGTTATCCATTTAATGTCTAAAGATGGTAGTAAATTACTGAAGAAATATAAAACTATTAACTATAGCCTTAACAGTGTTACATTTGGCTTCCATTAATATAACATATAGTCCCATTTCAAAGTCACCAACTACATCATTGTTTCCCTGCATCCAAAAATTCCTTTTCTCCTGAACGTGTCCACTCTAACAATTCACATTCCTAAAACTGCAAAAATATAAAAAAAAAAATTAAAATCAGACAACTTAATCTGGGAATGGTCATTTAGAGCTCACTCTCTCTGTGTAATAATACAAGTCTGACACTGGATCATCTACCTATGCAGAGTGCTGAATTTAGCATTTGTCCTTCAGCATCAAATAGTATCCCTCACATTCTCTTACCTTGAAGTCTTTGATCTGCTCCAGAACTAAAGAACACATTTTAACAGTTGGATTTGCCTTTGTGTCTTCTTCAGTCTTTTCTCCTGCAGTTTTACTTTTTGGTGTCTTTTTTGACTCCTGATGCATTTTCTTCTGCTTCTGTGGGAATACTTTTGATGCTTTGTATATCTCTCTAAAAAACTCATCAACCTCTGCCTCCATGCTTTCCCCATTTAGCTCCAAAAAGGCACCATCCATCCATCTGAGAGAAAACAGAAAGTCAGAACACAGGATAGTAAATGTAGCCCAAATAATTAACACTTCGGTTTGCAACACAGACAATATAGAGAGTAATAGTTATTTAAATCAGACAAAAGCTCTTGTTTCTATTTATTGCCATTCTACAGAAAATTCCAATGTGCAACAGAAGGTGGCTTGCTCACACAAGTATCCTTGTGCATTTGTGGAATCCTCTGAAGTCACATACTGAGATCAACATACAACATGAAGGTACACTAGATCTTTGTGTTTTTGAAAGAAAGGAAAAAAAAAACCTATATCACATATATCACATTGTGACTTCCAAAGAGTGCAGGAAATGGTAAACAATCTCACTTATTTTAGACTCGACATAATAAAGATTTTGTGGTAGGATTTAGGCACCACTGTAATAATTTGAGCACATCTACACGGTGTTTTGGACAGCTCTCAGGTTAAAAACGGGTTTGATTATGTGCAGATTGTGAGCTTTCTAATTGAACTTTTCTTTTCTGGAGTACAAAATGGCTTGTAACTAACCAAATCTTTTCTTCCACAGAGTTTGTATGTGACTTGTTCAGCACAACCACAGTTAAAGACAGTAAGGAAATAAACTCCCTTACTTTCCATCAAAAACCCCCAAACAGCAAAACCACAACCCAACACTTTATTGAGCTGAATTAAAAATAATTTTACTTGGATTGCTAATAATAAAGGAATGTTTAGAAGAAAACAAATCCATATTCTACATCTGTCTCAAACAAAAACAGCATAAGCATTTTTCCTGCTCTCCCTCATTTAGCTTCAAGAGCTAAAGTACCTTTTTTCTGTCCGTTGCCATTTAAATATAAGATGAAAAACTTTCTGATATGGTTCAATGTCAACTTTTAAGTTGCTGAGGAGTGGGAAGTCGCTCAGTTGCCATTTGAGCAGAGTCTCTTCTTCATTAATAAGAGCTACTGTTTCATCCGCCTCCTGTATCCGTTTCTGTACGGCCCTCAGGTCAGCCACATACTGAAATCAAATAATTTTATTTCTTCAGAGATAATCAATCTGAACACTTATCAAAACAAGACATCAAAATATAAGCCTTTGTATGTATTAAAATTTTAGAAAACGTGAGTTAAAAACCCATTTCCTTATCCTTGAGTAGATAAACTGTGCAGAACCCAGATTAATACCAAGAGAAACAAAGTTGGTTTTATCATTACTGAATTTAAGAGTATAAAGCCATTTTCAGGATTTTTTATTTTGGGGCTTTAAAATTCACTGTTCCAGGAGGCAGGCATACACATTTTTAGGTACCTGACATATAGTAAGGGCAACTGGGACGTACTAGCTTTGGACTTCTGTTTTGCACCTTAAAGTGTTTTGCTTCTAAAAATTACTACACACAGTTGTGATACCCTCCAATTAAAGTGCAAGACTTATGGTAATCTGCAAAGTTTTGGAGCCAGTGGTCTGCTCTGCATTAGCAGTTTTAGGGTTCATAGAAAAAAAAAAAAAACAATTTCGTATTTTTTAAAACACCAAATTTCTACAAATTATTCTTTCTAGCCTGCTATTTTTTTCCTTCAGATCTTCAATATACCAAAAACAGAAAGGGAAAGTCTGATCCCACTGAAGTTACTTGCAAATAATATCACTGGGATCAGAAATCCATGCAATATGGTTTACATAAACCAGAGTAAAAAAGAATCATTCACTTTATCAATGTGTAAAATTATCAGCCCTTGCTGGGACTACCTATCAGATACTTTAAGTTTAACTTTAAAGTAAACCTTACCTTAAGGCCCATGTTATTGCCAATGTAATACAAAAAAAGGGAAGAGGGGGAAGGCAGAAGCCATTTTGAGTTTGTTAATTCTGGCTAGAGGCTAATAAACATTTCAGTTCAAATCTGTTAAAATTAATTACTGCTTATAATTCTAAATTTCTTCCATTAACCATATATATTAAACAAAATATTTCTACCCATTTCATATTAATTTTTAATCTGACCTCTTGCATGCTTTCCAGTTCTGAGTATTCTTCAAACTCTGCCACAGAACGTGTCAGCTTGTCTAATTCCATCATCAGTTTCTCGGATCTATGTATTAGTTCTTGCTCTTTTTTAAGTTTAGATTGTGCAAACAGCTAAAAAAGAATTGATTTGAATCATAAAACAGTAACACAAAAGTGGCTGAAAATCTTCTCAGTGATTAACATACATTGTACCTACTAAATTAGACATTTAGAACAAACCAACACAAACCAAAGATTACAGGTAAATTATCCTTATTTCTTCAGGAGCTGCTGTCCATACAGCCCATTTAAACTTGTACATGTTATCATGGAACCTGAGCACAATAGTCACAGCAGCTGGGATTGCCTTGAAGATCTCCTTCAGCAGAGAAACAACAGGAAAGCTTGAGCTGCTACAGCAGGAGGTATAAACACCATCACCAAGCCCACTGGATACACTACCAATAATACCAGTATTGGGATTCAATGTTTTTTGCCAAAAGAGGAGACATCTACAGCTGTTGAAAGCCAATGCTACACCACATGTATCTACTGCTATTAAAAGGAAGAATTTCTTGAACTTAAATACTGCTCTAAAGCACAAGGTCTGCACATAAAGGGAATTCCAAACTGGAAATGTTTTAACTCAGAGGTTTATTTACTATCCTTGGAGACATTCCTTAGCATCCAAAGACACGCCAGAGACAGATATCTCAATAGCAATATTTAAAACATTATTTTTATTTTAAAAAATGTTAAATGTTAATTCTTAAACATTTTTAGAAAAAAACATTAAATCTATACTTAATCACAACAGAGAGGCAAGTGAACACCAGAAGGCTTTACCTACCTAATTAAAGAGTAGTTATTTCTTTAACTATTACCCTGCACACGCAGAAAGAATTCTAGCAAGATGAATACAGACAAGTGGAAGAATATAATCTATACTCACACAGAAAAAATTAGATCTTGGGTATTTTCTACTAATGATTGCTACCTAAAAACACAATTCTCACTGTTCTTTTGATGACCAGAACAAAAGTATCATTTTAATTAAGTTATTTCCAGTCCAGAGCACTAAGTAAGAGCCTGGCAGGTATTTTTTCAGTACTAGTCAGCTGCAATAAATTGTATTTTCACCTTCCTTTAAATTACCTACTATTAACTACAAACAAATCAAGACATGTAGATTTGCTGAACGATTTAGGTCAGCGACAATTTTTCAATTACTCCACAAAAAGCACTCAGCTGATACAAAAATCTAGAAATATGTTACTTATGCATGTCTAAAATAGTACAGCTCACATTATATTCATAGATGTATTTAGCCTGCTGAGGAAATAAATAGCTCAAATGAAAATCTAACAAGCCAGAATATACCATAAAGTAAGATAACGCTCTTACATCATCATGTTCATCAAGAATGGGGTTGATCTTCTTTGGCCATAATAGAACTGTTGAATTTAATGTAATGTCTTCAGGAGCTAATAAACAAACATTTAAGAAGTAATTCATTTGTCGACAGCACTCCTATAAAAAGATATTTCACAAAACTTAGTTACCATAGGTTTGTTTAAAATATAAGATAGGACAATATTATCCACAAAAATAAGTCTGAATTATGAAAAGTTGAAGAACTTTTGAAGTAGAGATACTTCAGCCTACTGAATATTAATGTTCAAAATACAAATAAAATTTAACCCTACCGTTTTTGAGTTTATTTCTCAAAATACACATGGCCCATAAATCTACACACAAAAATGCTAGTATAATTTTTTAAAAAAAATAAAAATATAAATACTGCAGAATGTGTGATATACTTAGACCTATTACCATAACAAAAACGTTGGTAACTAACATGTAACATTACTTATCCAGTAACCTCACTGGCTCGCCCATGTTACACAATTTTTCAATTTTGTTCTCTGAGTGCACACAAAGTACTACTACTAATGCAATGCCAGCTATATGCTGCTCTGGTAAATTGCTTCTTGTGTGTTCAAATTAATGACTTATTTTAGTTCATAAAATTATCTTTACACTTATGTGTCACGTTTTCACAAACAGCATTTTAGATAGCCATGAAGTATGTGTCTAGGTACAAAAAAATAAGTCTTGTCTTACAGTTTGCTGTGATTTAGTAAAAGCTGCATGAGGAAGCTTTTAAAGCTGCAGAACGTGGGAATCAGAAATAAGACAGACACATGGCATGAGAATGTGTGTGAGCTGGACTTTCCCCTTCTCCCTGAAGCAACACCAGGGGTCCAGTTTATTCATATACACAGCATGATCAGACAGAAGTCTCTGCACTCCTAAATGAATTCTGTATTTGTACAGGTTTTGTGAAAGATTAAGAATGAAAGAACAGTCATTTACCTTGATCCTTAACAACAGGTCCTGAATACCTTCAGTTCTGACTTTCTCTACGTAAGCTACTGTTTCCACCAATTCCTCTGTTGTCTCAGGAACTTTCAATGCACGTTCCCTAATTGCTTCAAATTCTCTGCATATCCTGTAAATTTATTCAAACATAGTGTTCTGATCTTAACATTTTAGTTTGAATGGCTTCAAGCTCAGCTTTAATGGAATTAAAAGTGCAAATTATTTCTTTAACTATAACCCCTGCACAAACTCCATTACTTCATGAAACTAAAGAGAGAATATGACCAAGTCAGCTGAGGAAAATACTGATTATTAACTTGCAACACTTTGCTTGGATTTTGGTGTATTCTGTCACAATAAATGCTCAATTACTTCTGGTACAGACATGACCTTTGGTACAGTATCACTAACATAGACAAAAGACTTTCCTAGTGAATATTTCATCATTTGGGTAATGTGGAATCCCTAAAACTGGACTGTAATTGTTCATTTAACTGAACAATTCAATATGACCTCACTCGTGATTTAATCCATACCCGTAAATTAACCTTTAGAATTGATGTTATTGCTTGTCTGTCATTATCTGTGAAAACCTAGAGGTATCTGTCATGTAAGATGAGCTACTCTTTCCTTTGACAGTGCAGTCCTCCTGTATTTCATACTTTAAAAACCAGAACAGTAATGAAGCCGTTTTCTCTTTTAGTTCCTCCACTGCCTAAGTCTACTACAAGTTCCCCTATTACTGTTTGTGTCTAAAATAGAGGAAAAAATGCATCAGCTGGTGCCAATTGTATGAGATCATTAGCTAGCTGTGAGACTTCATTGAACAGGATTACAGTATATTTGCATTTGTTCTGTATCTTTCTACTATGCATTCAACACATACAGCATTCACAAGCAGAAAATTCTACTTACTTTTCAGCTTCTTCTCTGTACTTTGCAAGTATTTTGTCCGTTAACATTTTTGCAAAGGTGCTTGCAATATCAGCCAAACCTTGCTTTAAATCCTCACAATTCAAATAGATCATAGGAAAATGAGCCGCCTCTGGTAAACTCAAGATTTCCTTCTTAAGGGTGAAGAATTCATCTATAAACTTCAGAAAAACATTAGATTTTACACTTCAGAGATGTTATTTGAATACTTGGCTATACGAATAAGTGTTATACATTGAAGGAAACCAACTTCTTCCAATTTACCACAGACTTTCAGAGAAAACAAAAAACTATGTTGTAGATTTGTAGGTAGTCAAAATAATTTTTAGCTTAATGCTAAGCACCTGTTAACCCCTGTTTATTGTTCCTGTATGGGTAGCAAGAGGTATAAAAACCAGAGAATTATAACTTACAGTAGTATATTCATCAAAACTGTGTTCTTCTGCTTGAAATCTTTCTATTCGTGCCTCTGCAGTTCCATCTACAAGCCAGCCATACCTTTCAACTACAAGTCAATAATACCACATTAATTTTGTTATAATGCATCCAGTGTACAGTAAGGTACTTATTTAAAAGAAGTAACAGTTACTTAACACTCTTCTGTCACTCACCATAGCTCTCAAAGTATTTCTTTGGACCTTGCAGGTTGTCTGAGATACATTTTTTCAGTGTAGATGTGGCCCATTCCATGATATGATTAGGAAGCTCAGCGTCCAGAGTTTCTGTGTCTTCCATTACCCAAGAACGTACTGTTTGGATGTTCTAATAGAAGTGCAAGTTCTCATTATTGAAATTTAAAACAGCAATACAGTAATACCTATATTCTACAAGTAAGCTGCAATCTGCAGAAGACACTGTATTAGAAGAGTATGAGATCCTAACCATGACCAAGGACAAGTGTTTTATAAACCTAGAACATTTTTCCTGATTTGAAAAGTTGAACAGGAAACAGAACAGGGACAAAAAATATGTTATCCAATCTTACATAAAATAAATTCTATCCTATGTGCAAACAGGCAAAACTAAACCCAAAACACTTACCTGAAAGTACCATAATGCATGATTGAAGTCTAACACTCAGTTCACAAGTATACATTTAAAGCCCTCCCAAGACATACATATATATATATATACTTACATATATATATATGTATATTCATACACACACACTATATATGTATATACACATACACGCTCACATAGACACACTAGTTGTTCAGGATTTCTCATAGAAAGATAAGGAATATCAACTCTAATTTTCCTTGTCTTTTTCTGGGGATCTTATTTATTGTTTACTGTAAACCATCACACATCTGACTAAGGTGCTAATTACGTTTCTATGCAAAATGTTAGTTCACTGAAAGTATACACTGCAAAAATACTTAATTTTCCATCCATATATTTATATATAATATGTACATATATGTATAAATATGTATACGTATAATATGTATATATACAAGTCAGAATGCAAAAATCACTTATATTACAGTACACACAGATTTTTCTAAATGTACCAAAAGGAGAAAACAAGGCTATCTTTTAGCTAAAGCTTTTTTTCCTGACATTTAATGAGCAAGCAGACAATTACTGTGTAGTCATACCCACAGATTTGCAGTTTATAAAACTGCAGACTAATACAATCAGTATCAGTACCAAATTTTTATGAACAAGGAATAACAAAATGGGCTTCAGAGCCTGGCATTCCAGTAGTTATCAAGATCTGTGATGTGACCTGCAGAATGTTCATGGAAACTAAATACCTCAAGTTGTATTTTACTTCCTGTTACCACGGCAGTCAGTCCTAAATTACTAATACTTCCACATACAGAGCAGATATTAGAAGTTGCAAATTTAAGCAAAGATAAAAGCACACCTGAAGAGTCTGTCCTACGCGATTTACTGTAAACAGAATTGCTTCTTCTAGGTCTTGGAGGCTTGGATAAAAGTCCATTTTCTTCTCATCAAGAGTCAATTCCATCTTAAATAAAGGCAGACGATTTCTGTCTTCAGTATCAAAATGTTTCACAAAAGCTTCAACTGTTCTTGACAATAATCCTTTCAGCTAGGTAATAACACAGATCCCCTATTAGTTGAAAGAACAGAAAGCCCCATCCCACATTCCCTTCATGCAGTAAGCCAAGATTTCCATTAAATTTTCCAGTATTTTGGCCTGATTCACGGGTAACTGATACAGTGTCAATTCCTCAAATGACTTCAGTAGGCATCAGTCCCATCATATAAAGAATGTAAACTAATGAGGAAGTAAACTAACATTTCAGTAAAGCCCACACATTTATTTTTGCTACTAAAGTAAGTCTTATTAATACATGCTCTCAGTATAACTAAAATATCCGGAATACACTTTCCTTTGATGTTTTTAATATGCTAATGATTTGATTAGACTACTGTTTCATTATTTTTCTACAAAGTATGTGTTTAATCCCAAAAATGCCTTACTGAATGCTGAACATGTATATTCCCACTGATTATTATATTCTTAAACAGAACAATGTAAACAATAGATGCTTTAAGTTAACTGGAATTATTTTCAGTAAACCAAGAAGTTAAAAAAAAATTGTCACTCTGAAATCAGTGATCTTGCTTAAATGTTCTTGTTTTATTACTGTTAACTAACTAATTTGGAGAATCTGGAAGCAAACAGAAAAAACAACTGAGAAACACTTCATATAACTTCTATCTTGATATAAATAATCAGGGGGGAAAAAAATTAACTTGCAAAGCATTGTGATATTTTCCCCAAGAAAAAAAAATTGTTTGGAAATTTTGCAGAACTATAGTTGCTTGCATACACATTAACATTGCAGGACCTTCAGTCTGTTTGAGTAAGTATGTTTGCTTTCAAGGGAGAGAGACCAGGTTTTATTCATTTTGCTAGTATAAAACATTTAATTGCAGTGCAAAGAACAGCCATAGGAAGGGTCCTGAAAATGTAGAGATACTTCCTTTTTTAAGTTAATTACAATCTAGTTGGCAGAATGAATACATGTTCTGCATCTAAAAAAAATAGAAGAAAAAACAGTAGACAAGACCACATACTTATTTTAAATTTGGGAATGTAAAAATATTAAACAGTTGGAATAACTTACAGAATTATATGCAAAAGACAACTAACATTGATTAATTAAACAGGCCCTCTATCATATAATGTGCTAACTTGTTTAAACTACCCAAATTTCACATTAAGCTTGCCACAGAAAGATTTTTACCTGATTAGACATAAGTGTAGCCACACAGTTAAAAAAAGAGTCAACCTGATCCAACTTTACACCATCTAATGCCTCCTTCTCAGTAAACAGAGCAATAATTCTTTGGTACCACGTATTCAGGATCTCCTCTTCTGCTTTAGAACAGCTTAGAGACACATCAGTCTTTAGAGATCCACAGTTAATTGGCTCTTTCAATCTAGAGAAGACAGTTACAGGCAACATTATAAACAGAATTTAAAAAAAAAAAAAAAAAAAGATATTTAGTAGCAATAATCTACACTGTATTACAACCCATTCTTTTTTAACAGATAGCACAGTGGGAACCTAAGCATCACATCTGTAGGCTTAAATGATGGGGAAAAAATATTACAAAGCCCCCAAAATAATGAACAGCTACCAATGAAAAAATATATGTACAATTACCTTTTTGAGCACAATAAAAAGGAAAAGTTTCAAGATTAAAAAGAAAATTCAATTAATGGAAACCAGCAAGAAATCTTATCATCAGGATTCCCTGCAGGTAGTAACACTACTAGAAGTCAATTCTTCAAATACTACTTCAACCAGACTTTTGTATGGAATACAGAATTAAGATTAAACAAATAATGAAGGGGCCTTTATAGAATTAAAGACAAAACATAGAAAGGGATGATACTACCAGCAATTTAAGCACCAATAAAACATTGATATTTAACAGAGATAATTTAAATGTGTTATAATGCAAAGTACCCTACTCACAGAATATCAAATGACACATGGAAAAAAAATTTATTATAGAATAAACCCTACATCAAATAATAGAATCGAACAAACTTCTTTACCAGCTTCCAAAACCTGTATAAGTTAATACTTCACCAAAACAAACTTTACCTGAAGCTGGAGAAATCCACTATAAGAATGTTAGAGAATGCTACAGAACCAAGCTCCAGTAGAGTTTTCATTGTGGGGTGGAGAATGTGCAAGTTGGAAAGGATTTTTTTTTTTGCTTCAACAAAACTGTCGTGCCATGGTGCAGAAAAATCCAGGCCTCTGGAAAAACCAAATCCACCAAACAAACAAGTTAAGAGCTCAAACTATACCTGAATAAAACATTCTTATAAATAAAAAGCAGTATTAAAAAGCTTATTCCCCAACATGAATAGTTATCTAAGTCCCATACACATATCCCAAATACATTACAGTGGAAGCCACAAAGATACACTGACCAGTTGGTCATGTTTTATACTCCAGAGTATTTTCAGATCACCTGCTCTTCCTGAAGGTCTTCAAATGTAAACTGCTCAATCCACCAACTGCTTACAGGAAGTATTTATCATCAATATTTAGATGTTACACGTTCTTGTGCAACCCAGATAATGATATTCTGTCTACCTCAATTCCTCTTCTATTTCTATAATAGCTTTTCCTTAAGTATCAAGGTTTCACCTCAGAACACCAAAGTCAGATGAAACCAGTTTTGGACAACTAAAGCCCTGTACAATGCTGCTGTCTGCCTTAATACTGCTCCATACACAGACACCACATTCCAAAGGTGGCTACAATGTTCTGGCCACTCCGAGCTACAAGTCTCATTTGCTACTCTGTCATTAGTGCTACTCTGTGTAACTGCAGTATATTTAACATAAGCAATAGAACAGTCAGTACTAAAATTTGGGAAAGCAGACAGAGAGGATAATGTTAAAATGTGAGATCCTTTACAGACAGAAAAAATCTCATTAAGGGACTCCAGAATTAATATTGTGCCATAACTCTGTTCATGCATTCACGCAACCAAGTGTGTTTCACCACTGGGTTATTTGCTAACTTAATCCACTCACAGGGGGGATGAAGGCAAAGGTGCCTCCTCATCTTCAAGTCCTGCTATATCTGGTTTATTAAGAACGCGTCGCACTAGGAAAATGAAGTAAAACATTAGAAGAAAATTAAACAACTGTATAAACAAGTAAATAGTACAATGGAAAAGTAAATATCATTCAAGTCTTCAAAACAAATTCTCCCAGAATTTAACCCAAAATTACAGCTTTGGCTAAATATCTCTACAGGTTCAGGTGGCTTAATTCCAATTTTGTCCCCTATTCATGAAGGTTTTCTGATGGACTAGTGTATAAATAATGAAGTACTTTATGCAGTTTCACCACTGGGAGCTTGGTTGGTCACTGAACAGGATCCCCAGCACAGTGGAGCACCAAGTCTGGCAGAGTTCAAGAGCATTGGGATGATGCTCTTAGTCGCATGGTTTAGTCTTAGGTAGTCCTGTGAGGAGCCAGGAGTTGGACTCAATGATCCCCATAGTTCCTTTATGACTTTAAATATTCAATGATTTTAAGTATTTATGGCAATTTTGTTAAATATAGTTTTAGTGGGATGCTATACATATATACATGATTATCCCACTGATGACATTAGAAAGTTAGACCTATGTCAAAATATGTATTTTTTTAAATATGCATTTTGTTAAAAGAGAAAAAAATATTGACAAAATTTAGCTCAATTTCAGAAATTGAAAATGTATATTTAAAAAATACATAACTTCAGAGGAAGTCACTTTCAAAATTGTAATTCATTAAACTTCTAAAATGCTTTAAAAACTCAAGTGTCTTGTGTGGGTCATATCTGAAAATAGCTAATTATCTTTGTAGATTTTTATTGCTAACCTCCTCACACATAGAAAGCAGCATCAGAAAACCTAAGGAAGGTGCTTGGGGATGGACAGCTTAAAAAAGGGTGCTGTCCTTGAAGAGGGGAAAAAGGAAAAAAAAATAAATCAGTACATAAGTTTCTGCTTTCTTTAGTTGAAAACAGCAATACATTTTTGCACCAAATAACTAAACATGTTAAAAAAAAATCAATGAAATAAGGTTATCAGCAATCAACCTTTTTCTTGTTAAGTTTACATTTGCCTTTTCTTGAGCTATACCTCCAGCTGTTTAATTGTTTACTAGTACAAAAATAATCAGCAAGTGTTTCCCTGACAATACAGCAAATATATATTTGATGAAGTAGAAAGAAATCAGTGTTTAAATATGTAGGTCATGCCCGGTAGAAAAAACAATCTAGAAAAATTCTTTTTTAGACGAGAACATGGAAGAGCTAATAATACATATATGCATTAATATATTAATAATAGTGCTGTGTAGTTTCTGGTACTTACCTGTACATCTTCTCATGCTCGTTTCATAATCATTTATTACCTCCCCTAAGAGCTTTTCAGCTAACAGCTTGTTATTTTTGCTTTCCATAAGCGATGGTGGCACCAATCTGAGCATAGACATCAGCCACTGCTGCTGAATGGAAACCACTGGATTACTTCGCACACGGTTCTTCATGAAGAGATAGTCCCTCTGGAAGGAGAGGATGGGCAGAGGCCTAATAACTGCTGGTGTCAGTATTTCTGCATCAGGTAAGCCTAATAACATCTATTCACCTTGGTTGGTAAAACTGTCTCCCTGCCTCAGTGCTTAAAGACTGTACTTGTTAGTATGGTCTTTTCCTTTCTACCTAAGCTCCTGACTGATGATAGAGCAGTTAAAGGATGATGATGTTGCTCTTTGGACCAACATTTATCTGGCAAAAAGCACACACAAATGAGGGGGGATGGTGTTTGCCAAAGAAATGGGTATTTGCACTTTTGAGTGGCAGGTTTGTTGCAAAAGAAAAAAAGAGATCTGAATCTCTAGTCTCCAGACTGAGTTTACCTAAGATTGGCTAAGAAAAACAAATACTTCCTTAAGCTACTGAACACAAACATTTCAATGTTAACTTGAGTTTAAAGTGGTTCTCTGAGGTAAAGTATTATTTTTAAAAGTATACACAAATTCTAGGATTTGTCCATGTTCTTCAAATTAGGTGAACAATGTCGAAGACTACTTTTTGTACAACCTAAATTATGGTCTACGACCTCAGCTGAAAAAAAAAATCTGAAGCTTGTTAGAATTTTTTCTAAGTAATGAACTTTGAGGTTTATATTAAAACTCAAGTTATTGCTGGACATACTTCTGGTAATAGAAAAATACTTTTCTTTTGCTCAACTACAACAAAGGGTTCCTATTTTGCTTACTCTTCTGTTTTTCCCCCAGCAAGACTACCAAAAAAGCTCTTCCTGTTTAACCACCATTAATTCCTATCAACATACTCAACCCCTCTTAATAGAAGCCATTCACTCATTGTCTACAAAAAACTGAAGATTTTAACTTACTTTTTGTTTTCTCTGCTCATTGATCATCTGTATAAAAAGAAAGAATAAGTCCTATTGTATTAAGAACATGCAAACAAAAAAAAGACAAATACAAAATGCAACTACTACTTCTAAATAAAGATTTTACTCCGTGGGACTACACAAGCATATAATTTTAGCTATGGATTATTAAGGATTGAGATAAGTGTAAGTAAGGACATACTAGTACTAAGAAGCATAAATGCCCCAATAACAAAGTATAACACACACAACAGTTAAAATTTTAGGAAATCTCTCACAGTGGAAGGTAGTTCTGGAATAGGAGGTACAGGCTCTCTGTAATCTTTTTCTTCCATGGATATGCGATATGCTTGAAACGCTCGATCAACTCTAAAGTAAAATGCAGAGTCAGAAGTGCATTAAAACACTGATGAAGAAGCCTGTCAGAAGTAGACTCGTGTTTGGGTCATTGATACAAAAGCAAGTAATCCAGACTGATTCTCATCAAAATCTCACCAGATAAGGTTTTCATAAAGACAAAGGATTTTTTTTCTCAGTCTATCAAAAACAATGTTTAAAATATGAAGGTCACTTTCTCCTTACAACTCACCCCAACAAACATACCTCAAGCAGAATTTGGGTGCTGTGAAAGAAAAAAACCATTAAAGATTCCATCAAATGTTCTTCTACTATTAGTGATTTTAGATAGAAAGTGTTCAGTACTGAAACAGTGACATCAAAAACCGTTAAAATTAACAAACCTAATTTCTCAGATGTCAAATGTACAATGTTTCTTTCATTTAAAATTCAACATTCATTGAATTACATGAAACTCACAGTATCTGATTAAGCATCTTTTGCTGTTCGTTGCACCTTCGATACTTCAGCAGTTTATTCAGTACTGGTGACGAATCAGACGTCACTGATGAAGGTAAAACAGTGGGAGAAAACAAAGTTCTCAAAGTCTTTTCATTGGAAGGTTCTCCCTCTGAGTGCGCCATCTGAAACCACAACAAAACCAAGATTCTAACATACAATTAAGTGTGTACAAAGTCTACAATACTAAATAAAGATGGTAAAGTTCTAGTAACTCTAGGTTAGAATACTACATAAAAGTTCTGTTACAAATCTCCTTAAGTGCTACCAGCTGTGCACACCAGAAAAGGAGCCTTTTTAGCCCACCCCAGCTGACTGCACTAGAGGAGCCCTGTTGGAGGCACATTACCTGTTCTGATGTGGCCTTGCTCCCCCTGTGGCTTCAGTAAGTGACTACCTACTCCTTTTTCTTCTGATCACTACAAAAAAGTTGCTGCTTCATGAAGTCCACCCATGCTAGTTAACATGGAACAAATTTGGACAAGAGTGACCTCTTAAAGTTCCGAGGAAAAAAGTGCCCCAAAACCAACCTTGATATTTAATATTACTATAAAGATAAAGCTGTGGCAAAATTTCTAATATGACATCCTAGAAGTCTCCTGGAGTGAGAGGCAGTCTTTAAAGAAAGATTAACAAAAATCATAATGACCTCAGTAGAGACTTACAGCTTTACCAATGTCAAACAAATGGGACTGAAATTATGAGAAAGTTATTCTTTATGCACTCTACCACTGTTAAAGACAACAGAAAGAAATACAGGAAATTATCCAGAAAGCATTTAATTAAAACAGCTAGCACCGCATTCTTCTTTTCATGTTTCTCAAGGAAAAAAATAATTAAGCTTATTTTCTATGTGCAAAGTATTAATTAGAAGTTCTATTACATATGTGAAAGGTTAAGAAAGAGCATGATTTTTTTTCATTTTTTTAAAGAAGCAGTGCAAAACTCGGTACTATTCAGAAACAACTTTATCATGCTTGAAGTCTTGTGGTGACTTGAGAACTCAAAGTCCACCAAAGTGGAATATCCCCAGTTACAGTGTTTTAGGTATTTACCTAGAGCATAGCAGGCCATAATTTTGTCTGAACTGGCTATTTAGAAATGTTTATCTGAGCTACAGAAACACGTGTCTCCATAAATACCAAGGTTGATAGCATTTGCATTCCTTTATACTGCAGCAACTTCAGGCTCTCTAGGTAATATTCACTTACAGTATGCCAAGGTGTGCATCTGCACAAGGCCAAACTGAGCAAATACCACACTGAGATTACTAAAATTAAAGAGACAACCAAGGTGTTAATGTGAGTGAGGGAATGTGGCTAAACCCCTGTAGATGCAGACTCCCAATGAAGAAGTTTGTAATTTGTGGGGGTGGCTATTGGATTTAAGCAGATTGGAGATTTGGTTGTAACCACAGTTGTAGGTAGTTGGGCTGTACAATAGAAAATCTGAGACAGTTGTGGGTTTGAAACAGCAATGCTAATTTGGGGGTGAGATGAAGATGTGAAGCAGGTAGCCATGATTAAAGATACTTCGCAGCCAAAATTCTCCAAGAGCCTCACATAAAGACAGATTCTTAGAAAAAGAAATAAGGAAACAAAACCCAAACACACTGTGGGACTGAGCTCAGGTTCACTACAATGCTATGCTTCTATATGTCACAGCTTAACAAAGACAGAAAATTAGCTCTACCCTAGCCCAAACCAGGACACTATAGCGGCTTAAGTCTTGTGCTTGCAGCCGAGTACGACTATCCCCAAAGATTCAAGGCAAGGTTCCCCTGGAATCACAAACTCACAACTGGATTTCAACAGCTCCTCAGAGAGGAACGCCAAAGCTACCTCCTAAATTAACGGTATGTCCTAGAAACGCATTAAAAAGGCTGCTGGTAGAGACACTAAAAGAAACACAAATAAATAAAGCTCCGCTAAAGAGCGCCGAGCCAACTTCCCGGCGCTCTGTCTGCACAGATGTACGCGGGCGCGCAGCCCTGTCGGTGCGGGGGGAAGGACAGCACTCCCCCCTGCAACAGCCCCAGCCCCCCACCCCACACCGCCCTCACCTCTCCTGCTGTCCCGGGGGGTGCCGAGCAGGACGGCGGCGCGGAGGCGGCTCGGGACAACAGCGCGGTTGCCACGGAGCGGAGGCGGCCCTGAGGCAGCGGGAGGGGCGAGGCGAAGCCGGCCCCGGGAGCATCGCGGCGGCTCTGCCGGCAGCAGCTGCTCGCTCGCTTACCTAGCACCGTGTCCCTTACCCGGTGCCGTGTCAAACACCACGCACACAGCTGGTGTTTCAAACCCCTCTCCCCCGACCCACAAGCGGAGCAAATGAGGGTCCGCACCACCCACCCCCTCAGCGAAGCCTTAACGAGGCCCTTCGCACCTGTGGGCATTAACCACGGCTCCGCGCAGCTCCCTGCAAAAAACACTTATTTCGCGGCCAGACCTCTGCGTTCAGCCCAGGCCTCTGCTTTGAAAATAAAGGGGCACAGAGCCCTTAAAAAGAGATACAGTTACCAAGGTTCACCTGCCCAAAACAGAACGCCAATTCAACCCCCATTTATTCACAAAAAGGGTGTTTGGTGCACTTTGTCCAATAACAGGCTACTAATATAATCTTCTGACTAAAAAAATAAAAACAATAATAAAAAAAACAGTGACGTAGAAAATTCTTACCTTAAATTTTCTGGTTTGCCACACGGCTTTACATAGCCTAAGAAAGTCGGTCTCTTGGCTTCAGTGTTCTGCCTCCATAAAGCACATAAAAACCTTGTTCTGGATCACAGCAAGAACTCTTTAGAAATTAAAATACCCTCATGCATCAGATAGCTGTTGCTAAGCTCCTACATTGTGTAAAGCTATAAATGGAAATTTTATGACATTCTAGAAGTTTACTACCCACTTGTCTACATTTGACAGACTCAGATCTGAGTTTTGGATCTGTGGGGGCAGAGCCCCATGAGCAGAGACTGCAAAAAACAATGGCTAAAGAGAGTTTTATACCCGTTTTCAAAGTTCTGGGCAACTTCCTAATACATTTTAGCAACCCAAGACTATATGGTTTGAAGTTTGAGTTCAGACATGAAATGCTTTCTCACAAACAGAACCAAATCCTTCATCTCAAGGTATTTATCCTTAGGCAGCTGGCATACGTTACTTGGGAAACCAACCCCCTTTCCAGACGGCCGTTTAGCCAGGGGGGGCGCGAGGGCTCTCCTGACAGGACGCGAGGAGTTTCCTCACTGCTGAGAAAACAAAGCCCGCTCTTTTTCCAGGCAGCCTCACTTACGCTGCAGGGTCGCGTTAATCCCCGGGATAAGCGGCCCGGCCCTCAGTAGCGGGAGCGAGGCCGCAGCGGGACCTCCGCTCCTGTCACGGTGAGGCGCTAACGCCCCCTCGCGCCGCTCCGCCCGACCCCGCTGACGAGGCCGCGCGCGCCTCCCGCCATTTCCGGTTGCGCCTCTCGGAAGCGGGCGAGCCCCGGCGCCGGCTCCATGTGGCGCCGGCTGCGCTCCGCCCTCGGGAGGCTCCGCGGCATCCCCGCCGGTGGTGGCCGCTTGCCCGCCGCCGCCACCATGGAGCGGGCTGTGGTGCGGTGCGTGCCCTCCGAGCCCAAGCTGAGCCTGCGGTTAGTGCTTCCCGACGGCAGCGCCAGGCACATGCAGCGGGACCAGACGGAGCCGCTGGGCCGGGCGCTGGCCCGCATCGCCACCAACACCGCCAAGGGCCACGCCAAGGCGGCGAAAAAGAGCAAGAAGGCGCGGGCGGAGGACGGCTCGGCGGGGGAAGCGGCGGCGGAGACGCCTGCCGTGCGGCTTTTCACCCGCGACGGGGAGGCGGTGGCCGAGGAGGTGCCGAACGCGGCGGCCTGGCAGGACGGGGCCGTGCTGCAGATCGGGGAGGCGCAGTACCGCGTGGAGCGCAACCCGCCGGCCCTCACCGAGCTCCAGCTGCCGCGCTCGCTTCTGGCCGGCTTCCCCGTGTGTCCCAAGGTGAGCACCGAGTTCGCCGCTCCGGAGCACTGCCTCTTCCGCTGGTACCGCCAGCAGCGGCCCGAGGCCGACGGGGAGGCGGCGGCGGGGGACGGCGGCCCGGGCTGGGTGGAGGCGGCGGGCACCGAGCGCGTCTTCACCCCTTCCAACGCGCTGGTGGGGCTGCGGCTGAAGCTGCGGTGCACGCCCGGGGACGGAGCGCAGCGCTACGGGCCGGCCCGCGAGGTGGAGAGCAGCGGCCCCGTGGAGGCCGGCCCCGGTGCCTGCACCTTCGATTCCCGGCACCTCTACACCAAGAAGGTCTGCGGCCAGGACTCCGTTCGCGCCGTCTCCTATAACATCCTGGCCGACACCTACGCCCAGACGGAGTTCTCCCGCACCGTGCTCTACCCCTACTGCGCCCCGTACGCCCTGGAGCTCGATTACCGGCAGAACCTCCTCAAGAAGGAGCTGGCGGGCTACAACGCCGACCTCATCTGCTTGCAAGAAGTGGATAAGTCTGTCTTCGTGGACAGTTTGTCTCCAGCCCTGGATGCTTTTGGACTTGAAGGGCTCTTCAGGATCAAGGAGAAGCAGCACGAAGGCCTGGCCACGTTCTACCGCAGGGACAAGTTCAGCCTCCTTAGCCAGCACGACGTGGCTTTCAGCGAAGCCCTGCTCTCAGACCTGCACAGGGAGTTGTGTGAGAAGCTGGCCGAGTACCCTCTGGTGAAGGAGAAGGTGCTGCAAAGATCATCTGTGCTGCAGGTACCAGCTTCTGCTGCATTCTTCTTCTTCTCCTTCTCCTCTTCTTCAAACCTCTCCCGGCAGGTGCAGCCAGGTTTCTTGAGTGTCAAACTAGCAGAAGGGTTAGCAGTCTGAAACATGGAACAGTGGTATGTTCTCTGTTAGCTGGGGTGATCGACAGAGCAGAAGAGCAACTTGCAAAAAAGAAGAGAACATCAAGGTTTTACTAAATGGAACGTATGGCATCACCAAAATTTGTTAAATAAAGGCAAAGTTGTTTTCTGTGTTAAGATATGTGTTAACATGAAGGCAGCTCTTGAGACTGTGGGCCAGGTGTTCATGGTGGTATTGACTGCCAAGTTTGTCAATACTTACTCTCATGTGTGAGAATATGTATTTGATTAAAAAATCATCTACTTTACAGTCTTTTTACAGGAAGTTAATTTAGCTTTCTTAAATGATGTCACTTTACAAAGTGACAGGAGGGAGAGAAATAATGTTGGGCAGGTTTGAGAGCTTGATGTCAGTGGGTCTGCCAATAGAGCTGCCATGCAAGATCCAACATGCAAGATGTAGATCAGTCAGGAATTTCAGAAACACTCACTGGTGAAAGTTTCCTGTTCATGGGCTGAGTAGGACTAACAAACTTTTCTTGATGGACTTAATTTAGCCTCAGTTTAGCAACTATGCAATGTTGCAGTTTTGTTGCTAAAACCAATTACCACTCCAATTCTGCTGTAGAGACGGGAGAACAGAAAATGAAAGAAAATAGTGGTACAGCATTAGCCTGGTATTATGAAAAAGTATGGAATGGATTAAAGGGAAAATACAGCCAAACCAGACATAGACAAAAGGGCATTTGTTAAGTACCTGGATTAAGTGGTGATACCCAGACTTTATATAGATGAATACACTCAAGTTAGGAGCTGTACTGTTCATTAGTTAAAAGCATCATGTTGTTTAAATTGGATTGCCTTAAAGGCATAAACTGACTAATGCATTGTTTAAAATATTATAACCTCTCTATTTAAGATTTATAAAAAATTGCTTTTTCTCTTGAAGGTTTCAGTTCTTCAGTCTACAGATGTTCCTTCCAGGAAGATTTGTGTAGCCAATACCCACCTGTACTGGCATCCAAAAGGTAATTCTTTCATGTTCCCAAATGTAGGATAACTGGGTTTGTAAAGGTTTTTGTCCTTTTTGGGGTGAACAGATTTTCCCTCAACTTTTTTGCAGCTATAACTTTTTATTCTGGAATTGAGGGCATCCTGCCTAGATGAAGCAAGCCTTCCAGGTCTTTTTGTTTATTTTCTTTCCTTACAGTAAGATTGTTTTAGTCTGCTTTGGAGTCAGTAGAATATAGCTGAAAGCAAGGCAAGTCATGTTACATGCAGTTCACCCACGGAGTAGGCCACAAAATACAGATAGCTCATGGCTTCCCAATTCTGTGGTACCTTAAGGAGTTATATTGGGGTATTGCCATAATAGCAACCAAATTGGGCTATAGAAGCTCCTAGGAGGGATTCTCCTCTAAATTAGTTACTAGTTATTAGTTGCCTTTCAGGAACATTATTAGGATGTTAGACATGAAACAAAGCTGCTGTGCTATGGGTGTGTAAGGTTCAGAGTTCTTGTATGTGCATGTTGAAATGAAAACATTGTCTGCCTCACTAAAACTGTTACAGTCACAAACTTCAAAGGCCTCTTCATTTAGGAAAACTATGCTAAAATGTAGTGCACAGACAATTGAAATGATGTTGCTGTTTCAGAGCTATAAATGATATGTGCTTAAATGAGCAACATGAAAAACTCCTCCAGTGCTGCTGTGAGGTGTAATATGCTTTTATATTCTCAGGTGGGAACATCCGACTCATCCAAATTGCTGTAGCCTTGTCTCACATCAAGCATGTAGCATGTGACTTGTATCCTAGCACACCAGTCATATTCTGTGGAGATTTTAATAGTACACCATCATCTGGAACTTACAGTTTTATTAAAAGTGGTGGCATTGCTGAAGATCATGAAGACTGGGTTTCAAATGGTGAAGAGGAAAGGTGCAATATGCCTCTAAGCCATCCTTTCAAACTGCTCAGTGCTTGTGGAGAACCTGCTTATACAAACTATGTTGGTGGGTTTCATGGATGTCTGGACTACATTTTCATTGACAAAAATGCTCTGGAGGTTGAACAGGTCATTCCGTTGCCAAGTCATGAAGAAGTAACAACCCATCAGGCTTTGCCAAGTGTTTCACATCCTTCTGATCATATAGCACTAATATGTGACTTAAAGTGGAAATAGATCAGCTCTTGCATGGTGCTTTGGGGTTTTTCAAACAAGAAACTCGACTGCTGGGGTGCTGAGGTTACACCCAGGCCTCTATGCTACTGAAAGGAAAGTTAGAACGATTATTGAAAAGCTCATGTGTTTAGTGGTTCTACTGAATATTATTACACTGTTCAGAAGATTTGCATGGCAACTTTTCCCTTCCCTTTTTATATCCTAATATGAAAATATATTTAAAGCAGGGGGTTTTGAAAATTGGATTATCATATACCTTTTTATGGGTGTTTTTAAAGGATTAAGAATTATTTTGTTAAAAAAAAATACATTAATTTAATCAGATTTAAAAAACAGTGAACAAACAACCCCATTTAATTCACAGCCAAATGCAGAACCTGAAAACATGCATTTAGTTGATTTGGCCTCATTGTAATTACTGTTGTGGCAAGACAGTGTTTGAAAAAATAAGCTTGTCTTGTTCAATTCCCATTACTATGTCTCAGATTTTTAGTAAGTGGTGTGAACAATGTACTTGTACCTATTACCTTCTTTAAAGATGTTCTTTATTTATCAGCGAATAGGCTTTCTGTCAACAGTCAACCATGTTAAACTCAAGGTTATAATTGATTTGGAAGCATTTTACTTGTCCACTTAATATGAGTAATGAGGGTAACTTCAGCACTTGGTAAAATTGGACTACATATATAGGTAGCATCTACTCTGAATATCTGTTCCTTCTGTTGTTTACAGGCATTGGCAATAAAAGAAATACTGAAGTTTTGGACAGCCAAGTCTAGATGGGAGGGAGCTTTTTAACAATAGAATCTGTTTTCAGGTAGAGGGAGATAGAGACTCAATTGTGTGGTGCATTTGCTACATGTGCCTAAATCTTAAAAAAAACCACAAGTGACTTGCAGACCTTTATCCCAATTGTTCTATTTTGACCCTCTATGTCATAAAAAACAAGGCCGAATTTTTAATAGTGTTTTTACCCACATTTTTTCCTTCTAGAAATAGTCTAGTCTTCCCTATTTTGTAGGAGATAATTTGGATGTGGGCAAATGCATTGTATCTGTACCTTCATTGACTGTGTTGGAGGGGTTTGAATCATTCAAGAAGCTTCTTTCCCTGCATTATTAATCCATATGAAGCAAACAGCATTTGAATACTATTTCACTAGATGTCCCTTTTGACCTAATAAAATTTTCTTTTAAGTTGTCTGTCACTGTTACCAGTTGATTTTTTTTTTTCTCTAGTTGCTGGTGTCTTTTGTGGGAGAACAAGTCCACCCAGGCAGATAAAAGCTGTACCCTATGCTTGCACAACAACTTGCCTCCACTACATTCTGGTGGACTGTAGTTTATAGCTGGGATTTAGCAAACTGTTCATATACTGCTAAAAACAGGCAGTTTCATTCAAGTAGAATATTGCTGAGGGTTGTTGGCTCTGTCTCTTGTTAGTAGTACCTGCTGTGCTGTGAAGGATTCTGCGTTGCAGAAGCTTGGTAACCATGCACTCTTTTAGCCTTTTCTATGTTATTTCTATTAATACTGTTTCTTGTTATTAGAGTTTCTGCACATATAACAAGTTGAATCTGGTAAACAACTGCACTGGAAAGGCCAATAGGCAGGTTTAGCCTCAGAGGCTAAAAAGATGCAGGTCCATAAATCTAATATGTATCAAACAACGACATGAGATGACAAATATCATGAACTGTCCAGAATTTTGTTAGCAACTCTGCACATAAAAACATGGGTAAATGGGAACTGACAAAAGGACTGTTACACTAATGTGCAAGCTTGTAGAAACCTAGATTACTAAAGATCTCAAGTAAACATCTGCAAGTAGGTTTTTTTTTCAGCACTATTAGTCGTTAACCTTCCATCATCATCTCACCTCAATCTCTGTTACCTCATCCTGCTCTAGTGCCTCTGAATTCTGGATACTTGTTCCTGCTCATGTTACAGTGACCTCAAGTGGGGAAGTAATCGAGCTAAAAATACAGAGCCTTTTCTTTTCTGGACTGTATTATCATTGTAGTGGGTCATTATATTCTGAGCTGATTCACCATAAAGCCCCTCGAGCCCAAAGAGCAAGATGCAGGCTCAGCTATGGGAATAAGTGATCAGGGCTGGGAGGTATTCACCTTCTTGAGCATATCTGGTGCCAAGCTTGAAATGTGACCTCTTTGAAAGAACACTCATCAGTTGTAATGTACTTTGGCAGGCTGATCAGTAAACCTTCAGATTTCAGTTTCTGCTAACTTGGCATTTAGTGAAGCTAAAGGGTGGGTAAGGGCCTTTGGACAAAAAAGCTTAGGAATCAAAATGGAATGTGGCAATTAATGATGTTAAAACATTGCAACTGAGTGATGGACATTACTCACCCTATAAAGTTGAACCCTGAATAGTTTGGGTGGGTCCTTGATCAGTTATTGTTACCTGATAAGTCTAATTAAAAAGTAAAGTATAATTCAGTCTTGAATGAGTTGAGGGTGATGTCTGCACTCCTACAGACTAAAAAGTTGCTGAGAAAAGTATCTGATTCATAGCTAAACTTCAAAATATAGGAATAAGGAGAAGATCTTGCAAACATAATGGAGGCTGTAGACCTTGTAACTGGGCAAAGAGTATTTAGTAAACGAGGGAAGGTTATACCTTCAAATGTTTCCAAGTATATGGTATTATAAAAGGCAGAATAATGGAGTATCTGTTCGAGAAAAAAAAAGTATTAATACCTTGGAAAAACACTGAAAATTACTACATTACAGCTGAATCACAGGCCTTGTGCAGTTTGCCAGCTGTGAAAAATCTGGGGGAAAAAACCCCCCAAAAAACCCCATGCACACCTGTAGGCTTGCAGCAGAAACGCTGTCTCAGGAACTTAGGATAGTAAGATTGCAATTGTTATGTCTGGAAGTGAAATCGTATTACACAGGCCAGTTGAGTTCCCCCTATAACATTAAAAAACATTCTACTTTTTAGTACCCATCTATTACAATTGGATTGCTTCATCCTATTTCCCAAACCATTAAAAATCTGGATTTTCCCCATAGTACCAGAAGATGGAGCTGCTAAGAGAATAGACTTGCCTGCTATTCTGCTTCCCTTTTGTGAAACAGGATGTCCCTCTCCTTCCCGGTCTTGTTACTGGGGTTGCAGCTTCTGTCTCCTTGCAGATCAAGGAGAGGGAGAGCACAGGGCAGATGGCTTCCTAATCAACTTTCCCATCTTGGATACAGGATGCAATGAACTCAAGAGATGGGACTGCTCCAACCTCTGCTCCCAGCTTTTGTCTTGAGAGGGAGGAGTTTCTTTTCACACTGGCTCCTGCTGTGGACAAACACTGGAAAGAACATTACAAGAATTAAGAACATTGAAAGACTGGTTCTCTGGAGGGAACAGATACTTGGCTCGCTTTTGGGTTGTTCTGTTTCTCATGAAATGTAGTTTACCTGTGTATTTGATATGTACAAAACCAAATTAGGTTCTGCCAGATCCTTCAGACTGGTCTGGCAACTTGAACTTGCATTATTTTTATCCCTGACCTTGTCTGTATCAGACAAAAGGATCTTAGCTGCCCATGACAGTTGTACTTGAATTCTTAAAGATCCTTATTTCTTGTTTCACTGCTGGTTTTGAAGGGAGTAATTCAAGCCTTCAAGTAAAATATATTTATTTATCATAATAAAGCAAACAATAATGTAAAGTATGACTGAGAAGAGGAAGAAAAGGAAGGAGAAAAGGGGGAAAATACCCAACACACTAAGGAGTCAGATCCTTCAACAACTCAAATTAATTGTGTAGTTGCCTCATTTCTCATATTCCTAGCATTAAATAAAAAAAAAAGTTTCAAGACTTTCAGCTCTCATCCAGTAAGAAAAGCCTGAAACTTTTCAGAGTTTTTCTGGATTTTGAAATAGAACCTGATGCATTTAGTTTCTTCTGCACAATGAACAACACATTTGGTAGCTAAGAATTGTGCACAGGTCCAACAGAAGCATATTGAATGTCATTTTTTATTTAAGTCCCCGTCAGTACCAAGGATGGAAAAGTTGGATTGGGACCAAGCGATGTGCAAAGTTTGATGATATTGCACTCAAATTGCTTTTGTCCAGACCTTAATATGAAGATTACACAGAGTAAGGAACTGCAGACTGGGCTCCAAATTCTCATTACTGGTAAAACCCTGTATCACTTTTTATGCAAGCAAGGCCATTGCTCTAAGTGCCCTTGTAGCATTCTGTTGTCTCCAGTACATTCTTTTACTGGTGTACATTTAAAACAGAGAACAAACCAAGGGAGTACAAATGCTTGCAGTATTTGTTGCTAATTCTGATGCAATTTGAACTGATTTTTATTCTGCTTGCAAGAAGTTGGACCAAAGTCTGCAAATTCTCTCTCAAACAGTTACAGAGCAAGTTCATTATTTTGATCACTAAGCTTTTTTTTAATTAAAAACCAAAGCAAATGCAAACTAACATAAAATACCACAATTTATTTTGTAGAATTGAGTGATCAGGTTAGTTACATTTAAAGAAAAAGTAATCCCTTTGCTCTGGTATGTATGTTGATCTGAATATTCATACAAAACTTCTCTCCTAATGTTCAAAAAAAATGAAAAGCCAGTCATGCATGTACTAAAAATACAATTAATAAATTGTGTCAGCATGGCCAAATAAAAGAAAAAACACTTGTTACACTTGTAACAGACAGTGTTTTAAGTTTTGAAGACTTTGGCCTAGATGTATTAGTACTTTACCCTTGAAGCAAAAGCAGTTGGTGACTTTGGGCAAGAAGAATGTAGGTAACAGACATAACAAGACCTTGGATTAGCTCATAATAACCAATACTAAATTTACACAAACTATGCCTGTACTCTTGGACAAGATAATGACAAGTATAAAAATAGAGGTGTTTTGTGAATAAAGTGCTGATGCTCAAAAGGGACCCCTGAGTGTCAGTCAGTCATTGCCACAGCAAACACTCATTCTTCAGTGTTTTGCTTTCTATAGTTGAGATGGCCATCTGATTCACTGAGATAAAAACTCTTGTATACAAACACTACTACACTGACTCCCCAGTGCAGCAGAACTTACTCATTGTTTGAATATAGGAGTTGATGCTATACAGTGAAATATTTTAGCTACGAGAACTAAGGATTTCCTGTCATTACAAAAGAAAGGGTAACAAACTTTTAGAGTTTTGTGCCTAAGATTCTTAATTTTGGTGACAACAGTTCAAGTATTTGACTTCTGATAGGAAAATGACAGCACATCTAAACTTTTGACTTGACAGAATTGGATCTTCATAGGAATTTCATGTGCCTCTGGAAAGCAGGTTTGTTTTAACCCAAAAATAGCAATTCTAAGAACAGCAAAACAACAAAAAAACCCAACTTTTTTTTAACCTATCCACAATATTTTCCATGACAGTCTGTCTTCATTGTACACAATTGCACAGTTGCACTATGTTCAGGTAAGACTAACCTACCAATTATAATTTTGGTCAGTTTAAGAAAGCATCTCTGCCACAGCAAATAAACTGACTGGCAGGTAGCCATGTTCATGGAGTAAGATATGGATTTCAACACTGCAATGCCAGCCTGAAAGAGTTAAGGCCATATAATAAAAAAAACCTCATCAGGACTACATTGTTCTTGTACTAACAGGCAAACACTTGCTACAAAAGTAGAACTAACTCCAAAGTAAAAAGAAAGTCACCAAGACTTCAGCTCATAGCAATAGTTGGTAAAAATATACCTAACGAACTGCTTTTTTGATAGTCATATGGAGACAGGACTTTTTAAGCACAGGCTCCAACCCCAGGGATTGTTGTTTAGAATTAAGGACACTTTATCTAGAATGTACTTTGAAAATGCTTAGAGAAATTAGAACACTTGAGAATAATCTGAGGAAAAGTTCTGTCAAGGGTGACTTTGTTCCACAGCCTATCAAGTGTCTTGTCCCTTCCATAGTTTTAATATTGCTGTGAATGAACTGCATAACACAGACTTTGCTTCCAAGATGACAACCTTACACCTCCTGGGTTTCTGTTACAAATTGAAGGCTTTTAATGACCCCATTCAAGAGCTCAGGAATTTTCTCTGCTTTCACAGTAACAGTACTTCCTAGAAACTTTAAACTCAGCTACACCAGAGGCTCCCATGCAAGTTGTTCTTAAGCTAAACTTGCATGGACTCATCAGGCCTTGACACTGGGATTTCTTGTAGCAAGAATAAGACAAGTTATGCTAAAAATAAGATACAAGCATAGCCTAAAACTGCAATGTAATAATGATTTGGGTTCCTAAAAACATACAATCCATAGAATATTTCAGTTGGAGGATTGAGGCATATCTGCATCATACAGCAGACAGAGGCAACAGAAAAATAGATTTTTAAATACTTACTAGTAGCAGCCTCAAAAAAAGACTAATTTAAGTCTTCTGAACAACAGAGGCATAAGGGGCACAAATATGAAAGAAGACAGTAACAGGTGCATAGAGCTGATTTTTTGGGGGTGACTATCACCATTATTATCCCTATACAAGTGTTCAAGTTAACTTCTCAGCTGTCTATAGCACCTGATTCTCTTGCTAGAACCAGTGTTGTTTTTTCAGTATAGATACAACTATGAAACAGACATGCATGCTTTCCAGGCAGTTTGTATTCATTTTATTACAATTTTTGTAACTTAATATTTCCATATCTGGACATATTTTTGAAAGAAATTTTAGATTTACAACTTCAGGAAACACTTACAGAATTAGATGTTTTGATGACAGCTACTCAACTGCACTGTATACAACTTCACTGCCCACCTTCCATGTCCTGCTCTACATAGCCCCAAACAAGTGAAAATCTGAGACTGATGTTCACATTCAAGCTGCAGTAAAGCTCAGTATATGGAAAGAGAGTGATTAACTGGCAGATCAGATATTCCAGGAATCAAGAACATACACAGAAATACACATTTTTTCATTTTATTAGGAATAATTCCAAGTGGGTTATGAAGAAACTAATCCATTGAATTTAATGAATTTTCCAAAATTTCTTTATGAAGATATGTTCACCAACAAACAGTAGAACTTCAGCAGAACTATTATACACTGGGCAAAAATAGTCAGGCTGATACCAAAAAGCAACATGCAACGTAAAAAAAGATACAATATAAAGGAAGACAATCTGCTGAATATTAAAAACAACCTCAACATGAGCTCTTTGCAACCAGCACAGAACTATTCTACCCATGAAATCCAATTCACACGAAGGCAAGTTGGGCTTACAGAACCCAAGGATTAATAAAATGTTCCTCAGTGCAGTAGATTTATATAGTGTTTTAGAGCATTTCCTTGGCTGGTACAAGCAGTATTAGGAATTCTTTTTGGCAAGGGAGAGAAATAAATATATACGGAATGCTACATTTTTAAATCAGCAGACTGTCTGAGGAATGAAACAGGACATCAGTAAACTAAGGAAGGAGAAAAAAATTTTAAAACATTAATTTATTGGGGCTCAAAAGAGTATTCAAAACAGATCTTAAAGATGTCACAATAACTATATTCAGGCATTTAGGCTAACAAGAGAAATAAAATCAGAAGATACACTTTTTCCAAGTTAAGGAGAATTTTACCCAAGTATATTGCTACCTTTGCAACATGTAGCTCGGTAAACAATAATTGGCAACAAAAGAAGTTGAAACGCTGTAATATCCTGCCCAAATATCAGTTCCAGATACTGTAATAACCAAGATGCAAACTAATTTGTTGTAACAAGCCTAGACCACTTATATCAAACATGTCCCTGGTGAAAGTCATCCAGTTTGAGTTAGCGTTTTGAGAGTTCGTTTGACAGCCAGTCCAGTCCCTCATACAGACCAGTTCCTTGTGTAGCACAGGTAGCCTGGACATACCACTGGTAACACAGAACAGAAAGAAAAACTGAAGTTAAAAACTGGCAAAATGCAAGCTACGTTGTCACACTATGTGACACAGATGCACACTCCATTAGTGCTCTTTAAACACCATTTTATACCATAAGCAGAGCAAATAGTGAACAGATGATACCAGTTCTGGAAAGTAGATGGAGTTCAGACACTATTCAAAAATTCAATGTTGGCCTACTGACCAAATGCTGGAACACTTTAGTGCATCAGAAAAAAAATACAGAACTTGCATTTGGATTATATGCTGAAAAATGGCTTCTTTTTGCAAGACTGGTCTTCAAGGAAATGGACATAGAATTATCTAAATTACAGATCTTTAAGACATTTTCTATGGCTGTGATCTTAGTGTGTCAACATACAGAAGAGCTTAAGTGAGTATAAGAAAAGGATAAATGGTTTATGTGAAAAAACAATGTCTCAAAGGCTTGTGCAGATGAGAAGGGAATCTTAACAATTCAGGAGCTACTTAATTCCCTCCCATCTTTGTAGTGGTGAAAATGCAGAATGCATTTTCTTATCCAGAATAACAAGTATTGGGAAAACAGGAAAACTCATCACATGCTTTGTTAAACATGTTTGACAGCTGTATTTCAGTGAGAGCCTGGAGTGTTTGTATTTTTTCTAGAAGGCAAGAGATGAAACACTGCAGCAGCTGTAAAGATTGGATTATACTTCTAAATCACTTACTTTGCATGAGGACCTTAAACTCTGCACTACAGAGCTTAATAGCACGCATGTTCATCTTTCTACAGAAAGAAGTGAAAGTTTCCCTTTCCTTTAAAGGGAGATTATTGTTATAATATATAAGAAAGGAAGAGAATTCAGTAACCAGGATGTTCAGCACTTACAGTTCTGTTACGCAGAGACTGAAGACCTAGTTTATCTGTCATTTCACTTATTGCCATGGCATTTGGCAGATCTTGTTTGTTTGCAAACAGAAGCAGCACTGCATCTCGCAGTTCATCCTCTTGAAGCTGAAAAAATGGTCATGTTATTAAATTACACCAGTAAAGCATTTAAATTATGTCAACAAGTGCTAAAGAAACCCAAATATTGATTTAAACTTGATCAACTTTTTCATTCTTGCTTCTGAAGTCACTACTAAGTACTGAGTAAAATTTAACTAGTACTCAACAGAACTTCTCCTACAAATCAGGAAATGTTTTCTCAAGACGCAGTTTACTTTTACCAACACCTTGCTGCTGAAATTCTTAGCACAAATTTGTTATGCCAAAATTCTTTAATCTGCTGTGCTTCTACTAAAACTAAGGTTTAATAAAGGAATGAAATCTTCTGACACACACTAATGTTCCTGAGCTAAAGCTCTCTACAGAGTTCTAGTTACAACTCTGTGTACTCTGTGACCTGGAATCACAGAATGTTTAGGTTGGAAGAGACCACCAAGATCATCCAGTCCAACCTTGGACTAACAGCACAGTCAACTACTAAACCATGTCCTTAAGGACCAGGTCCAAATGCCTTTTAAATGCCTCCAGGGATGGGGACTACACCACTGTCCTGGGCAGGCCATTCCAATGCCTGAATGACCAAGTTATTGTGACCCGTACAAACTCCTTAAAAATTTAAAACCCTACATCTCTTAGGGAAGCTAACATACATCAGAAAACTTGACAAAGCAAAGGTTATTGACATTACCATTTTCTGCAGCTCATCTGCTGCTTCTTGGATTCTCTCCCTGTCATTGCTGTCAACCACAAAAATGAGGCCCTGTAAGAAGTCAAGCAGTTTTGAGAATCAAATGTAAACATGCATTGTTATTTTTTTAAAAAACAAAAATCTCTTACTGAATAGTCCAACTATCCCCTCTTTATCTAAGCAAATTTGACAGAAATTTCTCTTTAAGCAATGAATGATGTCACTCTGAATGAGTTTCAACTGCAAAATAAAGCTAGGCCTTCTAAATCAAAAAAGTTCAATAACAAATGTCAGCTTACAGACTGTGTGGGATCCATTGGTTTGAAATAAAAAGCACCAGCAACATTTCAGAAACTAACTCTCCCTTCTGCCTTTTCACTTATTCATGCAGTGAAGAGAATCACAAGTGCTTCACCATCACATGTTTTACTCAGAAACCCCACACAATTAAAGGCATATATTTTTTTAAAAGTTTGTACAAAACGGTATTTCTAATGGCATCTCTGTTATTCAGATGTCTTCATGTCTTCTCAAGACTCTTACCTGTGTGTTTTGGAAATAATGCCTCCAAAGAGGTCTAATTTTATCTTGACCACCAACATCCCAAACTGTAAAACAGATGTTTTTATATTCTACCGTTTCCACGTTAAAACCTAAAATAAAAGAGTCAAAAAGTTAGAAACAATCAATGCTAGCATTAAAATGTAATTCTAGTCATGTTAAGGATAGTTACTAAGGTCTGTTTCTCCCAAATATATATAAAACTGCTTATAAGAACTGAATTGCTAGATCAAGAGGAAAACTGGCTGAAGGGGAAAAAAAAATAAAATAAAAAAAAATAATCCAAGCACACAACCTTTGGTACAGCAAGTTTTTCAGCAACTAACTGCCTAGAAGTTAATGGTGTTTAGGGGAAGTACTGCAACTTAATTGGTTCCTATACTCCTAAGCATCTCCTGCTGGTCTAGATGTATCTTCGGTCTCATACAGTTATGTTATGTACCAGAAAGCTCATGTTTATTTTGATTCTTACATTAACAGCAAATATAGCAAATCCCTAAGCTCTTCAGAAGCCCATCTCTACTAAATATGGCAACGAGAAGACATAAGAATTGGTTATCTTACCGATAGTGGGAATTGTGGTGACAATTTCTCCCAGCTTCAGTTTATAAAGGATAGTTGTCTTACCAGCAGCATCCAAACCAACTAGAACAAACAGAAAATTGTATTTAGTTCACCATATGAATTACAACATGCAAACTTAAAAGTGTGCCATTTTACAGGCAGAGTATTAGGGTTTTTTTAAGAACAAACCAACTTTTTCAACACTCTTAAGTTGTAGCTGATATACTACTGTATGTATCTCCCTATTTCCTCTACCCAGCAAGCAATGAAGAAAAGCTCAATAACACACTTCCATCTAGAACCTACAGGCTTACAGGCTTCTTGTCCATCTTTCTTAGATTTTGTTACTGAAGTTTTACATTCACTTTGAAAGTTTCTTCTGCGCAAATCAAGATGGCTGTAAATGCCTAGCAACAATCTACAAGCAGCACACAGGTTCTAACTGATCACATTTGCTACTTAACACTCCAGCTGGGGAAGGCCTTACTCTGCTTTCACCTAAGACCAAGTTCTGCATGCACCCGAACAGCTGGCACTATAAATGGAAGACACTTCTGTCTCCCTCACTCCAGTTTCTTGTCCCTTTGCTAACACATTTCTTTTCAATTGACAAAACCACATCCATGAGGAAACTCCTGTAATCCTTCCACATATGTCCTAAGGGCTCTAACTCTTCATGATATCACTTCCAGTCATTGAGATTCACCAAGATGCTTCCATTGAGTCTCCACTTTTGATCTTTACAGCAGGACTTCTGCACCGAAATTTGCCCTTCTGTTTCTACAAAGAAACTTCAGCTTTCTGGTTTTCAATGTACGTTACAGCATTAGTAAGTTAAGATCCTTTAAAAAAAAAAGCAAAAAGTAGAGCCTCAAAGACATTTTGAGAGATCACACCAACAATCCAATGTTTAGCACACAAGCTCTTAAATAAATACTAGGTATTAAATACATACCACAGCAACAGTGAATACAATGTCTATTTAAACTTCCAATAGTCAATTTTTTTCCCAAACAATAACCCCCAAAGAATTAAATAATGATATTAAGTGTTCAGGTTAACTTTCTACTTAGTGACTGCAATACATTAAGCTTTAAGTGATTTGATGACTTGACTGTTAATAATACAACTGTTTCATTAGCCTTGCAATAAAATGGAATTTGAAATTACCTACTTACTCAGAATGAAACCGAGCTCTTAAAAAGCCTCTTCCTTCTCAAGACACAAACTGCTGTTACAGCAAACTAATTAAAAAACTTGCTCTAATTGTCCTATATTTTGATAATGTGAACAGGATTACACATGCCAATGCAGTTTCTTTGGTATTGTCACTGCATGTAAAAAAAAAAAAAAAAAGCAGCTCTAGTTGTTAATGTCATGAAAGAAGGGAGGGGTATGTGTGTGAGAATCTACCATCAAAACCCAAGCTCTTTGAGGGGTAATACACTCCCAAAATGCTCAAATTAAAAAATTAAACAGTTTTAAGTTTCCTATTGTCTAAGTGTTGTTCTCTTAAAACCACACACAAGCACAAAAGAAAAAAGACATGGTGTAGCAGAAGTTTCAGAAGAGCTTGCAAGTCATAAAACTTGCAAATGCTGGCATTTTCCTTACAGCAATGAAGTGTCAGGTAGCCTTAGAAAAACCCCTTAAGCAAACTCTGAAACCCTCAAATACACCATCTACACTGAAAAACTATGGTTTTAGTAGCTCAATGCTTGAAGCCCAACACTATTCTCACACAAATCAGTTTCAAGTGAGCTTTTGTAGGATGCCTAGATCTTTGCAAGAAAACATATTATATGTACATGATATATATATATGATAGATTTCCAATAAATTTAACATTAAGATTCTTTAGTGAACCACCAATTAAAGCTACACATACTCACTCTTGTCTCACCCCTCTAAAAAGCCCCCAAACAGTTATCAGCAGACTAAACACTGACAAGATTTGTTAAAAAGATGTTATCTACACAAATGGTTTCAATGTGTTTAGGGTTTCTAGAGAAGATACCGATAAAGACAAAGAAAACAGTTAATCTAATTTCAATACAGCCAAGGTATTGACAGCCATTTGAAGATAAAACTCAGTTAAGAAATGAAGATTTTTCAGCAGTTTCTTAAACTGAGGAAATTACTCCCCCAGTTCCCCACTCTGCTCTAGTGCCAGGATCCACCACCACCATCTCCATGCCACTGGCAGAAGGCTCCATTACCTGTGTAAGCCCAAAGCCCAGAGACTTTGCTTAAATCCACTCTTGCCAGCAGTTCTAATTAAGCAGCTGGACTTTGCACTCAGGCAGGCTGGCTTATGGTTAGATGTTTTCTTTCTTCTAATTACACACTTGAAACAGCAGCTTTTCACTGGAAGATGGCAACTTCTGCAAATCACCGTGACCCTATTTGCAAATAGTGCCTCTTTCAGCCAAATTGCAAGTGTTACAGAGTCTAAACAAGGAGCAGCCATTAAGAGCACAGTCTCCATTACTTATTCCAATTCGGCCTTTGCCACCCTTTTTAAAACAAGAAATTTCAAAGTACCAAATGACTTTTTTAATCTTTCCAGCTGCTACCAAGTGTAATTATTGCTTTTAGTAGTCCAAGAATAAGCACGTTTACATTTGTACTGGAACAGTAAGTGTAAACCTATAAGCTACTTCCCATAGTAACAGTTTAGGTTAGGTGTTAATCTTCACGGTTAAATCAAGTCTTAAATCCTCAAATAATGTGAAAGCAAATTTCTGATTCTACATTTTCACTGATTGCACTGCATGACCCTCGACAAGATCAAAGTGTAAGAATCTCAGTGTACAGCATGATGGTCAGCAGCTGTAATACAGAGCACTGAGATGACAATAAAGTACAAATGGGAAGCATAGGCTTGCATTTGAAATAATTTAAATTGAGTCAAACATCCTCTTCCTCTAGCTGCAGAAAAAACAGCTACAGTGCTTTCAGCTGCTGTTAAATCTATTGTGGTTCTCAGTCCTTCACTCCTTTTAACAGTGTTTATTCAGTCTTTCAGCTGTGCTTCTAAATCCCAAGCTTGTAGTTTCCTTGTCTCTGAGAACACCACTCCTGTGACAACATCACATCCCTCATTTACCAGCTCTCTACTCTGATCACTGGTGGCTGAATATCAAGCTGCCTCAGTTATGATAATACAGAACCATACAAACTACAAATGCAGAAAAATTAAGAACCGAGGTTTTGCATTGGTACCTATCAAGACATATTTAGGTTTTCAGATTGAGATTTCCGAAGTTTACTGTAGAATATGGTGTGTTGCTACTTCCAACAGAAGTGTTTCCCATAATCAGAGAGAAAAAAAAAGCAAGAACAAAACCAACAAAGCAGCCCCTACTGTATTTAACTTATTTGTGACATTCATGTTACAAAAAAAAAAAAAAAAAAGGCCATCTTTAAAAAGCAAATTAACGAATCCCAATTTACTACAGGTTTTTACTCCTTCACTTTTGTTTCACATCTATGCCAGTTCTCTCAAAACTTGTCTTGTTTATCCTTTATGTACTAATCTTTCAGGTTTACTTTCAACTGGGGAAGTCTTTGGGAGACAAAGGGGTCATTTTCAGTATAACTTCTGAAGAAAACACACAGAGGTAAAAAAACCAAAACCCAAACAAACAGCATGTAAACCAACAGTTAAAAAAAACAAACAACAAAAAACCAAAAAACCCAAGCAAGTAAAAATCAGAGAAATGCCTTTGTGCTGTATAATGACAGAATTCTGAAATAACTTGAAATTTTTTCCCTAATGTATTTAATAATGACCTTTGTATTCAAATCTCTTGAGTAGCTATTTTCTTAGTTAGCACTTGCACAACTACAAGACACAGAACACTGAATTATGACACTGAAAGGTGCAGAATGAATCAATTTCCTTTTTTTAAGTCAAAGAAACTGCAAGTGAGGAGTTTTACAAACAGGTACAAGCAGGTTCAGGACTCAGTTTGTCCACTCTAATGCCCTTGCTGCCAAATCTAATTTAATTAATTCAACCCTCCCCTACAGTTACTTCTTTTCTCTTCCCTCATGTTACTTTCATCTATAAAGATAACACAGAAATTGTTTTCCATGCATTTCCTCAGAACTGCTTTAACTTAATTGTCTGAAAAACACTTAATTAGACAAGTGCAGGTTTAAAAAAACAAAACCATTAAATGTCAACCTTTTACCATAGATGTATCTTGAAAATATAAAAGATGTGTCAAATTTACTGTTAGTAAATGGTACATGATGAAAAATATCCAAATTGTACAGGACTCAGTAACACAATGTCTGTCTTAAGAGCTGGATTAATTCTACTCTATCTTGAATTCTGCAGAAACAGAGGAATGCTGTGAAGGTCAACTTTGACATAGGAATTAATCATCTGTTTATTATCACCTCATCCACATATTTTTTCCCCCCTAAATATTTCTCTATAAACACCTTACCCCAGAATGATACTTCCTTAAAGTACACTATGTAAATGCCCATCCTCATCCATCTAATTTTCAAATCATAAATTGAAAATTAACACCTTGAAGAAAAATTAATTCAGTCCCAGTATTCATTCAGACATCTCTCCTCAGAGTGCTATAGTATGTATGCTATGAAGCACTTCTTTTCCATGTTACAAGTATAAATTAATGATGTCATCTCCAATATAATATTCTGCTTCTAAATATTTTATTTAGGTCTTATGACACACTCTCATCACAACATAGCGAAACTTTTAGCCTCCTATACTACACAGCTAATATGGTAGAGTCTCATGCTCTGATCCAGTCCTGTGTTTGAGTATTAATAATTTTCATTAAAAAAAAAAGAAAAAAGTAGTTGAACCAACTGGTAGAAGCTGCAGCTCCCTAACACATATCACGCGAAATAATTACCTACCCATGAAGATACTAGAGCCTTGCAAACTGTTTTTGATCTGTGTGACATTGTTTTTCTGTTTTCACTAATTTATAAGATGCAACAGAAGTACAAATACCATAGATAGACACTACCTCATCCTACATTCAAGCTCATCTGAAAATTTTACTTCATTCATTCTGCCATATGAAAAGTCTGGCTGCAAGGGAGAGAGTCAAACCACTTCCTTGAACCCAGCAGATGCACTAGGTTGTCTCAAAGACAAAAAAATTATTCAGGTTATTTTGAAATGGATGAGAGTCTCTAATTTCAAACAGCAAAGATACAATAAAAATTACTGTGCGTGTAATAAAAATCTGTCATCACATCTATGGAAACCATAGAAATTTTAATTTTAAAATGCTGCATTACTGTGTCTGCTGTGAGTAAGCAGGCAGCATTAAGGATAAGTAGCATGCCAAGAAGTTTCACAGTTAGGACTCAGTCACATATCTGGCTACACCAAAACGACCACTTTATATAAATTCTCAGGACAAACTCCCTTAGTCTGGCCACAAGTCAAGCTCCATTCCTTTCTCTAAGAGCATTTGAGAAAAATTCGGGATTTCCTACCTGTTTGTACATAAAGCTGAGGTGGGGGTAAGGAGGTGGGTGGAAGAAAGCAGGGAGGAGTTGAAGTGTAAGAAAACCAGAAAGCAGTATGCTTTTGCTTTGACCTTTTGAGCCATAATCTTTGAGTGAGAATCTTCAAGAGCTTCAACTCTTATATGGTTCGTTTCAATAGAAACACAATCTAATTCCAAGTAAATAATTATGGGCTGACAGCAGTGTACAAGCATTAAAAAAAGGAGCCTACTGGGTTTTACGATTTCGTCCATTAGCGTCAACAGAATTAAAATGCACAGACGACATACTCAAATGTCCTTTCCTAGAATCAGAGAGGCAGACACCTTAGCTACCAAAAATCGGCAATTATTGCCAATTTCTTATGCTCTTGGTGTCAAATACAGCAGACTGTCACATCCTGTTGGAAAAGCCACCCCCACCCCACAGCTGGGACAGGAGCGGCATCCCCAGGCCGAGCGGAGCCGCAGCGGCAGCGCGGGGAGAGGCGAGGGCCTCACACACCTCCTCGCCATCTCCTCGGGGAAGGGACACCCTCCCTCCTCCTCCCGACCCATCTCCCCACCAGGCAGGCGCCGTTTTCACCTTCTGCAATTTGATCTTTGTTCTACACATCGCTCCGGCTCAACGCAGGCGGAAACGCAGGTGCGAGTGGAAGGGGCTGAAGCCTCGCACCCCCGGATGCAAATCCCGGAGAAAGAGGGGCCCTGCGTCTCCCAGGACCCCCGAGAGGAGGATTCAGGGTGGCAGAAGAGACAATAAACGAGAACACGGCGGAAAAAAGGAACGGCAGACATATCCCTATCCCCACCCCTTTTCCTCACCGCTCCATCTCTTTCCTCCGCTCGTTCACTTTACAACGACTCTGCAAGCCCCGAGGAAAGGGGCTGGAGTGATGTCCCGTCTCTCACGCCCCGGGACAGGGCAAGCACCCCCGCCTTGAACCCACGGTTCCCTCCCGTCAACCTCCCCTCCCCCACCGGGACGCGTCCGTAAGGGACCGAGCGGGCCTGGCGGCGGCCGCCGAGAAGGGCACAACGGCCCCGGCGGCAAAGCTCGGGGGGAAGGGCCGCGGACGGGCGGCGGCAGCGAGCCGCTCCCAACCCTTACCCATGAGGATGCGCATCTGCTTCTTGCCAAAGAGGCGTGAGAAGAGCGAGGAGATGGTGAGGCCCATGGCGGCTCCGGCCGGGGCTGGGCGGCGGCACAAGCAGCGGGAGGAGCGCGGTGAGGAGAGAAGGGAGGGCGAGCACGGCCCGGCGCTTGTCTGTGCGCACGGATCCTTCCGCGAGAGAGCAGGCAGGCGGCCGGTGTGCGGGGTTCGCCCGGGGGCACCGAGTTATAAGGTGAAGGCGGCAGCAACGATAGCAGCAGCTGCTGCCCTGTGACGGGAATCTCGCTCGCTCGTTCTCTGCCACGTCACGCTCGCCACGGCCGCCCGGTTCCAACGCGGACAAAATCGCGTCACGCTCGCCACATCCCCCCGGGCCGCGTCACCATCCTCCGCCACACGGCCCCAGAGCCCGAGTGAGGTGAGGACTACTACTCCCAGCAAGCACTGCGCCAGCTCCGCGCCCGCTCGCCTTTGTCCGCCGCCGCTAGCGCATGCCGGGAGATGTAGTTGCAGACTTCCATCCGGCCTCGCCGCAGCTTCCGGGCCGCCCGGGGCAAGGCTGAGCGCGGCATGCTGGGAAACGCAGTCCGCCGGGCGCAGAGCGGCTCCTCAGGCTGCGGCCGCGGCCCCGCTGTCCGGCGCTAAGTGCCGGTCCCGCCTCCACCGGGACACGGATGCCCTCGGCCTATCCCCCGAGCCTAGTAATGCGCCTCACTGCCGCTTGTGCTGCTGCTGCGCTGAGGCGTGACAGCCAACAGGCTCTTCCCCCCAGGGGCCAAGAGAGGTGAGAGCAAGAGGAGAGCAGGGGATTCAGCCCCCAAATACACCCTGGCAGCAATAGAGCCAGTTAATAAATAAATGAAGTTGCCCCTTTCTCGTAGAAACAGAAATTACTGTGGTACCCTTTTATTACACGGTTTCTGTGCCCTGGACCCACTGCAGCAGCCTGGAGGCCAAACATGAAGGCAACCCAGAAGGATCCAGAAGGTGGGGGCAGATGAGGGAAGTAATTGGGGAATGAAACTGAAACAAGCCAGGGTTTATTAGGAACATGCTGTTCTTGAGAGGTTTGTTTGATTTCATTATGGAGGGTGTAGGCTGAACATGTTTCTCACGGGCCTCTCACATGTATACAGGAAATAGGCTGAAGATTGGTTAAGTTTTTCTTGGAAGCCAGCCCCTGCCATTTGCTTTCCTGAGATCCTGCAGCTCTATCAGATGACAACCATGATGTGTGATCGAACTACACCATCACTCCATCACACCAAGTACACACCTAAGGGGTACAGCTTCATCAAGTCACAATAAGCAGCACCATCTACTGAACACCTTTGCTTACACAGGAGAAACTAAAACAACAAAACAAATCATACTCACATATAAATCATGTAACATCCAAAGAAAAATTAAAAATCAAACCTTTTATTTTTCTCTTAAAAAAATATGTATTTGCAGTCATGTGATAGTTAGCATAGTTTTTACCAGTTTACATGGTTACCAAAAACTACACAGTGCTCCAGATTAAATATTTTAAGATAATTCAGTACAAGAATTGCCACTTACTGATTTCTGGATTAAAACTGCTATTCATCAGAATGTGCAAAAAAAAAAAAATTGCAGGTTAGAAGTTAATGCTGAAGTGGTGTAGTTTAAGTAACATGATACATTAAATTTTTGGTCATGAGTAATTGTATACAAACTATAACAGTATTAAAATACATACTTTCATAAAAATACCGTTGTGACACTTTATATCCAAATAGGACATTTTTAGAAAGATATGTAATATTTATCATATAAAAGCATGTTCTTGTAGCAGGATTATGTCTTAAGTTTTAAAAAAATCTATCCAAGCACTTAAAAGCAGAGTTGCTTTTTTTTTTTTGTAACTGTGACCACTTGTCATATAAAAGTGTATGCTGTGTGTACAATTTTAATCTACTTGAAACTGGTCGAAGTACAACACTGCACGTGGAGCAGCTGAATTTACCACTGCAATTTGTTCAAGAAAACAAACATCACATTCTTGTTGCTTGATATGCAAGAGGAAATTATTCTGTGCATGTCTGCTATATGCATATACTGAGAATAATTTCATGCTACAATCTTTTCTTGCCACAGTCTGACCTTTCCATAGGCCTTTTTCAGCTGAAGCTGACAGCATCTATCTTCAGCCTCATTATCTCCTCAAAAACCTCCTGGCATAAGTAAGAAAACAAATTTATAACAGGAACTGACTGCTATGATCTCCAGCTGAAACAAATTGTGTATTAGTTAACTCTATTGAAAGCACTGATTGTAAAATCTGTATTAGAACACCACTGTACTTATTTCCTGTGATGAACACTGTCTACTTACATTTACACTAGTGATCCACTTTAAATCTAGAATGTCAGCAGTTTAAAACCACCAATTAGTATACAATCACTTTATATTTAAGGCATGTAAGAACACCCTAATTAACGGACATTGAATTGAGATTTCTTTTCAGGAAATTTTTATCAGCTGCCTTCGCTTTAAAGATGCAAGATAAATAAGGTTTTGTAAAGATGGTAAGGAGAAAGAACTGATCTGATCATTTCAGCTGTCCCTGAAACAATTTTGAAACCAATGATTTACCACTAAAATACCTCAACTATCATGTATTCTGACCAAGACACATAATATGCCAGTTGGGCTTATCACCAGATGAAAACCAAAATTAAAAACAAACAATCTGGTACTATTACATCAAAAGGATGATCAACAAGATCAATATTGCTCAGCCCTGAGTTAACAGCATCAGGTATAGCAGCACCAATTGGAAAACATTCTGCAATGCCAGCACTGCACCGTGGTCCTATACTGTGGTATAGTTTCATATGCCCACAGATTTTCTTTAAGAGCACTTAATTCAAACAGTATTAGACACAGGAATTCCTTTAGCTGCATTGGGATTTAAGTGGAAAAAAACAGTGAAAATAGTATAGTGAGCTATACCATTAGTACAGTCCACTTGTAGTGTTAATGTATTATTTAGAGCCGTGGTCCAAAGCTGCTAAGCCACTGTCTTCTGTGAAACAGGATTTGCCTTTTGTTTTCTGCACAGAAAGAATTCCAGTAGAAATCATGTTGTGCCAGTTTTGAGCAAGATGTCCTGTAAATCATCTGGAAGTGCTAGTATAATATCATTGATGTGTGTCTGCAGCTTCTTCAGTGTGTCAGTTTTCACAGGAAGTTGTTCTCTGTCTGCCTGCAACTGCAAAGATACAATAAGACATGATTTCTACTAAGAACACCAGTTTATGATAAAGACATATTGAAGTGACAAATTAGCAAATCTTGAAAATTAATTCTTTTGCTGAGTAGAAATTTCAACAACAGCATGAGCTAACACTGACTTGGTTTGGTTTTCTGCTTCCCTGAGAATTCAGCCTTGCTCCCAGTCAGGGATTAGTCACAAAATTCCACGTAGTTTTAAAACAACACATCAGTGCCATGTTTCCAACACAGCTGGACAACGTTGGGAAGGTAGCTAATGTTTCAGTCACAATTGAAATGAGCTATTTTAAAAACATGAATAATGTTCCTTAAGCTATCTATTAAAGAATATTTTTATTTAAGTACCTGTAAACACAACTATACAATACTTTTATCTACTTAAGTTAGGCAAATTTGGGACATGTTTGATCCAGTTACTTACCAATTTTTTCTTTAACTTTAAGACAAGATCTACCGCTTCTACTTCAGTATGCTTCTGACTCCAGAAAACCAAGTTCTAAAAGAATAAAAATTAAGCACTGAAATATCTATGATATATAGATATCCTATATCAACCTACATAATTTTCAAAAGCAGTATTAATTTACATCTACTGTTCAGAATCAGTCTTCTCCTTATTTTCATGCCATTTACTAAGCTCATTCTACTCATGTACTGCCTACTGTGAGCTGCAATATCTATTTTATTTGCATGTTTGTTCAGGATTTGGAGGACTAACACAACCCAAATATACACAAATAATAAAAATAAAAATCATACCAAACAGGCTTAGTTTCAAAGATAGGATCTACAATGCAAAATGGCAGTAAACATTTACCAACTCCAATCTGCCAAAACAATGAAATATTAAAATAGTGCCAGGCAGCACTTACTTCTAGGACATTAAAGCAGATCACATAGTTGGTAACTTGTAAAATCTATTCATGATGTGAACTTTCTTATGGAAGTCCTGTTCCTCAACCCCTTACCAATGGCCTTTTAAAAATAAATTAGAACATTTTTTTATTTCCTTAAAACTGTGGTTTTGACTTATTTTTTTGTTCTTCCTATTACCTCTTTAGCTGCAAAATCTCTTCTCTTGAGATACCCTATCAGTTGGTCCAACTCAAATTATACTTAAACACACTTCAGCTTCTTACAAATGGATCTTACACTGTAAGTTCATTGATGTGGCATATTAATTTTTATTAGATGACAAATATAATCATAAGCACATATTTTTCTAACCTCATTACACAGTGCTTCTAAATGAAGGGCCTCCAACTTCTGTGTCATTTCCTTCTGCCGGCTCCTAAACCAACCATCAAAGTTGGGTGATTTTAAAAAATGCCTGGTAAAACATGGAAGAAAAATACATTTTACATTTTAGTTACAATTTTTATAGCACTGTTTTCTAAGTCATCAAATATATAGCAATTATGTTTGAGGTTAAGAAGATATTAGGACCCTTTCCGTGTTTACTTTTGAAAAAAGGTAATATTCTGGAGTATTACAGGTGCGTCTATTAATCAAGACAAGGATTGGGAAAACCATATAAAGAAAATGGGAATGAAAGACAAAAAAGATTAGGACTTTTGTCAGGAAAAAAAAGCAAGGCTTAGTTTGAAATATTCTCATTTTTAACTTTGTGTTTGACTGGAAGGAGAAATTAAGTGCTATCTCTGGTATTCAGAGACCTGTAGTGTTACTAACATCTTATGAAAAGCACTAAAAGGTTACAAAGAAACTGATTTAAGTGAGTAAAGTATACTAAGTCCTATCAATTCTTATTAAAACACATATTCTAAAAGCAAGTCTTGCTCAAATCAATACTGATAATAAGTTTGCCCATGAAGAGCATTCATATTACTGATTTGTCTAATTTTTTATGCTAACAACAGGAATGACCTGTAAAGTCCTATCCAGTCTCCTTTTAAACCTGATGTGAGCTGTGGTCCTGCTTTTTCCAGTGTCTTCAGGAAATCATCTTGGCTAAACTGCCTCAGCTGTGGTGGACTCTATGGAAAGAAAGAAAAAAAAATATTAACATACTACAAATGTTTTCTCTAATCACCAATTTCCAGTTAATTCAAATTTTATTTCCTTACCTTCCATGGTGATATGCATTTTTGCAAAGGCATTAGGCTTGCCACATAACGTTCCTAGGGAAAGGAAAAAAGAAAGGTTGCTTTCATAACCAGCATTATCCACAGTCCACGTGGATGTTTACTTATCACTTGTGACCACAGCATTTTCTCTTCAAAGTACTGATAGAGGGTGAGGTTGTGCATATTTACCACATGAGAGCATAAGAACACTCTTAACACCATTTGTATTTCCCTACAACAGAGCTTTACGTCAGCAAGACTGAAGGAGGACATGAGGGAAAGAGGAACAGGAGACAAGGGAACACATATATCCTGAACTCCAGCCACTAGCAAACAATGTCTCTTTTCTTTGGTGACAGTCCACAGGTGCCTTCATATCCTGGGTGATTCCAAACAGCAATCCCACTTGGCATAAAATTTGTAAGTGATTTCCAGGTCCCTCATACAAACACAGAACTAACCAACAAAACTCTATCACAGTGCCCCATCAACCAGATCACTACTGGACCCAGTGTTTACCCCAGGGGAACACTGCCAGTGACTGGATTTAGGCTAACTGAAAACAACCTACTCCATATTATTTATGTAAAAAACCTCCTTAGACAGTCTAATGACTCACTAATGGAATAATGAAGCTCTCTGTCAATTCCAAAAAATACCGCCGAAGAATCACACTCTGTGCTTCTGTAGGACGTTTCTGTTGCACACCCTTAAAAAAGAAATAAAATATCACAAGTCTGTAACTCTAAAACATGCAAGTACTTCTGTGGATTTTTAGGAGTATTTATTCCAGTGTTTCTGTATTCATTTGCCATAAGCTTACATATAGCACCCCTCCCCCTGAACCATGAAAGGAAAGCAACAGCATCAAGTCAGTTGGCACAGATACCCATTACTCAATTGCACATTTTTTATTTTCATGCAAAGAAATTCAAGGAAAAAATAAACTTCTATAAAGAAACTTCTGCAAATGAGTCAGAAGTTTGGAAGCTCTGATTCTTACTTTATGTGTAAGATTTCTAGACCAAAGAGATGAGAGGGGGGTGGCAGATGGTGGAAAACCCAAAACAGATTAACACATCAATCACATCAATTCTCTAAATTATTAAGCTAATTTCTTGAGTTCTACCATTTGTGTTGTTAACAGAAAGTGCTAACAAGGCAGCAGCCCTTCTTCTACAATGAGAGTGTATTCCTATCTATTCCGTTATGAACTGGGGCAAAGGAATAATTTTTTTTTTTTCAGTTACATAGACAGAGCTCAGCCTTAAATGAAAGCTCCGTACAACAGCACACAAGGCAATTTCCGTTAAGAAGAGATGTGCAATATTACCTTTTGTAACTGTTTAACAATTTCTTCATCTTTGTTCAAGTATGGCTTGTAAGAGGTATAAACACCTGAAAAAAAAAAGCAACATATAGCCAAAGGCAAAATGGGGTATGCTTTATAATAGTGGTAATTTAACTTTGAAGCAACGTATTACCAGGTTTGGAGTCCAAAGTTTTTAGGTTCTTCAGTTTTTTCACTTTCACCTGCTTTGGAACTTCACCTGTCAAAACATTTAAAACCACCTTACTTGAGATCTCCATTTTAGAAACAGATTCTTTCTTTTAGAAGACTAATATTTTAAGAATCAGAACACCAACATGGGTCCAAGTATATATCCAGAAACATCCAGTAAGCATACAAGCATCCAGCCAGAAGACCCGAAACCCTTTTAGTAATCTCGCGGCATCAGCAGAATCTCCTCCTAGATCTAGCTGGATGTTCAAATTCAAGAAGGATAATAGTATAAAATGCTAGTAAAACTGCAGAGTGGGGAGAAATGGAAAATAAATTTAACAAAAAAACCTCCAACCAAAAAAAGCCAACCAACCAACCAAAAAAAAAAAAAAAAAACCAAAAAAAAAACCAACCCAACTCCTCTCTCTCTCTCTGTCCCTGTTCTTATTGTGACATTCAAACTTGTTTTCACATGGATTTTACTTCCTGTGTACTTGCTGTCACTGATTTATTACATTCCACTCATGCTAAAATTAACATCAGTAATAAACTATGTTTCACAATTTAATATCTTATTGGTAGAGATACAAAAGCAAATTATGAAAAAGGTGAAACATTATTACTAATGAGTATTACCACCTCTGCATTTAATATACGAGATTTGGCAGTATACGACATACAAGTACTCAAGAGCCTAGGTTCACTTGACAGATATAAATCTATGAGGATCTGGTTAGCATTAAACTAAACTGTACTAAATGAAATACATTTGTAAATAAACAAATACACGGAGCTTGTTGCACAAGATAGTAGAAGGTATTTGTACCTTACCTGGAAGTTTAATATCTCCAATTCGGATAATGTGAGGCCAGTGCTGAAGTGTTTTAGCAAAAAAAGGATTCGTCACCCCTAGAATGACAGATGGTCTAGAAAAATAATGAAAATGTTTGATTTATGACAGTAAGATCTTCTGTCTTATGAATACAAAAGGTTAATGTCAACTCTTAATTTGAAAATTATTTTCCTTTTGTATTTACAAGTTACATTTTAAAGTTCCACATAGGAGCACAGTGTGTTCATCAATGTTTTTAAGTTTTAGAAAATAGCAAGAGAGATGTTATCTTAAAGTCTAAATAATAATGGAGAATAAAACTGACATCTTTTGCTTAGGCTCTTGGATAAATTCTGCCCATTTACAATGTGAACAGGGTATTAATGTGATTTTTTTCATAATTTTTTTATCTGAGTGAGAATTTTACTTATATTTGAAAGACAAATTGCTCCTTTCCAATGTTTGGTTATGCAAAACTCTCAGTACTTCAATGTGCATCTCATTCTGACCACTGTTTGCATGAGCTACTCTCAGATGACAGAATTAAGAAGAACACAAACTTAATGTCCCATTTCCATTCCAATACTTCAGCGTTCTTTGTTAAAAAGCAGTTATCAAGTGGTGAAGTACAAATATATTAATAGCATTGTGCCCAAGCTCACAACCCCTACTCTGTGCTAAGACTCCAGCTTTAAGGATCTACAGGGGCACCCAGAGAAGAAGGACAGTAAGAGCACAAAGCTGCAGAATTTGGGCTTTATAGCATTAATAAACGATCAACACATTTTTTTAAATGGTGGCTGTTATCCACTTTACAGGCAAGTGTTAGCTAAGAAATGAGTATAACTGCAAGCCTCGTTGGAACTGCCATATTAAAAGTTGCTCCTAAGAATCTCCTCAGATTGATTTTAAAAATCCCAAATGTTAAATCTTTGTATTTGCCATCCTGGAGTTTCCTGCTATTTGAGACAAGATGGAGAGAAAAAAAAAAAAGGATCTTTCTTTAGGTTTTTACTTGATTCTTAAACCTTTATCATGGTGGCAATTTGGCATCAATTTCTATGTTAACTTACAAATATTTCTGACATTCATTCTTTCCTCCACTTTCTAATTATAACTATGCACACACAAATTATATATAACTCATTAAGCATTCACAGATAGGATAAAAATCTGATCTCACAGCTCTGTAGGCAAGTGTAACGTCTGGGCTGTGGAAATAGCAATTTCCCCCTCTCTATTCCATCTTAAAATGAGCAGCACAAAATTTTATCAGTTTCTCAGAAGTCTTCCCTTGCATGTCACTGACTCAACCTTCACCAGAAAAATAATTTCTTTTGAGTCCTACTGCTGTTCAAGTATGTAATCCTGAAAACATTTCATTCCACATATTACATATTTTCCTCCCACTCATTTGAATTCAGCTTCATTATTTTTTGCTATTTCTATAATCCCGTTAAACTAATTTACATTTCTGATTTAAATTCACTGGGATTTGCAAATGCTGTTCTTGATTTTTTGGTGTTGCCATGTATGATTTACAGTCTCTCTGCTAAAACAGTGATAAAGACCAGTGCCCATAAATAGGTCTCAACACATTTCTTTGTTGTACTCTGAAAAATTAACTTACAATGCTTTATCTTATCTTCATTTCATGGTCAGGTCATAAGAATCAAGATAAGAAACAAACAGAGTCTTTAATCAAACCCAAATAACAGGCACTCTTCTCCCTAGTACTGGATCAAGTTCAGTGTAACTTCACACAACTTTGCAATCTTCTCATGCCTATTTTGTGTGAACCAAAAAGCAACATTTGATATGGACCAATGTCCACAATTTGATATTCTTTCACTAGCTGGAGGGCTACAGACCAAGGACTGAAGTCAGGTAAGGCTTTCATTTACACACAAACAATAGAAAATAAAAAGATTCTAGGTCCAGGTAAGCTGGTAATAAATAATGAGGAATCTTATTTAACTGCTACTGGTTATATATTAGCAGAACTTGGTAAGCTAATAAGTCACTTTTAGGAGTCTTAATCTATCACAGTTACATAAGTAATTATGATTTAAACCAGTTCAGTAAAGGCACGATGAATCAAAACATCAAGATGAAAATACTCCTTGCTCCTGTCTCACTAAAGGTAATAAAATACAAAGAATCTGCATCACCTGCATTTTTCTCTTTTTTAAAGCCTCTGCTTCAGAAGCCTATTCCCAATCTTACCAAATTTTGTTTTCTTTAAGAAACCTAAAGCAATTTGAGCTTTGTTTCAAATACTAACATACGTACCAAACAACCTTTCTATTTTGCTACAGAGAAGCAGATGCAATTTTGAAGCATGGGTTACTGAAGTTTAACCAAATTCTTCAAGGATATATTTTTAGAAATCAAATTACATACTGCATAATGATTCCCATGGAATATGATCTGAAACATAATGTCTATGTTTGTATGCTTTTCCACTGCTGTATCTCTGGTGGTACTTCCATTGAGAGGAAAAATAGAGTAAAAACCCAACAAAACAATAGAAATCTCAACACAACAACCACTGCCTGTTCAGCCACTAGAAAAAACTTCTTTACAAAAAGATCAGTAAATCTAACACATGGACTCTCTTCATAAATCAAGTTGCATTTAAGTAATGTATATAACATACATGTTATTAACAGACACAATAAGAAATACCAGAGATCGCTCTCAAATAAGTGGATATATTTAAAAAAGAAAAAAAAAAAAAGTGAGAAAAGTGTGTCCTTAAGCTCTCAAAACGTTTTTTAAACTTGCACTCTTAAAAAAAATAAACTTAATTTTGTATTTGTAGTATTTTCTTAACAAATTTAGTCAAGAGATACTTCTTAAATTATTGTCTCAGCTTGGACACTGACTGGATTAACTTTACAAAACAGCAATATTAATGTTGAATTCCAGATGTCATTTTGTTTAGGAACTACTTAAGAATGAAGACGACCAAAGCACAATTTTCCAAGGAGCTACTACTGAGCTGGTATTGCATGACCAAACCCTTATGGAAAAACAAAATGTTCTCCCACTTTCAGTTTTGCAGTTTTACTTATTTTGCATACAAGTATCCCATGAATGTAGCTTAATCATGACATTGTTTTACAGTTTCTAAATCCTGCATACCATGAGGGAAAACTAAAAACAGGTAACTACTACACTCAGTTGGATAAGCCTTATAAGTAAAGAGTCTAAATATATTTTATAATGACAGCCATTCAGAATAGTTAAGCAGTATCTGAATACAGATTTACAGTTAGAAGTGGTTGAAAGCAAAACCTTCACAACAAAGTTTGATTTACTTACGGGGCTTGTGTGCGAGTTGTATATTCTTTGAATTCACTGTCATGGATGGTGAAGTATGGCCTGAAATCACTGCAGTACTTTAGTGGTGAAATACAGCTGCAAGGTAAAAAAGAGATAAGCCTGCTATATGTATACAATGCAAAATTTCATTAAAGAAACAAGCGATTCTAAAATTTGTAGTATTTTTTTATATTCAGCTCAAATGAAGTTGCACTCACATGCAATCTACAGCGACTCACTGGGTCATTAGTTAGGAAGCTCCACTAGATTTACCTAACAAGTGCCAGCACGGTTTCTGAAGATTCTGATGGTGAGGGTGCCATCACAACTAGTGGTTCTCCTAGCAGTACTAGTTCCCAAAGCATCTGAATGTGAAAGAACACTGGACACAAACACCTAGAAAAACATTGATGTATTTTAATACACTTATCCAGAAGAAATACGTGTCTGATTAAGAACTGGATAAAAAAAAAGAAGTTTGCAGTGGTATTTAACAGCCATCTGAAAAAATATCAAATACTCATGTGAAACGGAGCATTTAATAAACTTGTTTATTGCAGTTTCAGTCCAATTTTTTTTCAGTCAGCTTCACAGAAAAACAAAATTAAAATCAATACTGATAAATGTTAGCCTGCAAGCTAAGAGACATGTTATGGACCCATCATATATCTTTGACTTGTAGGAATCCATAACTAGGAATAAATCAATCCAAACTCCTACCTGAAAAGATCTACTTCATGAACAGTCGGTAAAGCCAGAGAGATCTGAGCATCTGCCTAAAAGACATCGCAATGCTTGTTTTTTAGTCATCAGAATACCTAGGTATTAATGAAATAGTTTCCCTTAAATGCTTACAGACAGTAGATGGTACATACCCTAACTATTTACCCCTACTGTAGTACTGCAGTATGGACATTATCTCCACAAGTAACTACCTGTGTGTGCTAAAAGCACACACACACACACACACACACCACTTACAGGCATGCCACTTTCAGTCCAGAAAAGATACAAAATACTGAAGCCATTTTGAGTAACAGCTCTGCAGCACATGCAGGCACAGACAGATTTGTTTTATATGCATCCTCTCTGTTTAAAGATTTTTAATTTGGTTTTCACCCCCAAAACAACCAAAAAAACTTTTCACCCGTTATAGGAAGTTTGGGTTCAGAAATTTTTTTTCAGCCAACAGTCTTCTCCTAAAGTACCTGGGGTAACTGGGTTAGAACACCTTTTCTACAAAGAATCCAACTCTAGATTCTTCCACTCAAAGTTTAAAAGACTGTAGATTTCTTTGTTATCAAAGTACATGAGGATTTGCCACCTATCTTTTATGAACAAATTTCAAGTAAAAGAATGAAGGCAAGTATTTAGCTTTGCCTAGGGGTTATATAAAACACAAGTATCTAATCTCTACCTGGTGCATATTCTGTACTATTGGCGTTGTTCCAGGCTTGTCACGATATGTTGGAATCCGCAACTTTGAAAGAAAAAGACAGACTTTTTTTTCCCCTTGCATCAAATTCAACAGACACTTAAAACACTGATGTACAGACAAGATAGAACATTTAAAGAGGAAATGCTACAGTATGCTGCTTAATGTACTCTACAGAACATCCACGTAACAAGGAATACACAGCTGAAGACTACAAATCATTGCTACAGGGATCAATACACTCCTATTGGAAGTGTTCAAGGACAGGCTGGATGGAGCTTGGAGCAGCCTGGTCTAGCATCCAGGACTTCATTAAATTTGTTCTTTCAGAACAGCTCCAGAAACAACTTGCTTCTCTCCCTAGTGATGCACATGCATCTAGCCATAAACTTGAGAGTATCTACTGAGAAAGTATGTCCAACTGTAACCTCTAGATCTATCAAATCCATTTAATTGCATTTCACATGAAAATGTTAGGGCTCCCAGAGGCCCAGTTCTTACCCACACACTGGATATAGCTTCTTTAATATCTTTATTCAGCTGTATTTCACCATCATTGAAAATTATCATCAAACCAAGAAACTCATTTAGTGTGTGTGGTCCAAAAAATTTGTACTTGTCAAACTTCAGAACAAGAATGATTTTGACTGCTATATTTAATTTGCTTGACAGGAATGTAACTCAATATTTTGAAGTGATGCTTAATGTTTGATTTGCCAATTATAATTAGCATTAAATCCTCCTAAAATCCATATTCCATAAGGATAATATAGACACTGCAAACAGTATTTGTACCAAAACATCTCTTTTTAGTATCTACAAAAATTACCTATTAACCTCTGCCCTGCAGAAGACCCTCCCCTCCTTCCCTCAATGAAGGAACCTAATCAAGTTCTCACAGACCTTTACTCTGAGAGGAGTAAACATCTATTCCTGTTCTGAAGTATGAGACACCAAAAACAAGGAAGAATACAGTGACTACCCATACAATAAATGGAGGGGAGAACACTCTCTGAGAAAAATAGTTTCGGAGGAATTACCTTCATTATAATGCCCATAATGGGTAAATGCAGTATTTTCCCTGGGATTGGTGCTGGCCAACGATCAACATCACTACAAACTTAAATTAAAAAAAGAGTTTAATTCAGAATTAGTTAATATATGCTATAATTCATTATCCTGTAGTAACTTTGTGCAGACTGCATTTTTAAATTAGTGCTGATAGCCCACAACAGTTCTACTTATCTCTTGATTATGCTAAAGTAGTTTTACAGCCTTTTTTGACAATCCTACTTTGCTAGAACTCTAAAAAGTTTTTCCTTTCAGGGAAACCTGTATCCTCATGTTTTCTATTTTTTGTAGCAACTAGACTCATAATTTGTTGAAGAAATATTACATGAGAAGCCATGAAAGTACATTAAAAAATTCTGAAATGAGCACACATATTTATGTTCATCAGCTACTGTGGATAGATAAACACAGGTAGCTGAGGGAAAAGCTAGCTTCCTAGCTTGGCTATAAATTTTTCAGCATTTTGTTGTAAACAATTATTAATATAATTATTAATACTAGTGGTTCTTTCAGACCTTATTTTGTTCATAATACAACCTGCCAAAAAAATCTGTTTCTCCAAAGGCAATCAAAAATACAATTCCTTCATCAAGAATGGTTTCTACAAGTTGATGCTCAGAAAAAAGCACAAAAATACAGGTGCTGTATAAAGTACTAGAGAACAAACCACTTCCAGGCGAAGTGCAAATAACTTTCCCATTTGGCCCTCTCTGTTTCTTCAAGTTCTACAGTAAGGCTGAAGCACCCATTGTCAAGTGCCGCTCTGCTGCATTTTTCTCTTTGGTCAAAAAACCAAAAAACAAACATGCAAAATACCAACAAACAACAAAACCAAACCAAACAAAAAAGACAAAAAACTCAAAACCAGCCAAACAAAAAAAACACATTCAAAATGACACGTGTACAGTTGCTTAGCAGTTGTCAGAATGCCCAGACTCAGTTGTTGAAGAGCACAAATTAAAAATTGCCATCAGGTACTTTTGCTGAACAGCTAGTCCTGAAACACACAACAAAATCCTAGATGGAACAGGCTGCCCAGGAAAGTGAGTGGAGTTGCCATACCTGAAGGAATTTATAACATGTGCAGATAGGGTGCTGAGAAACATGGTTTAGTAGACTTGGCAATGCTAGTTTAATGGTTGGACTTGGTGATCTTAGCAGTCTTTTCCAACCAAAACGGTTCTTGATTCTATGTTTTTTAGGAGAGGAGATTCAACTCACCCATGCAGAATCCAAAACTAGAATCCCAGAATCACTTAGGTTGCAAAAGACCTGCAAGATCATTACGTCCTGTGGTTGGGCTGCAGTTCTGTTCAGTTACCTAAAAATCAAGCTATAATTTCAACCCTCTACTCTGTAAGAAGACAGAACTACAAACTAGAATCCTTGTTTGTTTTTTCTTCAAAAGAAGTATGTGATGTTATAGGAGTTCTTCCAGAACAACATAATAGTACCACTACCTGCTTCCAGGAAAGCTTCAGTTTTTTCAAAATATTCTGGTGCTATTTGCTTAAGCATGGTGCGAAAGAGATGGACATAAGGTAGTTTGCTGATGAGGACCAGTGACTGGAATAAAGAGTAAAAAACAAAATTTTAAAATTAATTTTAAATGAATCCTTTCCTTCAGTTCTATTACAGTTGTACTGGCTACTATCAGAATGTCAAGTGTGATTTTTCTCACACATGCAAGCCAACCACACATTTGATTACAGGCAACTGCACAGAAACAATGACCAAATGTTGCCAACTTTGTTCATAACACACAAAAATCTTTTGTTCTGACTGTGAAGCTGATGTAAAATTAGACCAACTTAGTATAAATCCGCAATGAATTTCATTGAGAGAAAGACATCCTGCTTCTCTGAGGTCCCTGAAAAATAGTTGCTTTCCAAATCAGTATTTTCCCAAAAGAACTGACATTACCTTCTGGAAGTAGCCTCTCTTTAATGATTTGTCTCGAACTTGTCTGAAGTATACATAGCCATAGTAATATGCTGGATCTTTCTGCAAAAGAATTCAACACAATAACATGACAGTGCCCTTTCTGAAGCATTCTATATATATTTTAAAATTTGACTCCCTTGCAAGCTCCAAGGTTGATTACATACAAAGAACTGGAAGTACTACTCAGTTTATTGGTACTATTTTTTCACTAAGTACTTCAAAGAGATAACATCAGTGTGGAAACAGCTGTGCTTTCTGGCTTAACTATTTTTATATCTACAGTCTTCTGACAGATCATTAAAATAAAATCAGAATTAATTTCCTGAGGAATAAATCAACACTCATAATTTTGCAAAGTAGCACTAAACAGATTATAGCAGTTAGAAATCTTAAAGCCCTGACTTGAAAAAAAATCCATCATCTTCCTATGTATTAGTTTTATAAAAGACTCTTGGAGTATTAAGGAAGCACACTCTCAAATTTCAAAGATAAAACATCAGCTTCGTCCTTCCCACAAACAGAAATTCAAGTATTTGCCACATAAACAGATCCAAATTGAGTCTGAGAATCAGATTCCCACCAGCAGTTAAAGGTCTTGGTATTCCATAAGGACGTGACAAGAACAATTTTTTTGGCTGCTATGTGTTTTAGGTAACTGCTCCATCTTCATAAAATAAGGAGTGGAAACACAGAGTGATGTTTCAGCTTTTTTTTAAGTTATAATGCCCTTCAGATTTCCAATAAGGTAGTGGTTTTCACAATCTGATCTACAGGTTTCTAGTCAGTAAAAAAAAAGGTCTGCTCATCAATTGAATCAATTGCATTCCAAAACCCATACTAAGGAAACTTAAAAGAACAGTTACCAGAACTTAATTATTACGATAATGACATCCTACAAAAAATATTTGCTCATCTTTGTCTTTCATGACATCCAGTTCAGAAACAATTTTTCAAGGATTAATGCAAAGCATTATTAACATTACCCAGAAGAAATTAACCTATTTTCTTATTTCCAACCTTTAAGTAAACTGGTAGATCTCTATCCAATTGGTCCAGAAAACAACACAATGAGACTTTCCTTCCAGTAGACCGTCGAAATCTAAAACAAAACTGTGTGTCCCCAAGACAACCTACATTGGGGGAAAAGATAAACAACAAACAGAGAGTGTTCTGAATTTGAGCCTTGCTTAATATGAGGACTTGTCTACAGCCAAAAAAGGTAAAATAGTTTTGGTTCATTTCCCTTGCACAGGTAGTGTACCCTGATATTATGACCATTTTTATATTAATATAAGAAATGAACAATGTGGCAGCTTTGGCAGCCATAAACAGCCTGCCTTCAACTCTGCCTCACAGGGAGTTTATTAGACTGTCATATCATTAAAGAGCTCTTGTCCTTCTGTTCCTACACATTTTACTCATCTGCATGTATAGTTCTGATTGTCTCAACCATGTCATGTCTCCACTGTACGACTGCATTTAATTTTTTATTTTTTTTTTTACACCAAAGAGTTCATATGTAAACCATACTATAAGAGTGTGTTAGATTGATCTCTTAACTCCATGTGCCTAGGACTTGGTATTTTTGAAGGATACAAAACTTAACTGTGGAAAACGGAGGGCAAAGAAGTATTGCTTACCAGTAAAATTCTCAAGGAGTAAACTTTCATTTCTATAAAAACTTATTTCTGACAGAAAAATGTAATAAAGTATATTGACTGTATGCAGTCTGGCAATACATTTGGGCTAAATTTGTATCAGTTATCAAAGGTTCTTTGATAAGACTTTCACCAGGTAGAACATGAGAACTGAAGTATCAGAATGAGTATGACTGATACTCTCCTGACTGTGCTCTCACCATTAAAAACATTGTCTGCTGTTAAAAGAGAAGCAACTCCAAAACAATTTCAAGTAGAAGCTATTCTGAACAAAATGTGCTGTTCATGGAAGCAGTGATAAGGGGCACTACTAGAATGTTTAAAACAACCAGTGACATCATTAATTCTAGGAAATCTGTAGAATAAAAAATGTCCCCTTGGTGTGCAGTGTTACTAACATGAACAATTGAAAGACAACCTCCTGAGCACTGCCAAACTGTAGCAAGCAGACTGTCTTCATCATAAGGTAAACATTCACATAGGCAATTATAAAAAACAATTACTACAATTACAATTACAGCTACTGTTACAGCAGTAAGTTTCCATTTGGTAAAGGACACTTGCTTCTCTGTATTTGATCTGACTTCTTCATTAGTGCTTTGCTCTTTCAGCTTTTTGGTGTAATTTGCAAAGACCTCCACAAAACAAATCATGAAGCCACTATCACCTGAACTCCTCACAGCTGTCCTGACATCAGCCACAGCCAGCTAAAGAGTAAGGCAGACCTCCATTCTCCAGGTAACTATTCTTCAGACTTAAAAGCAACATTTGATTCATTTTTAGAACACAAGTTTTACATGGGTAATCCTTCTGTATCATCAGAAACTTCAGCTTACCAGGAATCATCAAGAACCTACAGGTTCTTAGTAGGGACATTACAAAAAGCAAGAGTTTTTTTTTCCTGCTGAAAGTAAACCCTTCTTACATATACCAATTCTGCCCAAAATAACTCTTATTTGAAAAAAAAAAATTCTCCTTTGCTCCTAATGCATTGTTTTGTATCTTCAATACATCTTTTGAAGGTTGGACAGGTTTATCACCATCAGCAATGAGAGCAGTACGATTTTGACAAAGGGGAAAAATTAGCCAAGATACTTGGTAAAATTATGTGAGAGAGCTCACATCTGTATCACTCTTTATCATAGCTGTTAAGCTGCAGAGCAATCAATAGCACAGACTAAGAGCTGTTAAAGGGATAAATAAGTCTGTTAGTACAGGTTTTGACTTTTGTAAAGAAATAAATGTGAAAGGAAGTGTCTGTACTTCTGCCTTATCTTTTTTGCAGGTGGTCCAACTCATCAGCCATATGCCTCCAATTTCTCTTTGGCAGCAGAACAGTGGAAGTTCAGATTAAAGAAGAATTTAGCAAGCAAGACCACACACAGCAAGAGAAGCATCCAGAATAGAGAAGATATAAGATAGCATAGGTTTTAGCTTCTCAGTTGTTCTTCCTAAATGATTTCTTAATTTAAAAGTAATTTTCACCATTATGAATTTAGAAAATATACATCTAGTTCTTTATGAAAAGATTACTCCATGTATCTTCCAATTGCTTTATTAAACTATTCAAATGCTGTGCTTACACTTCCCTCTACAATGACAATATTATTTTGGTTAAAAGTCAAATTAAGATATTAATTCTTTACTTGCAAAGTATTCTGAAACATCTGTGTATGTACGTCCTCTAGAAGATCTCACATGTTCACATTCCAGACATTTAATTTACATTATTAAAAACCCAAAACATTATCTGACATTACTGCAATAAAATTATAATTTTATATTTAACCTTATTTGCACATTTTCTACATTGCAATATTAAGTTGTTAGAAGTATTATTTAATCTAAACTATTAATCAATACTGTCAAATTCTATCTAATGTAACTTAGTCTGACAACAGGTGACTACACGGAAGGAATCACTTACCTGAATTAGAATCTGGAAAAGACAAATAGCAAATATTGGTTTTCTAGAGGGGGGGGAAAGAAAAGAAAGCTGTTATACTTCCTGAAATTGCTAAACTAAAAACTAAATATATACTTATACAGCAACTATGGCTTACCTCCTTATCTGTGAGTTTTGAATGTGGAGGATATATTACCTATGGAAAAAAAGTATTTCATTAAAAAAAACTCAGTATAAGCGATGAGCTTCTATTAAACATTTTTATAATAACATCCTCAAATACCTGACTTGCCTTATGCTGTTTTCTAAGGTAAGCTATTAATATTATGTTGCTATATGTCTATATTATTATATTTTTTATATGCTTTTAAGCACACAGATCTGTATAAGGTATTTTGGATGCCAGGTGAAGACCACAGATATATATTAATAAAATCACAATACTTGGGGTTTTTGGTGCAACACGTCCCATCCCAAAGGAGAGCAAGATTACATCCTTTAGATTTACCTGGTACATTCAGAAATGGCATAGATGATTCCTTAGAAAGCCACAACGTATTACTCTCTGAAATCTATAGCCATGAATAGTTAGGTGATAGTAATCAGGAGTCAATCACATAACACCCTCTATATTAATACAAACTCTTGGAGGATGAATATTGGCCCCAAAGGAGAGTGGTCTGAAGGATCAAAAAACACACTTAAGAAGCCATGACTTGTACTGACAGAAAAAGAAGGAAGTTTCTTTAGTATGTTTTTACAAAGCAGAAATCATAAGTGATGCAGTGTGAGATATGGAAGCACCATCATTTAAAAAAAACAATGTACAAAATCAGTGATCATTCAAGCAAATGAGAAAACAACATACTGGAAAGAGGACAAACCTGAGATAGTTGAATTTCAGGTAAAAAATTCCCCAATAGCTTGCAAGCAAACAAAATTCAATATAAATTCAAATATTACGTTTCAAAGAAGTTTTAAGAGCTTTCATAGATGGGAACTTCCCTAAGAATTTAAGTTTAATGCAAGTGCAAGTCTAAAATCCTACTTTATCATAAATTTATTATCATACTGCTAATGTCCAGTTATCTAATTTAATCTTGTTTGTCAAAATATAAGTAAATTTATCTCCTGATAATATACTGCTGTCCTAAGCTACAGAAAACAATCATATCCACTACCTGGTCTCTGACTAAGTAGGCTTTCTGTCCCCTGGCCATAAGGTCCCTAAATCATTTATTTTTCCTTCAGTCCTCTATCCGGTGAGGTACAGTCATACAACACCCTACTGCTATAATTAAAGCTGAAAGTAGACCTGTGTGTGGAATACCTGCAGACTGCACTTAGTAAGCCTATCATCAGCTTTTTAAAAATTATTTTTAATATGCAAACATTTTCCTATGCTTTCATGACCAGAAGGCACTGAAGATGAAGCTGCCTATCAGAAGCACAAAAGCAAAGGGGAAATGACAAGACTGCAAGGGAGACACAAAGAAGCAGAACTACTGTAGACCATAACTTCCTAGTTTCCAAATCTTCTATAACCTATATGTTCTTTAAATGTATTTTGTTTTCCCCCAGAAGCAATAATTTAACTTGCCAGATAGGAAACAAAACAAAAAAGCCCAATTTGTAGGTTAAAGAAAAATAAATTTAAAATTATTGGAGAAAATTTGCTAACTACTTGGGAAGCCTTTCCCTCAAACACAGCTCTAAGAGTGTGCTCCCAGTATCACAGATTCGAGCAGCGAGCTGCTTCTTTTTGTCTAAAGTTTCCAAGAAAGAAATAAAACAATCTTTTGTGTGGGTGTGCAAAAATATAAATGCTTATTTTGCATTCCTATGTCTTAGTATTTTTCATTGTTAAGTAATGTAATTGTTAAGGATTCAAACTGAAACCAAAAGCTAATTATTCTTTCAGCAGCAAGACAACGAAAAAAAGCCAGGCCTTAGTTATGTAGACATTTTAAGTTTCATTTTATACACCCATTCAATTAAAATTAAAGGCACTGTTAATAGAGTTTTTGCAAACAGGAGAGAGGATAGATACTCTGTGCTTCCCTCGGACATATAGAGCATTACCTGTTTAAGTTACAGGTTATAAAGGATTTCTTGTCTTTGTTGCTAACAACACCTTGTAACATCAAGCAAACAATAGCTCAGAGTATCAGCACACTGCTGGTTTCTTATTTGCATTTCTCTTGAAGCCAACAATGATACCAGTTATGTATTTTAAACAGGGTAATAGCCAGCTTTCTTGAAACTTATGCCAACACAACTTTTACAAGAAAAGAAAGAAAAACACATTTATTCCCTGCACAGTCATATGGTAAATATTAAAAATAAATGATGTGAAAGGGATCCAAATGATAATTATTCTTATTTGTCACTTCCCTAATGCAGCTCCACCTTGTCATTTTTCAGATGTTCGCCTGTTGCACAGAATGGCAAAGAACAGCAGGGAACTGAACAAACCTGGCAGCGTCACTAGGGCACCGCCACAGTTTGACATTTATTTAATGGTGCAGGGAAAACACTTCAAAGATTTATTTGCATACCTCAGCGAGCTAAAGCAACGTGTTAATTGTGAAGCCTACTTGCATCCACACAATTATTATACTCTGGCACTACTATTATGCTCTTTACAAATCTGATACATCTAGATGCCATGGAAATCAGTGCTGTTCGTAGATAAAGAAAGCTGATGAAGCTCTAACACACACCTTGGCGGCAGATGACAACCACTCACAATGGCACAGCAGCGTGACAACCAGCACGATGAGCACAGTTACTTGCAAATAACCGACCTCACCTCACGCTCCGTGACAGCTGCGGCTGGCACGGGCTTTCCCACCACCGCTCCCTCCTCCCCTCAGCGGCCTTTCGGGATTTTGCACAATCACTTTTCTCTCAAAGCACCGCCGAGTTTCCCCTGCCACTGTGCAACGCCGGCACCAGAGGAAGTGCCCGATTCCGGCGGAGCCCTGCCGCAGAGCCGCCCGCCCCCGGAGGCGCCGGTGCCCACAAGACCACCGCCGCCACCCGTGCACCATCCGACCCCGGCGCTCCCGAGCCGCGCTCCCGCCGCCTCACGTACCTCCACGGCCTGGCCCAGCTCCAGGTCGAAGCCCACCACACACACGCAGTGCAGCCAGGCCGAGAAACGGTCCCATGGCAGCAGCGACAAGCACCGGTCCGGACCGTCCGACTCCGCCAGCGCCGCCGCCACCACGGCCTCCGCGTCCTCCCCGGCCTCGTCGGCGCCGCTCGGGCTCCGCTCCCGCTGCGACATGGCGGCGCGCGCCCCGCCGCGGGGAGTCACGTGAGAGCGGCGCGGCGCCTCCCCCGAGCTCCGCCGGGGACCGGAGCCGCTTGGAGCGGGAGAGTCCAACCGGGCTCCAGAGGAGAGGGGGCGACCAAGGCCCGGCAGCCCAAACCATTAGGGCGGGGAGTCCCGGGCGCGGAGCTCCCCCCTGCGGCCCGCACGCGAAGGGAGAGCTGACGGGAGAGCGCCGCGTTCCTCCCGCCCGGGCGGGGGGTGGCCGCACCCGCACCGCCTGAGCTGCCGGCAAGCGGAGGATCAGCTTGTGCCGCCGGCCGGGAGGCAGCAGGTTACTCCCCCTCATTCTGGGGCATCGTGTCAGTCGCCTTGCCTTGGAGACCGGATTACCCCCCTCCGCCAGCGCTTCGGGAGGGTGCGAGCGCGGGGAACTCCTGCAAGCTGCATACTGTGGGCACACAGCCACAATTTTTCTCGTCCTGTTTGGCACGAACAGCATCTGGGCAAGGTTGTCGCTAAGTAATTAATAGGCATGTCTACATCATGTCCTGAGCAACGCTGAGCATCAGTCGGGTTAGATGGAAATATCCCACAAGCTGATGGTTGGACAGCTTTACCCCAGAAATTGGAATAATTTAAGTGAAAGCATCCTAATCTCTTAAAACCTATTTAAGTGCCTCAGCCAAAAGCCAAGCTCTTTATTTAATAATGTAAGAGCTTTCAAATACTCTCTTGGCACAGTTCATGCCCCATTTATATTTCAATTGGAAACCTTCTGTGGAGTTAAAAGTGCTAAATAGTTAATTTATTAAACAAAAAATCCACCTTTACTCCTCTCCTGACCTGTAACTCTTTAGTTATTCTCGCTAGACTTCTGGTTCACTGCTACCAGAACACCCTCAACTTTGTAGGTGCAGACAGGCTGGTTCTCTGAATTAACTCCATGCCTGGTTTTCCCACTAGAAGTTGCAAATACTAAAACCAAGATAGCGCAACTATAAATACTAAATAGAAAATTTACAACTCTTTAGATGCACTGTTTCCTTAAGACCCATTAACAACATTTGTTTATCTATCAAAAACAAACTGCTAGAAATTAAAGTATGCTTTGAACATTGTGGTAATTTCCTAGACAAAGGAGAAGCACATAACTCAGACAACATTATAATAAATTATTACAATGATAATTTTGTGTAGGATACAGTGGTCTTAAGTTATCATAAATGATTAGTGGCAAGGTGAATTTTAATAAACTAAGATATGAGTGAAGTTATGCAGTGTGTTACATAAGTGGCTGTACAGGCAGGATCTTGCTGTCTCTAGTTGTTTCAGGTATCTTACCATGATGCCATGTAAGGCTCACAAACTTTACCAATAATTAATGCCTGATGCCTGTAAAAGACTTCTATCCAAAATAAAACATGACTAAGATTTAGCTTCCTCAGGGTAAACTCAGAAAAATGACTCTGCAGTGGCATTTCACTTGCCGTTTCCATTTACGAGCTCAAAGAGAGCCTGGGCCAAAGCTTTTATCACTTGGTTTAAAGAAAGATATCATCTCCTGGTATCTTACAAGCTTTCCCTTACTTACATTTTTAAACTTTCCTGTGTTTACATTCTTCCTATCATGAGCAGAACATTTTAGCTATTATGATCATGCATTCCCTTCCAGTGTCTGCTGGCCTCTACTTGCAAGTTTTCATGTGAATAACAAGTATATAAAAGCAAAATAGGAGAATAAAATACTTAAGACTGATACTCTCTGCTCATTTCGTTAAACAGTAACCAGGAATTAATTTCCACTTGATGCTTAACAGAATAGGTTTAGAGAACAGACACACCATCTTCAAGAAGCAAGTCACTGAAAAAGAGAGGATCCTCACCTAGTGGGGATATCCCTAATTACTAAGGAAATGTAAGTTCAGAAAGATGTTCACCGACTGATTTCACATACATTTTCATTTCCTAGGCTGAGAAAGAATGTCAGTTGTTTAAGAAAAAGAATAGAAATATTTCTGCATATATTTTAAGTATTGTAACGTCTAGAATAACTGAGACTGATTGCATTCTCCTTCCAGGAGCCTATCAGTGCAGGACAAAAGGTAAGACTTCACAGCTGGGAGTCTTTTCACTGAAAATGCTTTGCCACAAATTGCAATATGAACAGTAGGTCTCTGCATATGGAATTTCTCCCTACAGAGGTCTATGAATGCTGTCTTATTTTGCAGAAAGACAGCAATCTATTAATATAAATATTCAACATGGTTGGACAAGAGCATCTTCCAGAAAAAGCATTCCCTGTGATCTCAGTTGCTGGAATAGTAATGCCTACAGGCCTACGTGGGACTGCTGGATTCTGCAGTGCCAAAACTGCTCACCATTTGAGCCTGTCTTGCTTTCTTCCACCCTCTATCTCTCTTCTACAGCTGCTATCTCTGCCCTTCTATCCCACCTCCCTCAGCAGAATGCTTTCTTTCAGGTAGCAGCAAAGGTTGTTGGCTGCTGCCTGGCCAATTTCCATCAGCTTCAGTATGCAGTGATGGTACAGAATGTTCAAAACATGCTGTTAACACGTTTGTAGAATGTATATGCATTCAGCAGCTCCTAAAACAAACGGGTATCCAAAAATCAAAATTGGATTGCAGCTGCCTTGGCATACATTGCAGTGACACCATTTACGCCTGTGACTGTCCAGTAATATGCACTATCATGCATGAACAGAATATTGTGAATTTTATCAAGAACTGCAACCAGAATATTTCAACAAGCTGAAGGATCACAATGTCACAGTAACCTTGCCATTCCTTGTTACTTATTTTGTGAGAGCACTTTTACTACTTACAAAAAACGTTGCTCTATTTTCAGTCACAGCATCTCAAAAGCAACTATAGATCAGCAAACACTGGTCTGAGCTAGTTAGTCTGACAGTGCCATGCAGCTAGTCCTTCCTTCAGTCCTCTAGTGGACACGAACAGATTGCTGTGCATGACATCTCTGTAGTGTTAACATTCAAATTGCTACACCTATAGCTCCAGGAAAATGAACCTGCTGCTCTAAAAAAATTATTTACTTTTTGACAGTTCTACGGGATCTGTAATGTCTCAGAAGTTACTTCTCAGGCAAGTTTGTTTTGCAAAAGATACAACACTCGGATGTAAATAACAATTCAAACTTTGCTGTAAGATTCCACATTGCTCTTTGTAGCAGTAAATGCCTTTATAGACTGTCTTATTTTAAATTTTGGTATGGCTTAAAAAAATAGAACATGTAATTCGTTGTGTTACTTAAAATCAGTGAGAAATTGATTTAGTGAATTATGAGTTCCAGTAGAAAACTGTGCACCTCTTCCTTTCTTCCTACCTGTCTAATCTGGTTTTATTATCAGTAGGCATCTTAGTTTTCATACTAGAAACTGAGCTTTTGCTGTATCACATGCCCCTTTCATTCCAAATATAACAAAATCTCGAGTCAGGATATCTCACTAAGCACCCGGTTCACACCACCTCCAACTGACAATCTTTATCTGGTGAATATTATTAATATTTTGGTAGCCTTTTGGATCACTGCACAGTACTCAGAAATCTGACACTGAGTTGCCTATGATGATGCTTAGTGTTTTTATTTTCTAGACAGTTAGTTAACTTAAAATTCATAGCAGGCTTCCTTCAGCATAAGATCTTGTTTTCAATCAAGTCATTAAGATCATAGAACCTCTCCTGCACTTTGACACACCCAAGCCAAAACTCTGATGTTTAGCAGGTAGGCACATAAACTCCACCTCTGCTGCATTTCTTTATCCTGAATCAGACACCAGCTCTTTAGGATCAAATGTGACAGTCACCTCCCTTCCATTTCCCTTACCCAAGATGGCTACAGAGCAGGCAGTTTCTGCCCTCAGCTGTGATGGCAATCAAAATTCTTAATGGCTTCCTGCCCGGAAAAAGGATGGCCACCTAAGTGGCATCTTGCTGCCCTTATCTAACGTGGCTTCCAAACCTCACTGCCTCTTTTGGTTGTGTGGCAAACAGTGGTTCACAGAAATGAAGCAGGAGCTTACACATCCTCCTTATTCCTGCCAAGAACAGTACAGTTGCTGAGCATTTTACACCTAACTCTTTTAGTCCACTTGTTGCTTTTCACAGGTTTATGATGGACCTAATAAAATACTCATACAGTAATTGTATCCTGATTTCACAATGCCTGTGAGCCTGCCCAGTAACTTCCGAACTTGTTAGGTAATTTGAAAAAGGTGTAAAAATGTTTGAGACATAACTAAACCCATCCAACTTCTCTGAAAGCTGGCACTCCTGCAGAAAAGGGAGGCTCAAGTTAATGCCCTTGCTGAAAAGCAGGTAGAACTCTGTTGTTACATGAGCCACTTGGCAGTGCCAAAAATTATTAGAAAGGCAGCTGGCATGTACCATTGCTTCCCCATGGCACTGTCAAAATGGGATTTCTCCATGGGATGCAGAAGGGCTCAGGATACTGTCATATGGCAGTAGCTTAAAGTTTGGAAGACACAGATACTTCAGTTTTAGGTTTTTTTCTACTGTCCACAGTAGATTTGAGAAAGATACTGTACACACAATACAGTATAAAATTAGTTTGAATCTCAGTAACACAGTATTTAAAAATTATAAACACAGAGGATATCTGAAAAACTGACACCACTGTTCAGTTTATCTTATTTACTTGATTCTTTTCAGCCCTATAAATAGTAATGGTTCTTCACAAGCTTTGATTTTAGTTCCAGACTCCCTTTTTCCACTAAACATGCATATCAAAATATAAAAAAGGCTCTCAGTAACATCCTTTTAGTTCCAACACCTGTAGCAGCCTTCATTTCCACTTTGTATGCCTTTGCAATTTCAAATGTTCTCAGTTGTATTACTTTTGCAACTCTTTCCCTCAAATCTAACTCCTGATGGACTTAAAATTTATTGCCTATTTTCCCCATCAATTTTTTAATACCCCTTTACTTCCCTGTTTTTATTACTTATGGCACCTTGTGTGCTACAAGCAACAGCCATACTGAATTCCCATTTTTAAAAAAATTAGTAAAGTAGGAGTTTGTTTATCACAGTAGTTTAATCACATAAACAAGATTAAAGCCATGAAGTGTTCTGCCAGTATTTTTTGTTTGTTTTGTTATCTCCTGTCAGGAGAACTGAAAACTATGGACATACAGTCTTAAAGCTGCCACCTATTTTTTTTTTTTCTTTTTATCTTCAAAAATCAGACTTGACTTTTAAATTGCTTTTCATTTCTTTGCTTCAAACACAGACATAACAGCCTGGTTTTGCTCTTTTCCTCATTAGATCATTGGAAGAAAACAGAAGAAATCTAGGCTGTAGTGAATCACATCCCTTCATAATCACAGTGCAGTTAAAACAGAAGGAAAAAAAAAATTAAGACAACCCCGAGATTTTACTGCACTGCCTTACCTCTGCTGATGCTTATTTGTCTCAGTTACTGCAAGCTGAACTGCCTGGCCCAGCTTCACTTCTCCACGGCTGCATGGCCTCTCAGGCATCAGAGAACCCTCCCATACCCCTAATCCTACCACCTTGTCACGGGGTTATTACAGTATTGGCAACTCCAACATCTATCTTTTTATGAAACAATCTCCCTTTGTTTGATTTATAGGGTATGACGGACTTAAAAATTAATTGGGATTGGAGACACCAGTTTGGCACTAGCCTACTGTATGACCTTGAAAAAGGAACGACCTTGCCTTGGATTCTAGAAAACGGGGATCAAAATGACCTTGCAGGATGTCCCAAGACCTAACGAGGACAAACACCGCAGCTGTGACACCACCACCCCCGCCCTGCCCTGCCCCTTCCCTCTCAGGCTGCCGTGTGCCTGCAGTTGACACTTCCAAGGTTCCCCACCTCCCGCTGCCAACCTGTAACCGGACACGGAGAAACGCGGCCAGCATTTCTCCCAAGACACGTCAAACTACACTGCAGCTTCCCAATTTTTCAACCTGGGCTCACAAGCTGACAAGAATTGCAGAGGGGAAGCAAGATAATGTCGGGGAGACTCCTGCAGCCTCCACATGAGATCTGTTGATGACAACGTGTGACCCCAATTTCTACCTTTTTAGCGGCAGACCCCGCTCCCTCCTTCTTTCCTTCTTTCCTTTCTTCCTTCCCTCCCTCCCCCGCCAGGGCAGAGCTGAGGACCGGGGAGGGGAAGGCGCGGCCGGGCGGCCCCAGGAACTCACTCACCTCAGAGACCTGACCCCGCTCCCACCTGCTAATACGTCCTAGCGGGGCCCTTTCGCAGTAGCCCTTCAACCCTTTTTAGTGCTTCACAGGAGGCCGCTTGCCTCCCGGCTTAACCCCCCGGACCCTCGCCCCTCACAGCCCACCTCCCCGCAGCAGCAACCCCGGCCCAGGCGCTTCGCCCCCCACCCCTGCGCACCCGGAAGAGGGCGGTAGCGGCAACAGGGTGCGGGCCTCGGCCCTTGCCGCAGCTTCACTGGGCGCAGGGCGCCTGCGCAGATCTCGCTGCGACGCCTGCGCTGTCGCCCGCACGGAGTCTGGAGGCGGCCGCCGCGCCTTCCCTTTGGTCAGGCCCCGCTAAGGACGGCTCCTCCCTCCGCCACCGCCTGCCTGCCCTCCCCCCCCCGACCCCCGCCCCTCCCCGGCAGCGCCGCTGCTGCTATACCGGGTAGGTTTCCAGTCACTATGGCGGCCACTGCGCGGAAGGTAAGAGAGGGAGCGGAGCCCTGGTCCGCCCTATGTCCCCCCCCCACCCTCCCTTCTTCGGGGCCGGGCAGCTCTAGGCCGGGGGGAGGTGCGGGGCCGTGCCGGGCAAGGGACGCTTTTGACCCGGTTTGTTTTCGGCTCTGCAGGTCGGAGGAAAGTTTTCGTGGTCGGTGGCTGCCTGAGAGGCACAGCAACCAAGCGGGAGGCGCCCGGGCCCGGCCGCCAGGCCTCTCCCGCCGCCGCAGGGCCGGCTGCCGCCGGGTTAGCGGAGCTGCGCTCGGCGGGCGGAGAGCGCGGGGGGCTGAGGAGCGGACCCTCCCCATGCGCAGCCACCTGCGGAGAGGCTGAGCGGAGCGTAGAGGACGCCGCCTCTCCCGGCCCGCCGCTCCCCGCGTCGGGGGCTTCTGGCGGAGACTTCCTGGAGCAGCCCCCTGCTCGTCTCCCTTCTCCTCCGACCCCGCGCCTCCGCCCGCCGGGCCGCCGCCAGCAGAGCCTCCGCGGACGGACGCTTGGTCGCTGCAGCCAGCCAGAGCCATCGCGGGCACCGCCTCGGAGCAACCTGTCAGCGCACCTTGTAGGCCGTCCCTGAAGGACCCTTCCCACGTCTTAGTTTGTTCCCGAGAGGAGAGTTTGAAGCTTTCTCCATGCCTTATCAAGTTCTTATTTGCTGCCTGAAACTGTAGACCAGCTTAATCAGGTGTAGGGGAGGAAAACAGCATAGGTTTCGCACCCCATCCTAAATCGAGGACCACCTATCCTGCTCTGGTTTAACACTCGAAGATGGTGAAATGCAGATTGCTGTGTGAAGCAACTAGATCCCTGTTGTGGAGTGAGGGCTTCGTATTCACCTTCCGACTCTTGACCTGTGTGCTTTGAGAGAGGACGCTAATCCTTTTCCCTCATTCTCCTTTCCTAAATCTTTCCTTGCTTCCATGTTGCATTGGTCAGAATTTTGGTCAGTATTGTTGACAGAAAGGGGGGGGGAAAGAAGGCAGTTGAGGTTACAAACAAAAGTATTTGTATGACTCATCTACTTGGATTTAAGACATTCTATCTTTCTTTCAAGGAGCCTTTGCTTCTCTTTGAAGGAATCAGATGCTTTTTCCTGTTCTTCTGAAGGAGGATGGATTGAAAGTTGTACATTTTTGGGTATTTTTAGGCCACTGCTGATATTACCGAAAGACATAATGGGGCTTTTTCACTGGATTATTGCCAGAATTAGTTTACACACTGAAAAAATGAGTTGTTAGGCCTCTTGTGCGATAATGCTTGTCCTTCTTTAGTATCAAGTTGCTGTGGAGGTTTGGATTAAAAACTGTGGAGGACAATCTGCATCAGAAGAGTCTCTCTTCATCTCTGCTCCGTGTGGCAACCCCAATCTGTCCTCGATGCCTTCAGCCTTGGCCATCTTCACTTGCCGCCCGAACTCTCATCCCTTTCAGGAGCGCCATGTCTACCTGGACGAGCCCGTCAAGATCGGCCGCTCAGTGGCTCGCTGCCGGCCAGCTCAGAATAATGCAACTTTTGACTGTAAGGTGCTGTCCAGGAACCATGCTCTCGTCTGGTTTGATCACAAGACAGGCAAGGTAAGGTGTTGTCTTTATTTGAAAGTAATGAACTGCACGTTTGTTTGGCGAGTCCCTGTGGGTTACAGATCATTTAGGTTTTGCCGTAATGCATACGGTTTCCTGTGGATGGAGTAAGATTTGTGTTACTGTGAAAATGATTGCTTTTCAGGTAAGTTGATAGTTTCTGACTAAGCAGAAACTTTTAATATCATCCAAAGTACATAAAGCTAACAGTTGAAAATGGTGATAAGTACTGAAAATGCACATTGTTCATTGCTGGAAGTAGGTGATTTTGAGGTAAGTAATAAAAATCTGAAAGCACAACCTTGTATGAATATAATGGTGTAATACTATTATCTAAAGTGCTGAGAAAAAAGTGTTTAATCTGAGCATAAAAATAAATGTCATTGTGAGAAGTGTCAAAAACTTGTAAAAAATACTAGGTTAGTTTGGCTGTCCTCCTGATTTCCCTTTTGAAATTTCGTAAGGAGTATCTTTCTTGTTGTTTGAGTCTGATGGGAGGTTTATTGCTGGCAGCAGGAGTGTGACAAATGGCATGCAATGTATTTTTTCAGTGATAGTGGAAATGGTTTTAAAAGACATAGAGTGTTTTAACTGTTCCTATCAAAAAGCTATCTTTAGTGAAATTTAGGGGTTCTGTAGTGCATGTTTTGTCCACTAGGGATTGAACTGGGACAAGTGATTTTACTTAATGACTGTCAAGTTACTTTTAAATATTCAGCAAAAATGAACAAAGTGTAGTTTTTGGTTGCTCAGTGCTGTGTTTTAATTTTTTAAAATATATTGATGTAATGCCCTAGAACTTCATATGCTATATACTTGTTCTGTTTTTTAGCTTGGCAGCATGCCCATCTGTGAAATGCAGTCAGTGTAGCTCTTGATTTTAAAAATAATGTAGTCTGTAATTAATGCAGTCTTTTTAGTAGATGACACAGCATGAGGAACAGTACAATGCAGTTAAAGTTCTTAAACCATCCATTGTTAACTATCCTATGTTATGCAATACCTGGGCATGATGGGACAAGACAAGCATTTAATTTCTTAAGGCTGGGTTATGGCACAGCTTTCAAGTTACCTGCATGTAATTGTGCAGACTGCTATCTGTATTAGTGTTTCATTAAGCATGTTATTTTGGCTCTGGTTTGTGTGTGATTTGCATTCTTAAACATTTTAGAAGACCTAAGTGCCCGAAATACTTTCAGTTTAAACTTAGTTTTTACCCTTTTGTTTGACTCAACAAAGTAAAATGAGCTCACCCTATTGTACTGTTTTAAAATTATTATGCATATAGCTTTTAATCAATGTTTCTGATGGTTTGTAAAGATTTCAAGACCCCCATGTCCTCTCATAGTTACAAACAGTCTAGTCATATTAAAGACAGTTAATTTGACAAAGCATTGGGTGTTAAGCAAGTCTGCCAACTGAGCTTAAGAGGCAGCTGTGGGTTATTTTGCTTTTAAATTTTAGTTAGCTTTGACTTCTTTAATCTAGGTCAAAAAATTATATACTTGCTTATTTTATCTAGCTGATATAAAATAGCAACTTGATGGTAGTAAATAAGTGGATGGTATATGTAACTGCTTGAGATACTGTTGTGTCAGGATTTGATGGGTTCTTGATGAAAATTGCCCAGGTGAGTATCTGCATCAGTAGCCACGGTGGGAAGCTAAAAAGGGAGTTTAAGATTATGTATAGAAATAACATACTGTAAATTTTTCTTGTAAGATGATGTACTGTAAAAAGTTTAAAGCGTTGATAACAGGAGTATGGAGAATTTTGGCTTTTATGTTTGTTTCTTGGCAATATGATTTGTTTTTTCATCTGGATGAGTATCTGAATGGCAAATGGTCAAACAATTGGAAAAGAGGGAAAAATGCATAATTATAGATAATACAAAGTACTGCTGTGAAAAGGCAGGTCTCATATTGCAAAACACAGTCTTAATCATGAAGGGCAAAAACTACTTTAAAGAATTCCATGGTGTTTTCAAAGTACAAACTTAAACGTTCCTGCACACAAATTTTCTGGCATGATTTTATTATCGTTGTTTACAGAACTTCTAATAAGTACGTATGACTTGGGAATATCTCATTATCCTATCAGTGACCTTCATATTATGCAAACCTGCATAATTTTTTGCCGTATTATTTTTAAATATTTTTTAGAGCCTTCTGTATTGGACTTTAATCAATTCTGGGTTTTATGAAAGATAAAAGACCTTGAAATGTTAATTTAGTAACAGAGAGAAATCTTCAAATAATTCAGAATAGTTCAGGAATGATCTCGGGTTGTAGTTTCGTAAGTCGTGGACTTTGGCAATACCAGTTCCAGGCATTCCCAGTCACTCAGTCCAGTCTCTGTGCTGCCTCTTGAGGTGCCTTTCAGTTTTTTGCTTTTTGTTTGTTTTGTTTCTTTTTCCTGAGGGTTTGGAGTTTTGTTTGTTTTGTTTTAGTGAATCATGTGAATGATCATGTTTACTACATAGTCTGTAAACAATTGTATCAACATAATCTGTACAGAAGAGTGGAAACCAAAAAGTCAGCATCAGTAAACAGTGGCAAGGAAACTATTATACATGGTTGGTTTTTTTTGAGGCAGAGGTAGGCTTATCCTGAAGTATTTCACATAAATAGACCAAGTTCAAGATGATGCATTACTTATGGTAGAAAGATGTAAATGTTTACTTTGTATAAAGAACTTTAATTATGCATGGAAGAACTTACGTGCCCAAAGGAGATAATGTCTGTGTAACACCAGCATTATTAAAAATAAATGTAGGATAAGTCTTTGAGATCACCAGTAAATAGCAATTTAAAGTGGATATTTAAAGTTGGATTTGATGCTTAAAATACTTTAAACAGAAAACATAAGGCAGGAAGTGTGTAAGATGAAGGTTGAAGAAGGTGCTGGTGGGGATATATGTAGTCAGACTCTTTCTGTGCTAATAGTTTTATATACAACCAGTGCAATGCCTCTTTTTGTGTGTAGGAACAGTGTAATATCTCCTTGTGCATTTTTCATACAGCAATAACATTACAAGCTTATGCTTAAAATTGATGTCGGATTTTCTTTTTTTTTTTTTTTTTTTTTTTTTTGGAGTAATTACAAGTTAATCTTTTTAAGAGATGCCTGAAAAAGTGAGTCACAAGATACGTAGGAAGTGCATGTTGTGCTGAGCATGGAGTGTTCCAAAAAGTGTGAATCAAAGCAAAGGAAAAACTGGGCTGTAGTTCAGAAAGTCTAAATATGTTTGTTCAGCTTCTAACAGTACATATGGGCAATAACTCTGTAAAAACAGCTTAATTGAAGTAGTATTAAGTTTTGGTTTGGGTTTTTTTTTTTTTTGCGTTTAAAAATAAGCAAGTTGAAAACCCTTGAGAATTTGTATGTGACTTCTCCCAGGCTGAAATGCTTCTGGCAGATGTGGTGGAAGCTTTTAGCAGAAACTTGAAATTTCCAACAGATAGCCAGGCTTTCAAAAATTGGAATTTTTTAGTGCCTTAATTCGTTATGAGTGTCTGTTATGCATACCTTTTATAAAGTATTCATTGCCACAGTTTATCAAAGGCACAGAGAAGCTGTGTGAGAAATAGACTGTTTTCTTAGACCATAGGGACTCCAAATAATGGGTGATTTTTAACAACTGAAAAAAACAATGTGTAGACACAAGTTGTTGTATTAGGGTGGTAGCTAATGCTATGTTTTCATTTAATTCAAAGGGGGTACGAGTTTAATTGAGCACATTCATGCAATCTTGGTTACAGATGTGCTAACTAGTGAACTGGAAGCCAAACAGTCTACATGATGGCAAACTAAATTTATTAAGGGTGTGCTTTATGGGTTCTAGGCTTGAAATATGTGAGGTAAAAATGTTACAGAACTCCTGCAGGGAGCATACTCTTTAAGAAAACAAACAAACCCTTTGCCTGCCACCCCCCTCTCCCACAAAAAGCCACAACACCAGCACCACCAAAGGTACAGCTAGGGAATGTCAGGCTGACTAAACAGTTTCTCACAGTGGTCTGTCTGAGTTAGGGCACTGCAGTCTGGAAGTATGAACAACTAGATGAGTAAACCAAAACTTGTTTGAGGATCAAGCTTAGTTGTAGTGGCTAAGAGGTGGTGCTCTACCTGGCTGCTGTTAACAAGTAGAATACTGCAGGAGTCTATATCGTGATCTGTCCTGTTGACCATTTTTATTAATGACTCAAAGGACATGGTACAGTCCAGCCTATTGGAAGGTGACACCAAATCTGGGTGGGAGTGTTGGTGTGGAGGGGAACAAGCTGATATGCTCAAGGGCAGGGCTGCCATCCAGAGGGACCTGACCTTGCTGAACAAATGGGCAGGAAGGAATTTTGGGAGTCTGAATAAGGACAAATGTGAAGTCCTGCTCTTGGAAAAGAAGAATGCCTTGCAGCTTGTTAGATCACATCTACGGTATGGCATCTAATTTTGGATTACTAATGCAAAAAATACACTGATAAACAGGAGCTGAAAGTTTAGATGCTTGCTTGCTGAACAGTACAAGGAATAAAAGTGTATTGACCATGAACGAAAGAAGAGAAAAAAAATGTAAAAAGGAAATAGACTGTTTACTTAATATTACATAGAATGTTTTATGGAGGTCAAGAATTTGACAAGATTGAAGAAGTATAGCATGTGTCTGGACATCCTGTTTGTTCACACGTATTTTAGTAAGTCTATCTTAAAAAATTTAGTGGGATGTGAAAAATGGTATTTGGAGTTACAGGTTTATAATTGGAGATTTTTTTCCTGCTGCTTCCTGTAGTTATTCCTGTGTGATACTCTGGGCTTTTTGTTGCTGACCTATTTAAGGGAAGTTTAACCTCTCATGTATCAATAGCATTTCTATATCTGTTATTTAGTTTTCCTCTATTTGATCTTTTCATTTTCTTTTACAATTGTTACCTTTGAGAGCAGAACAAGTGTTTTATTTTCAGTACTTTTGTTGTTGCTGTACACTTACAGTCTTTAGTGTGTGTAGAGGAGAGGCTTTATCTTCCAAGCATTGCATGTTTATTCCAAGTGCCCTGGGAAACTGACCTGGGATCTGGTATAGTGCATTAAGGTGAAATTTCAGTGCTTGAATGCTTTCAGTAAGAGGCTGATGTCAGCCAGCCCTTATATACACCTGTTAATATTTTTATGTAAGTGCCTTTCACCCTGAATGAACCATCCCACTTTATGCTTTTATGGTTGTAAGAGTAGTGTGGGGGAAAGACTTCCTGGTTTTGGTAAATTTCACCACCATGCTTTTTACAGAACTTGGTGTAGAAGTGCTGGTGGGCATTTGTAGTAGAGGTAAGTTTTCTGCTGACAAGGGTTTCCCTGCAGAGATAGCATCTAGAGTCACTGCTGCAGAGCTAATACTCTAATTCTTGGAGCTGATCCATTGCAGTCATGATGCATCTATCTTGATCCAGGAACACCAACACATTGATTAGGTTTTAAAAACAAATAAAAGTCCCTTTTGTAGTTGCAATGAATTTTTACAAACCTCAAATGAATCAGGTTACTTAGCAGTAATGAAGGCCAGTAAATGTGTTTTTCTTTGGTCTCTAATGGGATGGTTTGTGTTTGCTTGTGATCCCATGCTTATAAATGTAAAACCTTGCTTCTCTAATGCACTTATATAAAGTTCTATCTGACTTTCACATATTAGTTGAAGCAATCTGTTCATCATTTTTAGGTATATCTACATTACGGTAGAGAAATACTGGTGATTTGGCTTTGCCCTCTAATTTTTCATACTGAAATTGAACAATTTTGGTTGCTTTGTTACTTAATGAAAGTAACTGTATTTATGTATGCTGTAAAGGGCCATGTGGGTTAGCAGTCTTTAACTCGGGCAGTATGCTGCTTTGGTTGAGTTGATTTGAATCTGATCTAGCTAAACGCCCCCAAAACATGCAGACAGATACTCTGCTGATCTGTTGGATTTTGGTTTTTCTCATTTCTTTTAATAGATAATATAAAGTGAAAACTGAATTTGTTTGTGGAACTTGGCAAGTGAAAGACAAGGAAGAATGCTGCCTGTATTTCTAAAAGCTAGCAATTTTACAGGCTGTTGCTACTAAATATATGATTGCTGTGTCTGGATTTTCTTTTGAGTCACTTTAATAATTGCTTCCCGTTAATACTGCCCGCTTTCTTAGAGCTTGGATTCTTGAAGAACTCCAAGTTTAGTTCAGTATTGCTGTGACAATGATTTAACATTCCCAACTTCTCTTTCTTTCCAGAAATATTTCTGTTTGTAGCAGAGTTCGTGGAAGAAGGCTTGCAGTATTGTCATGTTTTTGTTGACTGTAGGCATTTTTTTTTAGTGTGCTTGAGGAGTGGGAAAGTTGGGTAGAGAGATGGATTGGACTGTACCATTTTAGGCTCATGCCAGAAGACATATTTGTCATCCAGGGATGCAGAACAGTTTCCTTTTTGAAGAGGGAAATAATTGTGCTGGAGACAGACAATAAATAAGATACAATTTTTGTGTTGTGTTGTACAGGACTCACATGTATGTGATTGGGCAATGCCTTGGAGTTTATTTCAGTCTTGAGAAAGTATAAATAAATGAATTTCCAGCAGGCTTATATCCTAATATTCAAAATCCTGTAGTAACACTGTAGTTGAGTGGAAAAACACAGAGAACACAAGCAGCAGTTCGACTTTTTTTGTCTTTTGTAAACATATAAATTAAATACAAAAGTACTGGGATTAGTCAAGGGTAGTTAAGGGCATGAGTGTTTTATAATACCTTTGCAAAGTTAAAGAACAATTTAGTGTAGATGGTTGAACTATGGTGCATACTGGAGCAGAATATGTGCTATTCTTAGATATTTTTAGGTTGTAAAATAACACTAGCCAACCACTGAAAAGATTGAAGAACTGATGAGGAGATCACAAATGTTCTAATGCTGTAAATCAGTGAGAATGTGTAACTAAATAAAGACAAGATTGACAGTGATGTGCTGCTCTTAAATTGATTGTCCCTAGTTGGAACATTTTGTTTAGTTTTGGTTTTCAAATATATTTGAAATATATATCCAATATATTTGGATAAATCAAATGTGTAGAAAGTACTTATTGACAGAAAGACTTCAATATGGGAAACATGCAACATCTGAGCTAGATATAGAAGCTATCTAAGAAAAGACAACTGATCTCTTGTTCCCATATGAAGGGACTATTGAAAATAAAGTAAGAACAAGTTAATGCTGTATATATTCATGATTACAGTTGTAATAGTTCTTCCATAAAAATAGAAAGAATGCAAGACCTTAAGATAAAGGAACTGTAGATGCTTCTAAGTGTTTATTGAGTAATGATGTTTTTAAAGGAAGGAATGGAAGTGCTTATGTTTCAAATCAAAGAAGAAAAGCTCTGTTATAGGCCAAACAGATATTTGTACAGCAGGTTCTTTTAAAGACATTTGGTACTGGTTGCTACTATTTGTATATGGCACTGGTCTTATCTCATAAAGCAGTTCTTGGCCTTAACTGGCACTTTTTCAGGCTCATTCCTTTTCTGCATGTTGAGCAAGGTAACATTTAAAGACAGATTGATTAAAGACAGCTTGATGTTTTTGCTGCAGTTTTATTATTTTTCTGTAAGAGGTTTTTTTGCTTGGTTAACATGTACCCCCTAGCAGATTTTGATGGCTCATCTTTGCTTTCCATTTTTTAATTTCCTTTCTCGAGGTGTAATACCTAACTGTTTAGGGTGGAAGCCAGATACCCTGGTGTTGTAAAACTGAGCTTTTAGCCTGCTTATCTTGTTGCCTTTTAAATTGTTAGTGATATTTCCCAGTAATTCTTGGCACAATTACTTGTCATTCTTCTCTTTTTTTTTTTTTTTTTTAGTTGCTAGCTATAATAATTGAATGAACTTGCAGGCAATACATTGCAAGTCAGTTTCAGTGGCATTATTCCTTGCAATTTTATTCTGACATTACTGTTTTCTGCCTTTACACTTGCTGTTTTCTGGGTGCTTGAAGCATCTGAAATCATTTGGGAGGCATAATGAATTATTTGTAATTCTTCACATTTTAATTTTTTTTATTTTTAAAAAAAGCTTTATTTTTAATGTGGTTGTGATACAATCCATTCTGCAGCCAAATGATTTTTTCCAGGTCTTTCATCTCAGTAGGTAATTGCAACTCCTTGCTGTTTTGTTGCTGTCACAACAGAGATCCCTCTTCCTGAATGCCAGTGGATTTTTAAGTCTATACAGAGTCAATATAATCACACAGGACAAGTATTAAGGGAGAAAGTGTAAGTTTCATGAAGCTTGTTTTGTTTCTGTGCATTCCAGAACTGTAAGTCATTATGTATAGTTAGGGTGGTATTTACTTTAAGGGAAGTTAGAGTACTCTGTGCAAGGACAGCCAAATTCTATGACAGGGATGTACTGTCAGAAGATAAGTGAGGCTGGTATAGACCCCTGGAGGTCATCCAGACCTATCCTCTGGTCTCCAGCAGGTCTTATTATTTTATGTTGCTTGTGGTCTTGGGATAGAAAATTAATCCCTACCAACAAATAAACTTCTGAGGCTAGGGTCAGGCATACTGCCTAGTTAGGCTAGGTTCTGTTGCTGTTGTCTTAAGTTATGTTTTGAATTTTCTGTGTGTATTAGGAAATACCTGGAGTACTTCTTTTATAGAGTAACTCAGAATTCCCCCCAAAATGTGTCTGATATTTCACTTAAAATTTGTAGAAAAAGAAGCACTTGGTGAAAGGCATAAGGATGTTCCTAGTTCCACCTTAATTCCATAAGGGTGGAAATAATACAACAATACAACACTTTCACTTACAGCTCTGAACCACTACTTCCTTTTCAAGAACTGAAAGGGGAAATGAATTAATTTTTTCTATCTTCCTTTTTGAAAACTTTTCCCATGCTGCATATTCTAGCAGTTCTAAGAGAAAGCCAGGAGTACCAATTGTTGAAGAAAGGGCATATTTGTTCTTGCAATCTATGTTGTGCTATTTAAGCAGGGCTTTTGGTAGGTATACAAAGATTGTCCGTGACTATAAGGCATTGCCTGCCTATGTAATTAAAGGAAAATCTGATTAGACTGCTATTATATTAATAATATGTTACCTATAACATAAAGGCATGTGGTTATTCTCAGGATATTTGAGTACTCTATACCCATGGTGTCATCCTGATTTTCAGATAAATTTATGCATCTGACTTTTAATTAGTAAGTTAAAGGTATGTATGCTGTGTTTAGATAAATTTTGGCTTTCATGGAAACAGAAGGGAAAATAGTTTTTATGTTTTTGTACTTGAACAACTGCATCGATGCACAGAGACAACTTTCACAATCATTTTTTGTTTTAGAATCTCTGTCCACAGGCAGTCTCACCTACTGAAATCAGTAGAGGTTGTGCATATATCCTATTGTATAATAGTGCTTCCTGATAAATTTAATGCACATCTGTATTTTAGCTGCTGTTTGCCTTGCTCTACCCCGTGTTCCAGAAATGGGCTTGAGAAGGCTTAGTTCGGCAAAACACGGGACCAACACAGCTGTGCTGCTGTCGAGCTGTTCTGGGATGTGTTCCTGTTGGCTCTTCAGGTTATTCTGTTGGTATTTTGCCATCTTCACAGCCTGGTATAAATGTGCTTGTAGTTGAACATTTTTCTTTCTGTGTAGATAGGGGGGGGGGTTTTGTCTCCCCTGTTTGACTGAATTAAAGTGTACTCAATTTTCTTCTTTCCTTTCCTACGTAGCTTTATGTTAAGTTTTCCCAGGCTAGGTGTTGCTGGATGAATTTGAGAGCATGACGTAAGTTTTATAAACTCATATTAAAGTATCTTGATGACTAGTCTGTCTTTTGAGATCTGTAACTTGTACTCCCTTTGATGTGCTTTATGGTTTAAAGTCTCTGTACAGATCTTCCTTTATAATTGCAGTTTTGTATTTCCAAAATATTTCAAAAAATAGTTGCTTTGTATTATTCTTTAAAAACCTTTTATGAAGATTTTTTGAGTTTTGAGTCTAAAGTTAGGTTACCTGTAATCTTGGAACATGACTTCAGTGACTGGATCTGTATACTGGTGTCATGCCTCAAGTTAAATCTAGAAAGTATCTTATGTATTTCTGCTTTAAATATTGCTTTAGACAGTTTTTTGTACAGGTGTGCAAAGCTGTGTGGAAACTATTCACTTTTATCCCATACAGAAGTTTTCAAACATTAGAGGATTTGAGAAATAGTGCTTGCTTATACCTGTGGACATTTGGAAAAGGTAATAATTTTATTTGATTGCTGTGCACTCATGCTGAGCTTCCCCTGGTATTCTTTTTCATGAGACAGTTGTCATTGTGGGCCAAATCCTGGTTGTGCTGTGATAAAGTGCTGTTTAATTGTTGACAGTGCTCAGAATTGGTAATTCGTATAGCAGTTTAGTGATCTGGAATTGAGAGGTCCATTATCTGCATCCAAAAGGCAGCTCTTCCCTGGTGAAGTTTAATGAGGTAATTTTTATTAGTAATAGGATACTTATCACTAACACCAGTCAGGGTTAAAGCTGTCTGCCGATACACAATGCAACTGAGACTTCTCCATTGCTACTAAAACTACAAGTTACTTTTCAGCTATGGAATAAGTATCTTGTGATCTTTTGCCTTTTCTTAAGCTACAAAAAAACCCTGAGAAATTATCATGAACATCTGCTTGGATGACATGTTAAAAAGAAAAAAGAAGAGGAAGTGGAACAACTGACCACCAGATTTGAGGTGCTTGCATTGGACTTTCTTTCACAAAAAAAGCCAACAACAAATTTCTGTTTCTGGACCATGCAACAACTCAAAATTCTTACTGCTGATAAAGGTTAATTGGCTTAACAAGTGACTTGGTGCAGCAGTAGCTGCCTGTGTATGAACTTTCATGGCAAAAACACCAAGAACTTTTATTTACTCTGCTGAAAGCTATTTTTATTTACTTAGCTGAAAGATAAGAGTGCATACAGGTAGTTATATGGGTCCCAAGCTGTTGATTAGAATTAGTAATACTGAGGGCACAACCTGTATGGGGGCTATACTCATAGTATTTACTAAGAAAGCAGCACCTGCTGTTCTGCTGTTTTAGTGGGGAGTTGTATTAGAGTTTTGAACTTACATGGCAGGATCCATTTTAGGATAAGAATCTGTGACTAAATACAATCAGAAAGTGTTTTTTATCTTAGAACTTTAGTATTCCATTTACAGATACAGCCAACTTGCATTTTTATTTTAAAACAGGTTAATGGATGACTAAAAAGAAAGGGTGCATATCTGCTTTGTGTAGGGGTAGCCTCTTCAACCTGAAGAGAAGTTGCAACTTTTTGAAAGTTCTAGTTGAAGTCTGAACTAACAAATAACATGACGAAAAGAATACACAACCAAACCAAATATTTTGGAACATAGGGAGGGGCCAGCTTTTTTTGCAATTTTGATATTACCAGTGGTTGTGTAATTGCTAGGGCATTAAAATGGCTTTTAATGAGAGTACTGAGTCAAATGTGAAAAAGGAGCTGATTCAGTCTTTGCTTTTACGATTTTTGACCCTCCTTGCGGTTTCTGTCATGTACAGCTAAAGATATTCCAGTGGATAGAGGGGACCAACCTGCTACTTACCTTCCAGGGTTGTTTTTTTTTCCAATCACTGATACTTTCATGGTCCTCTTTAACTTCATTGCAGTCGTTCAAATACAAAAGCAGTTACAAATGAAACTACTGATTCAAGTATAATTTCTTACTGTTTGTGCTTTTTATAACTCTTCATGAAGTGTTCTCTTTTTGGTGGAAGAAAAGAACACTGGTAATGAATTACCACAGAATAAGATGGATATTAGATATCCTGCATTTGCTCATACAGCTGGCTAGGAGTGCACATTCCTTTAGCTGTGTCCACAAGTAGGTCTGAGGGCTGTTTTGCCTACTTAGCAAGGGTTTTGTTTTGGTTTTTTTTTTAGTTTATGCATATGCTATGTGGACTTTATTTGGTGGAGGTGAGCTGCTTGTTTTCCTGACACATTGTATTTTTGAGCAATTGAAAGAGTATTAGCTGTACTTGAGCTTCCTTTTTTTGTCTAGTCTTTGAAGTACCTGCTTTGTTTGCTGGCAGCTTAAAGGAGAGAGGAGAAAGTTTATCTGCTTTGGTAAACAAGCCTTTAGATTGAATTGTATGACCTTGCATGAAGAAGAATTATGTTGGGTGGCATGTTTGTATATTTATTTTATATAATAAGAAGTGGTAAAGTAAGTTACAGTGCAGCTTGTTTAAAGTGTAAAGCACTGAGATACCAGTCTACACTTGAGGCATAGTAAAGGTGTTATCATTTAAATGTTTTAATTATAATAAGGAACCTACTTGTTTAACATAGTAATAGTGTATTAAGGCCAAGCTTACAAGACTTGAAAACATTTTAATTTAAATACTTGAGTTGTTTGTTTTTCTCAAGTATTACTGCTTCAGGTTCTGGAAAATAGACATGGATTCTTTGTAAAATAAAGTTGTTGGGTTTTTTTTTTTTCAGACATCTTGATATTACCCTTTGGTAAGAATGTTAAAAATGTCCCATACTAGGAAGCTTGTATGTCTCCCATCTTCCCACAGTGCTAAGGATAACTTGTATTATGAAAACTGTAGTAGAGCATGGAGTCTTTGTTTCTCTATGAAAAACTTAGTGCTGCAATTCTTAAAGGAATCGTGCTTGTTAGTTACCAGTTCTACTCTTTCACAGTATTTCATTCCAATTCAAGATATTTTTTTCTATGTTCATCTGCGCTTTTCTAGTTCCCTTGACAAAACAATTAAAGCAAAGAGCATAAAAGAAGATCCTGTCAATATGTTCTGTGTTGTTCAATGAAAATATATTTTTAAAAATCCAAGGTCACTCGATGTATCTGTACATTTCACTCTGTGGTGGCATCCCCTCTCAGCTACACCTTCAGTTCTCAGTGGGCTCAAGTTCAATGTTACCTGGTGGTGGGGCAGCCAGACCTAAGAGATTTTAGGGACTAGGGAGGAGGAAAATTTGGGGGAAAGAGGAGTGAGATGGAAGGCTGGAAGAAACTTCTGGTTATGTGTCTCATTCCTTTTAATTTAAAGCAACCAGATCTTGAGGTCACTTTCTCTGATTTGAACCTGCTGACCATCTTGAAAGGTGATCTGCAGATGCTTAGGTACTGTGCAGGGCAGGAAGCAGATCTGTTTAGGTTGGAGAACTGTAGAGCTGAGGTTCTTACCAGTATTGAGGCACAAATTACTTTTCAGCGTTAGGTATAAGCAGTCAAGTGAAAAGAGCATTGAGCAATGAAGATACCATGGGATTTCATTGCACTGAAAATTCTGCAGGGATGGGATAGAGACAAGGTGATTGTTGCAAGTAGATGAAGTGATGCAAAAGGGAATATTGAAACCTAAAAACAACTGAAGGAATGATTGCACACTTCAGATTGCAAGCTGCACTTTGAAAAAAAAAATAAAAGAAATACCAACAGGAAACATGTTTCTGTCATTAAACTGAAGGAAAGGTTACTCCTCATATCTGAAATGCAGAAGTTTTAGTGTTTTTCTTTAGAAATCAATGGGCATTGTTTTTTTCATCCTATCATAGTGAATAATGATTTTTATCAGCTAACAATTTGAACTTCTCTATAATACAATATCTGAACTGAATGATTACTCACACTTCACCTGAATTTTTATTAATAAAACCATAGTAACTTAAGTGAAAAGTCATTATTTGCTCTGATAGTATTTGCAGAGTGACTCTTAACATGGTGTAGGGAGGATTAAGTCTTGCTTGAAAAGAAATTGTGTTTTCCAAAATAAGTAGTTTTAGAAGCTCTTTATTAAATTCTTTAATTGGTTGGATCAAGCTGGTACGTTGCTCTTAAGTGGATTTTTTTTGTGTGGGATTTTTTTGTTGTTGTTTTTCTTGGAGTAGTTTAGGAACTGAATTCTAATATGCATTGAATTTTGAGTTAAAATTATATCTGCACATAAATCTGAGACAATAATCTGCTCCAGCCTGTTATTTACTCACTGGGGGCAGACTTCTTTTTGGGTTGCAGAGCAAAATGTTCATAATCACGCACAGTTGGGAAACCTTTAGAAAGGTGGAGAATGAAGGAATAAAAGGTGATAGTTTATACAAAATAATTCAGGTATTGGTAGACTAGTTTGGAATAAAGACTTAAGTTCTGTTGGTTTGAAATGCCTACCACTTTAAACATAGTATCCCTATGTTGTCTTGTGATTTTTCTCCTGTTTTTTTACTCTGAACTGTTGATGTGGCTTAAATATTTTTGGTTACTGTTGCTGATATTTAGGTTTTCAAGCTAAACCTTTCAAAGGGAAGTGAAGAAAACATCAACGTTCCTAATGTGCATATTAGGAAACACTGAGGTTATAAAACTGTTGAGAAACAGAGAAGGTCAACACTGCAGGGTGGTGGTTGATGATAAGGTGTATCGTGCTTTGAACTGGGGCTCCTTGGCACGGGTTGAGTGAATGCTATTGCAAGTTTAGATATTCAACTGCTGAGTCTGGAATTTGTCAGGCCAAGGTGTTCAGCTTTGAATTAAGTGTGGAAAGGGCAGCTTAACAAGGTAAGTAAGAGACCTTGATTAACAGAACATGTTTATTTCTTCTGATTTGAGTCTAATTTTAATAGACAGAAAAGCAAGCCATGGAATAGAAATACGATAAAAACATTTTTGTTCCATAATGACTTATTGAGAATCCAGTGATGCGCTTATGTTTCTGTCCAGAAATGCAACACCCCTTCATTTTTAGGGTACCGTATGCTGAACGTTGAAACCATAGTGCTGGATATTCTGTGACATCCTTCTAGTTGCATGTGTGCTTTTGCCCGTGTTGCAGCTGCATGATGGGGGGAGATCAGCCTACACTCACCTCCTTTTTTGTTTGTTTTTTTTTTTTTCTTTTCTTTTCCAAAAGAAACGAGTATGAGCAGGGAGGAGACTGGAGTTACACTGTGGTGAAATTCTTAAAGCAGATGTTTGGGAGAGTAGAACAGCTCTGTGTTGTGTCTTTACTGCAGTTGGGTGTGCTGTGAAATATTCCTGCTCCACAGCATAGAGCTGGTGCAAAAGAGGGAACTCGTTACTATGAGAAATAGTTGACTGCTGACACTTCCCTAAAAACTTAGTTGGGGGAGATAGTGAGTGCTGTCGAGGAATGGGTTATGTTCTTAAGGCATGAGATATGTAAAGACTGAAGTGGTGTGTACATTACTTTCCAGGAACTGCTGCAGCTTCTCATATAAGAATATCTAAAAATACAGCTGCTTCTTCAGCCCTCAGGAGCTACTGTCAGGTGACAACAGAGGAAGGAGGTAATTTTAAGATCAAGTAGGAGAAGGACTTGCTTCCTTCTTTGGAAGTCTGTGGTAGACAGACTAATTTCTACCTACTCACAGGAGCAGTGTGAAAAAAGGCTTTCATGTGACAGGGTCCTACCCCTTATTTGTTGCCTGTGTCTGCTAGATTGTATACCTTCAGTGGATAATCACATGGATCTGCGTGTAAGCAATTGGGAGAGCTGTTAATGATCTCTCTCTACATATATGCCCTGGATTCTGTTTTTATTGTAATATCATCTTAATTATTTTAAAACTGTCTGGTCGGGCTTTGAAGAATTTTTCCTGGGCTTGAGTGGTAAACAACACGTATTTAAAACTGGTGTAGGAGAAGTGTCAAAAATTTGCTTGTGATTGTTTTTTTTTTCCTTCAATGACAGAGTTGAAATAATGCAGAGCTGTAATAATCCAATGGAACATTCTGTCAACCTGCGTCATCTGTAGGGTTTGATATGCGTGGTATTTGCATAGGAAGTTGCTATGCTACTTGTCTGCAGAAAGAAACTGTATTCCAGAAAAGTTTAGCAGACAGGAGAAGTGGACATGATTCTCTTGATTACTTTTAAAAATTTTTTTTAATCTATTTTTTATTTAACCATGTTGCTCTTAATGCTGCCTTTTCCCAGTGGCTCAAACTATTTTTCTTTGAAACAAGCTATGCATAACATCTACTTCTAATTAAGTTTATTAAAACTTCACACTAACACTAGGCTAATTATAGTTAGTGTAACACTCTAGTTGATTTTTCTTTAATCAAAGTATAGGCTTGTCTACAGCAATATTAAATTTAAGCTTTGGTGACAAAGCTCGTGGTATGTCAAAACTCACTACTTAACAGCAAGCACATTTTTTGTGGGAAGGTTGTGTTTGTACTGGGAGTGGAGTTCATATTTCATGTGAACTTAATTTGAAAGTTCATGTGCTTTGATGATACACAAAACAGATTTTGTTTTATCAGAGTAGATGGGACTAACTTAATGCATAGTACCAGTGCATTGCTACTTTTATTGAATGTCATTTTCATTTTTAATGACTGGAGAAACCAAGTTTGCTGAGCTTTCTTCTGTGTTCTGTTGGATCTGTATATTTTGAAAGAATTCTTTAAATGCTTTTTTTTTTGAGTTATAACTGCATATCCTTCTGTCAGTTGTTTTTGTTCTTGTAGTAAACAACTCGTTCTCCTGGCTTTCTTTAGCTTTTGGACTTTGTTTTTCTAAGAGTCTAGATCATGAATTGTAGCAGAATGTAGGATGTTAGATGTCAAGAACACATTTGAGGAAAGTGCTACCTTTGTAAAGAAAAAGGCTAATTGTTCTTAGAACAGCAGTATTTTTGAACTGCTGATTAGACAGGGAAAACAAATGCATGTTAATTCCAGTTCTTTTGTAGCATATGACAAATTTTTATCTGGGTATTTTTTACCATTTTTTAGAAAGCTCGACTTCTAAATTTAATGTGAAAAAAGCTTTGACAGAAATCTGATTTTTACACATGCTTACGTATTCTGGGTGGAAATTCAGTAACTGGCACAGGAATGCTGAGCCTTATTTTTAAATGTTAGGAGAATGGTTTGTCAGTATAGCTTAAAAGAAGCTTGTGTTCAGGGCTCTGGATTGTAAAGATGGAATAAACAGACAACCCACGGTATGCGTGCTATAAATAATGGAAATCTGAGTTTAAAGAAATCCCAAACTACAACACTTTCATAATATAAATAGTCTTCAAATCTAGGTATGCACATTTTTATTGAGTTGGTTCGCACTTCCGAATCCGGGTGCGAGTGTGTATAATTATGTCGCCCTCTAGTGGTTGCTACTCAGGTTTAAATAGTAAAAAGCAGACATTTTCATGCTTAGGGAAGGGATTTAATGATTCTTGTTTACAAATGATGATGTATGTTGTATTTTTTACAGTAGCAGTGTGTTTCACTGGTTGCTACTTCCTTGACAACTGAATAAAACCAGGACTGTGCAAATTAAAAAACCACCTTCTACTCCCAGACCGGGCAGCTGAAAGGGTGTGAGATGACAGCAGTAATTTGCAATTCCCTTGCAGATTGGTCATTATCATGACCAATGCATTATCATGTGTTCAAATTAGGTTTTTATTGACAGATTTGAAACAGCATTCAGGTTGGTTTGTTTGGTTTTTGGTTTTAGTTTTTCTTAACTTTTCTGAAGAATTAAATTAATGGGCACAGTGTAATCAGTGTAACATCTCTGATGACTTTGTGGCTATGATGGGAAATACTTAGAAAAAAAGATATAAAAATATGTTTGTTTAGAAAGCTGTACTGGAATAATTTCCTTGGCAATTTTTGCCATGTTACCTTTTAAGCTGTAAATCCAAACTACCATGTATGTGATTTTTGCCCTCAACTAAACCCAGTATAAATCATGAGTTCAGTGTGTTTGTAATTACTGTATCCTTCAACATCCTATCTGCCCATTGCTCTTTATCTTCTGGGGTGGTTCTGATGTTCTGAACCAGTTAGAAGGCTACAGCACCTGCCCCTTGTTTTGAAGTGAGTAGGACACAGCTCAGGAACTAGCTGACTAATGTTCTCTAGGATCATCTGTCAAAAATCAACTCATACAATCTCTCATGTAACTGGCAGACCTGTTTCAGTATGTGGATGCATGTTACAGTATTTTTTTTGTTAAGATTAAAAAAACACAAACCTCTCTTGTTAGTGTAAGACTGCTTATCTCAAACAAGCACCAGAATAATTTTCCTCTGTTCATTAATACCAGCATTCGGTTACTGCTTGCCTTGAGAATCTTGACCCAAGAATAAGTTGCAAATAAATACAGCCTCCTCCCAGACCGTTTTTCCTCTCACTTTGTTGGAGGTATGGCTTGGCAGTTCCTTGAGTACAAATATTGAACTCCCAATTGCCAAATTTCTCCTCTGTGCTGGAAAAATGCATTTTCCATCTTTGGATGGAGCCACACCCTTCTCTGACAGTGTTTGGATTCCAGTTAATTGTGTTTGCTCTCTGTATGCAATGCTAAAGTTCACAGAATGAAAAGAAATTAAAGATTTTTTTTTTTTAATAAAATAGTTTTGGTCCTTACTTGATGCAGAGAAGTCTTCAGAAAAGCGTGGAGGAGCATACAGCTCTGGTGACCCCTTGTTTTCAGTGTGAGGAAGTGTGCAGTGAACTCCCTACTCTGTATTTTGGTCATATTTCTGGTTTGGACCTGTAGCAAACATACCTAGTTTGACATGATTATGCAGTGTCATTTGTAATTAGATAGTTCTTTTGAGTTAGGACTTGTACTTCCTCATCTTGATTGGCTGCATTGAATTATATCACCATAACATTAAGCTAATCCTCAGTGTAGTTGTTTTAACTGTAGCTTAGAAATGTGCTGAACCTTAATTTCCTTTGAACAACTGTCACCTATGAAGAAATAGCTCAGGAGCAGATGATTTCAAAAAGCAAGAAATCTGTTTTATTCAAAGGAAAGATGAATTAACAGGCCTGCTGCAGATGTCTGTCTTTTTAAGAAAATACTGTGGCTGCATTAAAAAAGTCCCTTCAGATGGAATGTTCCTTCCTAATGGGAGACAGCTTCATAAATTTTTGAGGGTGTTCCTAGAGTTTTTATGTACTGTTATTGTGGTGATACCAAACCACTGTTGCAATTGGAGGTGTTTGTGAAATCTGATGTGGGTTTTTTTTAACCTCTATCTGAATGTGTAATCACTGGGAGTTTTCTCTGTCATAAAACAGCAGTAGGATGGAATTAATGATAGAAGGTAAACACAGTACCTTGTGTGGAAGGAGTGGAAGTGAGGAAAGGTTGAAATAGTTTCCACAACTTATCCTTTTATTCTCTACAGCTGGAAAGTGAACACGTGAGAAGATTCTTCTTTGCAAGGAGTAGAAGAGCTTTGATGTAATGATTAACTCATTGCAGAAACTTAGCACTGTGTAGCAAGATAGTTAAGAAGCTTTTACATTAGTGCAAAATATCTGCCTTGAAGTATCTGTGATGATAGCTGAGGGTTTTCTGATAAACTAAGGAGCTGCCCCGTATTTTTTACTTTCAAATAATTAGATCTTCTCTTCTGACTCTTCATCTGGTGGAGTATCTGGTAATCTTGATTTATGTTGTGCTTTTTCTGTGATTAGATTGCAAATGAAAAAATATAATTGCTGATAGAAGTTCAATAATGCTAATTTCTTCAATAAAATGTCAGTGTTGGTTACTTTATTTTTGCTAATAACTTATCTCATTATTCAAGATTTTTGAAGCAGCAGAAACAGCAGCTAATGTTAGTGTTAGATTTCTTGCTCAAAGTATTTTCTGTGCCAGATCCTAATAGTATTTCGAAATTTCCTTTTTTGAAATAAATATTTATTTTTATAAATCCTCTGCTTTTTCTGTCACTTCTTCCTGTTTGCCAGTGTTTTCCCACAAAAAAGATTTAATTTTTAATAGGTATTGTAGATCTTTGTTTTGAATTTTTATTTTTGAAAGGTTTTAATAATGTCAGCAGAGATTTATGCCTTGCCTCTGATTTTAAATCAGAGAAAAGAAAGCTATGTTCAAATTTGAAGAAAATCTCACTTTTTAATGTAAAGTTTTTCATTGCAATAGTTGATGACAAAGCCACAGTTTGGTTGTTTTCTTGGACTTTATAAAGCTGGTAAGTGAATGTAAGTATCAAGTTTTACCATTTATTAATTGAGAATTTAAGAAGAAAAATTTTACTTCTCTCAATAGTCTTGCATTTTTGCCTAGTGCAGAGTATTGGTACAGCTGCTTTTGCCACTTGAAGGTAAGAGTAAATTGCAAAGATAATTTGCAAACTTCAGCAACATGTATGTAAAAAGAAGTTCATTTTATATGGGAACCAGCTTCTTGCGGAGTTCATAATTCTTAATTTTATCTCGATACCTGCATTCTACAAATACAGTCCTGGGGACTTTGTACACTTCAGAATAATGTTTACTTGTGTTGCGTCAAAGTTTGAGTATGTGGTGTTGTCAGTATCATTAAATATGGCAAACAATAGTGTTCAGCTTTCTGTCTAGTTTTAGTGGAAGGGTCTTTATGTAAGGGCATCAAGATGAAGTATTTCAGCAATATTTTATGCTTATAAGTTATTCTTTTAAGTGATTATCATGAAGAACCCTGGATTTCTAGGTAATGGCCTATTAAAGTATTTTGTTTCTTCTAAAGCCATGTTAAGTTGCAGTATATTTCCATAATTGATTGATATAAAGAAAGCAGTAACATTAAGAGAAACCTCAGAAAGTCACCTTTGCCGTTTGTTTTCTCCAGGATTAATGTTTGACATGGTGATAGAAGTTGATGTAAATTATGCAGTCACTGGTACCACAGCAATACATAGCTTTATAAATCTCTAGGGTAAGAAGAGCCTGAGGTTCCTTAATGAAATAGGATAAGATGAGTTTTTTGCAACAACTACAATATCCTTTTTTTCTTTTTTTTTCAGTCCTTTAAAATAGTTGGGTTTTTAGTGTTGCACATCAAAGTTTTTTTCAAGTGTCAGTATGTTGTGTAAGATACTGTAATCTATGACAGGAGTAATACAACATAAGTTTCTTTATTGCTTTTCTATTTTAATGACTCAGTTTGAGCATCTTGGGACCCTTGACTGAGTAATAATTTCTCAGGTATCTTTTCCTTGATTACCCTTTATTGTTAATGTATTTTAGCCTAGCATTTAAAGAAGCAATATACCTTAAAAATCTCTCAGCATCCTCAGTTTTAGACTGTCATATAAAACTAAAATTGTACTTGAGGATTTTCATGTAGGCTTAAAATTCATGTAATTTTTTGTTATTCTCAAAAATTGGTTATAATTAGTACTGATCTTTTTAGTACTAAAAAGATTTAGTACTTTTTAGATTAGTACTGAAATTTTTCTGTACAAGACTTTTGTATATATTCAGGATGCAGTTGCATCTCTTCTTCTGAAGCTGTTCATGTCCTTAATCTATTTTGTGATTTAGAGGAAGCTTTAAAGCTCATGGCTTATGTGAGGGGACAGACTTCGATTCAGCTGTGAAGAAAATAAATACAATAGTTTTCTAGTTGTCCTGAAAACATACAGCATTTGTAGCAGGCAGATTTTCAGGAATTCTTGTGAACTGTGAGGACAGAAGTTAAGTAAAAGACATGTTCTAAATAAAAAGTAGTTATTGGTAACTATGGTGACAGATGTCTCACTGCAGCAAGTCAGTCAGCTATATATAAACTAAATTACTTGTAAATTAGAACTCTTTTTCTAGATATCTTTCTAAAAATAGCCTTCTGCATCAAAACTAGTGACACTGATGTGAAGAGAGGTCTATTTTTGTACGGTGTTGTCACATTGTGTGGTAAAACATTTTATCTTGAGGTTTTTTGGGAGTCGTCATCCTGCTTCTTTTGACAGTGAATGTGTTCCTGGATTATTTGAATAATCTGTGGATAGATATGTGCTCACTCATGAGTAACTTTTATCTTTTTGAATGGCTTTATTCTACACCTTCTGTTTACCATAGAAGACTTTTCAGTAAGAGAAATTAATATTGCATACCTTGCCTGGGATTGCTTCAGGTCTTACCCTTCAGCATGAATCTTTGACATGAATGTAGTTGTTAGAGAATTTTGAGGAATGAGTTATTACTGCATAATAGAGGGTGGTCAGGACTTGGTCTTCTATCACTTGGCATTTTCCTGCAATTACAGAATGTGATTATTAGGAGGAGTTAACTTAAAATGTCAAGTTATGTTACAAATTGTTGATTCTAGAAGAGAGTTTGTGAGATTACTTGAATGACACCCATTCTTCCAGATGACTGTCAGGGCAAATAGTTTACCAAAGGGAGCTATTTCTGAATGTTTCTATTCATGTTGGTTTGTTTGTGGTTTTCTTGTTTAACAAAAACACCAACAAAACAGCAACAAAAAAAGACAAAATATGAGCACCTTTTGACCAAAGTTCTAAATGAGTGCACAATAGAGAAAAAGCACTGTTTTAAGTATAAGCTGCTACATCAATGTTGTTATCCTATGATTATCATCTCCTATTAAATTTTTTTCATATCAATTATCATCACAATATTACTATATTTTTTCCAGAAGTTTTGTTGTTCCAGCTGTTGATAGTTCCTTTTAGATCTAAAGCATTATAAATCTGAAGGTGGGTTGGAGGGGTTTGTACAGTTCTGTGCTGACCGTTTGTTGAGGGTTCCAGGAATTGTCATGCAGTTTGTTTTTATTTTATGAAAGCAAAAGTGATGCAGGTCATTATATATTTTTCTTAATTTACTTTGACTTCAGACAGCTACCTCCTAATACAGAGAACTCCAAATTTTGGTTGTGGAATGTGTTTTAAGATTGTGACATATAGCTATTGACTAAAAACAGTTGGTTGATATTGTAAATACAGCCTGCTCTCTACTGGGTTTTTTTTATGTGATGCTGTGGGACATGTGAGTATATGGCTTAGGAACCAGCTTCTAAAATATCCTCACTTTTAGCTAAGGTCGTTGCTACACCAACCAAATTAAGCAAACTGGGAATTGTAGGAATCCTGAAGTCATGCTGAGGTGTTCAGCTGTTCCTGCCATCAGCCAACTTTGCTGCTTTCTGTGATGGGTGAGGAGCAGGTAACCAGGATAGTGGTGGGTTCATCTGCTTCATTTCTTTTGTCCCTTGACCTCAGTCTGGAATGGTGAAGTGATTGTGAAAGATGTGTGGGGCTTTAGTTTGAAGTTGAGTTTGCATAATTACAGAAAACGTTTGGAGATAAGTGCTGAAGATCTTCATCCTCATTCTGTTACATATGTGTCCAAACTTTGAATGGTGAGCATGAGTTTTTGGTTCTGTTATAAATAAGCTTGGATTGTGGCAATATTTTAAGTCCTAAACCTAAACTTTTTACCATCTTCTGCCAATCTCTTTGATACCAATTACTTTGAAAAATACAACAATAATGCTAAAGAATTTTAATTGGTAATAAATAGCCCCACCCCTTAAATATTTTTTTAACTCCACATAGCTAGTTAGAGAACTGAATAATTAAAAAGTATCACTTTATCTTTTTAGTAGTCTTTCTGTTAATAATGATCACTTGCTAATACAAATAAAAAAATCCTTTTAATGTAAATGTATGACATCTTGTTTCTAAATTGTCCTTAGACAATTCTAAATTGCCCTGCAAATATTGATGAATAGTGTAGAGCTATCGACTAATAGTAACCTTGAGCTTTTCACCTTCAGGACAGTAAGTTAAGTTACAGACAAAATGTGGGGCTTGAGTATAGCTGCTTTTGCCTAATGGGCACAACAAATATGAGGTGGCATTAACTCTTCAAACATGGCAAAACTCATGCAAACTCTAATGTTTTTCTTTTTTTTGCCAATGTTTTTAATATGCTGTAATTTAAAGTTCTCATAGGTGCAACTGTATCTGTAGAACTCACCAGTTAAAATAAGCATTGCAGTGTCTTATGTGGAAAGAAAGGTTTGTGCTGAGATGTTTGCAGGTACAACACACCTGGAAATGTGTGCTCTCTTTTGTTGAGGAAGGTGACATTTTGCTGCTCAGGAACACGCTACAGCAACTCAAGGTTGTAGGCAAATGTATGTTTTGTGCACATCTGAAGCTGTTCTTTCCTCTCAGTGTTCAGTGTTTCCCCTTTACCTAATGGGATTCCTTCCCCTTCCAGTCTTCCCTGTCACAGCCACTTGTGTCCTTTTCAGGCAAAGTATGCCAGTTTAGCTCAGACAAAAGTTCAGCTGAATGTCAGGTTCTGTAATGAACTTCAAAGCAGTTGAACTATCAGGACATGGCAAGCAGCAGAGTAAAGCAGTAATGCTTTGCAGCACTTCAAATACAGAAAAGGCCAAACTCTGTTTATGCCCAGACTCGGTTATGCTGGCACAGAATTGCTTTCACTGCCACAGTTTATTTTGGTTGACAACAGGTATGAGCAACCAGCAGGGTTGTCCTGGCAGAACAGTCAGCAAAACTTCAAGGTGTAAACAAACATGGAACAACTTGGTCAGCAGAAAAGCTGTCCTCTCCCTCCTGTCCCTTGGAGCTACTGGCAGGTTTGGAAGGATAGCACTCAGTTCCTGGGGGTAGCTGAGGATTTAACCATTTCCATCAGAGTAGCTGCATTTACATTAAACTTTTACTTTCAGTTAAAAACTTACTGTGAATATATTTGTCCAGTGCTATGTCAAAGAAAGTTTTTTTTTCCCTTTTTTTTTTTTTCTTCACCACATAGGAAGAGGAGCAGTTAAGTTTATTATTTTCCAAGGAAGTTCCTGAAAACTATGAGCAGTGCTTATGGTCCCTGAGTAGCCAGCTGCCACTCCTTCAGTCTGTTTGATCTGACTGGAAAGTCCCTTTCTGCACAGCTGCTCATTGTAGTTTCATCGTGTGTGCCTGTCTTGGGTACTTAGAATCAATTTACAAAGGAGATTTGTGAGGAAATACTAAGTTAATGCACTACTTTTGTTGCTAAGTAGAAGGTGGTGGAGATTAGTAAGCTGAGATCTGTTAGATCCATGTGTTTAAGAAATACAAAACTAAATAAAGAAGCTGTTTTGCTTGATGTACCCCACCCTGTGAATTATGCTTGCTTATGGAGACAGATACTTCCAGTTCCTTGATAATGGGTGGAGTTAGGCAAGTGAGGAAAGGAATTTAGGATGTGTCTAAGCAGACCAGAATGAGGAACTCAGTCATGTGGATCTGGAGGTAATTTAGCATTTGGACTTCTGTATCTTACAGCCAAAGGATGACCTGGAATTCAGTATGGTTTGCAGAGTGTACACTGCTAACAGAAGTGCTGCTCCCAAAATGAGAAAATACTCAGTGTAAACGCTTCAAGGAAGATAAAATGATGTTTAATTGTATGGGAAGAAAAGCTTTCTGGCTGTAGTGTGATAAATGTTCCCATATTGGTTGGCTGCTGTTATATATTGCTTTAAATTTCTTGTGCACAATTCAGGTTATACAAAGCCAGTGAACTTCACCTCCTAGTAGAATACTCAGCATGAAACAAATAAGTTAACTCAATTGTACTAGCACTAGGTCCAATTTTGAACTGAAGTATTACTCTAGTATTCCAGTTTCTAGATCCCTGCTTGTTGACTGCATTTGAGTATTAGATACAGTACTCAGGGGATGCATTTGTAATGCCAACATTAATTGTTCAGTGATTGATCATGTAGTTTGTAACCTAAGTAGGAGAATAATCTGCTACTGTAACTGCTCTGACAGCCTTGCTGCCCCCTGTGTGATATTAAACATGGCAAAAATTAAGCTGTTATCTCCTTACTGATGATAGTTCAGAATTTGACAAATTTAAAGCCTTTTGGTTTAAACTAATGCCCTGAAGCCTGTATAACAGGGCTCTGGATTGTGTGGCAGTTCTGTATACTTCTTACATGCAAGGAAATAAGAGATGAGGAAGAAAATGGTAGACTAGGAGGTCCTGAAATTGTGGCTTTCTCTCTGCATTAGTTGTGTAGGCAGTCAGAATGTATTGAATGAATAAGATACACTAATGATTGACTTTAAGTCAGTGGCCTACATTTTAATGCTTATTATTTACTTAATTATTCAGCTGTGGAATAAGGCTGAAATGTTTAGTTATATGCTGTGGTCTGTGTCGACATTTTTTAAATGTAGAATTTGTTTCTCTTTGTGGAGTGAATCTCACAACTCTGCAAATGATCTCAGTGCTTCAGTAAATCTCAGTGTAATTCTCAGCATAATTGTCCTGAACTGCAGTTTCAAGCTGGGCTAGATGGAGTAGCAGTAATGTGCTCTTAAAATGGAAACAGATGGCTATACATAGTGATAGCAAATGTTATGTGAGTCTGTTTTGCCATTCTTTACTTACTGCCATACTGCAGTACTGAAGTGACTTCAGGTTCTTTTGTTCATTGTATTGTACTTGGGGGAGTTAGATTATATGAGTTTTTGAAAAAAAAAATCACTATATAAGTGCTCAAGAAGTCATTCATAGGGCACTTATTCTTTAAACATCAGTTTCTTTTTCTTTTCTTTTTTCTTTTTTTTTTTTTTTTTTTTCCTTTTTTTTTTTTTCTGTCCTGTGTGTGGAGCACTTGTTCTTCATATTTACCTGGTAATGATCAGTTATACAAAAATAAAATCTCTATCTTTGGCTTTTCAGTGAGTGTGTGTGACTGATTATTACGCTCCTTGCTAGAAACTGGACTAGTTAATATGAGGCACGAAAGTCCTGGGACTTGAGTTTGATCTGAACAGAGGTGTGAGTTTTAGAAGGAAGTATAATTAGGTTGGTATATGCTGCCCTTTTTTCTGGCAGTACCAGCTTAAACACCTCCTCATATAATTTGAATCAGGTCTCAAAACTGGTTTGCAGTGACTAAACAAATGCCTGACCCAGGGCAACTGAAGAGGAGGTGGTGCAACCCAGCAATGAGTGCTGGGTGAGGGAAAGATGAAACTCTGCACTGGCACTGCTGCTGAAAGTTGTGCTGGAAAGCAGGAGGAGCAAATTGTGATAGTTACACAGAAGGCACTGTTTTACGTATCTGCTGTGTAAAAGGCATTGTTTGGGGAATTGGAGAACCTGCCAAGGACAATGCATATTGAGTAGTATATTAAATACCAGTATACTATCATAAATCATAAATAGTAATGAATTGATCCATGTTAGTTTCCAGGAATGTTTTTTTGATGTTTCTTTTTTTTTTTTCCTGAAAGATAACCTTTAGTAATGATACAAAAGTGATGGAGGGGTTGACCTTTGAGAAAGATCTTTTGAGCTAGTGAAAACTAGTATGTAACACTTTTATTTGCTATGTGAAAAGGGAACAGCTCTGTGGGTTCCTGACCGATTGCTGTATTAAGGATAACTGAATCCTTTTCACTGAGTCTTGAAGTCAGTGCATTTCTCCCCAGACATCACCTTATTAATAGGTTTCTCATACTATCTACTCTTTCCTGTATCTAGTAAAGAAATATTTTCATCCTGTTTGTAAAGACTTCAAGAATATAACTTTTCTGAAATTTACATGATGAAATTCAGTAGCATGTTTGAGTGGACAGTTAAATAATGACATTAAATTTAATGTGTATTTTCTGTGGCCAGTTGTTAATTTTTTTTTTTTTTTTTTTAGTTCAAATTTTTTGTCTGCTGGTATTTTGTAGGTTTTATGTTGCTGATCTGTTGCACTTCCTTTCCTGTGGTCACTCTTTTCTGTTTCCATGTGCTATCTTGTCTGTGGCCTGGCTGCAGATTCTGCAGAAGTGTGTTTACAAGGGGCGGGGATTAATCAGAAAGTTGGAGGGATAAAAGGCAGATATTATGCATAGGAAAGAAAAGGGTGGGGAAAAACAAATATGCACAAGCATGCTTGTTTCTCCTTGCTTGTGACTCATTTTTTCATAACAGATTCTCAAGTGGAGCAGAACACAAATTGAAAGCAAACAGGAAGTAAAAAAAGTCAATCTCTGCACTGAACCATGAAATAGTTCAGTACTTTTAGATTAGTAAATTAATAAGCTAATTAATTTGATTGGCTTTTAAGCTTATAACTGCGATTAAAGCTATATTATATATCATTATATATGTATAATATATAATGTTATATTTAATTATATTAATATAAAGATACTTATAACAATATTAATTATAACTTAATTATAGTATTGCTATATTGTATATAATTATAGATTTAATACTGTATTATTATGTTATATATTAGTATCTAGTATTTAATAATAGAGAATATTATTTAGAGCAGGATGGGTCTGATTATTTATGCAGTGAATGCTGACATAGTTTCTTGATCTATCTATAATTTGTGCTTACCTTCATCTTTATGAACATATGAGTGATTATTATTTTCTTCAGTTTAAGATCAAAGGTATAACTGGTAGGAAAAATTATCTTTGTGCTGCATATCAGTCATAACATACTCCTAACTGAGCTTTCATATGTTGTCATACCACTTGATTATTGTATGGAATCCCATTTTCTGGATGTGGTGGCATTTAAAGCTCTCAGGTTAGGGGTGCTGTTTTGCATTACTCAGGATGTGTCTGCAAGCAAGATACTGTATGCCTGGTGTCATTTTCCAATATGAGATCTGACGAACCTTAGAGCTGGTGTTTTGTTCCATTTTAAACCCACCTTCTCCCTTACCACTATGATATGGAGATCTTTTTGAGGAGTGTTATAACCGAGGTGTACAAAAGCATGGAAAATATTGCATAGAATCCTAAAAAAAGAATAAAATCTGTCGCTTTTTAAAGAAAAACATGGAAATGCGGTCGTTTTTCAGCAGGCAGCATCTTTTCCCCAGCCCTATGCTTGCTTTGGAGCTTGTTGAGATTCCTTATGAGTGCAGGAAGCCAGAGATTTCTACCATCCCATCAGGCTCTTATACCAACTATTATCTTGAACTTCTGGAAGTGACTCATTTCAGGAGTTACACCTGGCTGGTTAGTACCATTCCAGTCCCCTCTTTCATGCTGCCTGCTAATCAGGTCTTAGCCAATGGTTCTGGTCTTCTGCCAGGTGACTCACTGGTAACCTCTTCTCAGATGCAGCAGTTTTGACTAGCATCATAAGCAGTTTCTGGTTCAATAAGGTGCTATTAAATTTTAATTAATTCTACAAACGAATATTTACAAAAGCAATGACAGAGCAAACTTGAAATTAACTTAATGTCGTGAACTAGCATTGCTGAGTGGTAAATGCTTCCTATTTTTTCCCCTTAGTTTCACCATACTTATATATATATGTCTTATATTACAGTTCTTGAATTATGGCTTCTGTCAAAGTTTTTCCTTTTGCTCTCAGTGCTCGTCTTCCCCACAGCATGTTTCTGTCACAGAACACTGGTATCTTAAATGAATAAGCAGTTAAAATTTTTGTGTGTTGACCAACATAAATATGAATTCTTACATTTGTGGCAAAAGGTGGTGCTAGCAATGTCAGATCCTTTCCATGCAGGCAGTAGGTTAAGTACAGTTTGTAGCAAGTGTTTGCATAGTGTATGTACTAGAATGTGATGTATGTTAAACACCTAAAAATCAACTACAAATATTTCTTGATAATGTGAAGGTATTGCTGAGGGGGGTGTTTTTGAGTTTGTAAGTTTGTCATCTTCTACACTAGGAGGTCATTGCTATATTTCATAGCAAATAAAATTTTTGTTGGAGCTTTTCTTTCATCAGACTTGTGTTTATTTGTTTGCTTTTTTTTCCAGATAATTAACTATTCTTTTTCTTTGTTTTTACAGTTCTATCTTCAAGACACTAAAAGTAGTAATGGTACCTTTATTAATAGTCAGAGACTGAGTAGAGGATCTGAGGAAAGCCCACCATGTGAAATTATGTCAGGTGACATCATCCAGTTTGGCGTAGATGTGACGGAGAACACACGGAAAGGTAAGGGCATGGATCTCCTTTCCTCCCCCAAGTATATCTTAAAATACAATCTTCAATAGTAAATGGCATTCCAGTTGTAAGAAAATTGTTTTTTGTTACCTCTTCACTCCTTTACACTGGCCGTGAATCACATGGTAAACTAGATCAAGAAACTGATCTGCTGAAAACACAAGACTTATCTTTTACTTATTAATAAATGGGTATTGCTTCACTTAAATTGTCTTACAGCAATTTTCAAAGTGCAGCATGGGGGTGTGTGTTGTACTGTTGGGTTTTTTAATTTATTTTTGTAACTATCTTCCTTTCAAGCCTGTGACCCCTGAAGTTTCAGCTAATAATGTGGCAGAGTGCTACATTAGAATTTAGTGTATGTTTGAACATACACTGAATAACCTTATGTATATACTGTATGTTTGAAACAGGGTAATTTGGTTCTTGTCAAGATACCTGCTTTTTCTTTCTGTGGCTGCTACTGATTTTTATTTCAGTAGATACTTAAAATAAGGTTAGAAAAAGGTTGTGAGCTGAAAAATGAATTGATGGGATTTTTGGCTTGGTTTTCTTGCTGTCTGCTTCCCACTATGCATGCTCAGGAGATCTTGTATTATGGGAATAGCTGTATATTGTGTTAATTGATGAAAATGCAGTCTCAGTCTCTTTTTTGCATTTATGCACAGTGTTTCAGGAGCCATTTCTTTCTCTTTATGAAAACTGGTCTGTGAATTACTAGGTTGTAATCAATATTGTCAAGATTTCTAAAAGTTACCTAACGGGCTCATTTCTTTCTGTTAGCATCACATTTCTGGCAATGTTCTGAAGAATTCTAATCCAGTAACACTCAAATTTGTCAATAAAATGGCTGCACTGCCATCACTGCTCTGTTTTATTGCTTTTCTGAACAAGACCTTTTATAGAGCTTATCCTTAAAGAGAGGTTATTAGGCATAAATGCAGAAGGTAAAGTTCTTGTAAAAGAACAAACAAGACTCCCCAAACAACCCCTCTCCCAAACCTCACCCCCCAAAACCCTAAAAACAAACCTACAGTACAGAACAAACCTACAGAGCAGAATTTTTAAAGGACACTAAGCAACAAAACAAAAAGATGAAGTCTGCTTCATCTGTTAACTTAGGAATAGTATCCATCTTTAGCCAGATACCTTATAGTTCTCAAAGTCTGAAGTATCAGAGGAAGCTTCATACAAACATCTTTAAAGAAAACCTTGTTAAACAGTGATGGCGGTGGTGAAGTATTTTGTCTTGGAGAGCTTCTGGAGCTTTTGTATTTTTGCCTGATGTAATGAAGGTCACATCACGTTTCACTTTTCTCAAAAATTATGTTGCAAAGATGTAACTCCCAGGTGAGTAGCTGGAATTGTCTGGAAGTTACTTATAATGATACTTCATGTGAAGTGAAATTTATGAATACTAGCCATATACATGGAATAAGATCAAGGGAATACATTGCATCAAATGAACCTGGAACTTTTCATTTGTTGAGATGCTCTCCTTGCTTGAAGAAGCTAAATTTCTTCATATGTATTTAGAACTAAAACAATTCTTATTTTAAGATATCATTGGAAGAGAAATTGGAGTTGAGTTGTTCTTAATCAGCAATTATTTGCAATTTGTTTATGTGAAAGTTTGTGCAAAGTTCATAGTGAGGAAATTCTTGTCAGGAATTCTTGACAGTAGTAGTTCTTCCCAATGGATTTACATTAGGTTTTTTTACAAAATAGTATCCCAGAGACCTGGTATTGATGTCATGAGTGTGATCAGGGTGTGCAGCCTTCGTTTTCCTCTTCTCTAGCTTTGAACATAGGACCTGTACTCATGTTACTCATTAATGTGTTCAGCTAGGTAATGAGGAAGAGCATGCAATTTTGCTTTATTCTCTCTGTGTTCCCCCAAGCAGTGTATGAAGATTGCATCCTCATTCTGGGGCATGAAAGTGCCTCATCACAGTTGAAGTGTTTATCTGTGAATGCAGTTGGAATGCATATAAACACATTTTTTTTCACCAGTTTTGTCAGTTGTCTTAGATGTTACTGTAAACCTAATCTAGTAATGAAACAGACATAAAAGAGTTTTTAATATAGTGATTCCCTTCAAAGCCAATTAGCATTCTGGTATTTACATGATGCCTTACTTGCCTGAGACATTTCAGCATTTTGCTGTGTGTAATTAGAAGGTAATGAGAGTTTACTTGCCTATGTAAATTCTGGATTGTGTAAGTAGTACGAGAATACATTTATTTTTATTTTATTGTTCAGGCTGTGCTTTAGTAAGTAATTTCCTTGCAAATATGATCTTCATTTGGTTCATTAAAGCAGTGGCATGTTCAGTATGTGATTTTTCAGGTTATCCTGTGTGAGCACCGATTTCCTCTGGTTTCTGCTGCTGAGCTGCACTCACTAACAGGCCCCAGAGAAATGGCCCCAACCCTCCCACTCCCTAATTTGTCCCCTCCTTGTAATAGGAACAGGCATGCAGGGCTGCTTGTTTCCCTCTCCTTAATACAGTACTTACCTGCAAATCACATTACCCTGTTTTTCTCAGTGTTACTGTGCTTCATGTTCTTTTAGCACTTCCTAAACTCCCCAGTCAGTGCCAGAGCATTCCGAGAGTTAACTGGTGGTGACTCTTCCTTCGTGGAAGGGAGCCGCGAGGGCTTTCAAGTAGGGTCAAATAATAGCAGCTGATTTAGTTCAAACATAGCTTACGCACTTCTTTCTGGTCAAATTTGGACTCTTATCTCTTTAATGAATCTTTGCTCTGCTCTGGTGTTGGAAAAAGGCTGTGCAGATGAGGAAACCCAGGGCACGCTGCTTGTCACAGACCTGAGAGTCAGATTCTTAGTGCTGCTTTGATTATTGCCGTGACTTCTGCTACAGAATCACAGACTGGTTTGGGTTGGAAGGGACCTTTAAGACCATCTGCTGCCCCCACCCCATCCAGCCTGGCCTTGAACACTGCTGGGGAGGGGTGAAAACAATGAGCTTGTCATTGGCGAATTGCCTCTCTATGAAGAAAAGATTTTGAGGCAAAGAAAAATTATTTCATTATTCCCCTTCTGATGCTCGTTTGCACCATTAAACCCTTATCAGGGTTCAGGGCTCCTCTCGGTGCTTTTTTGTTGTCGTGTGGCGGGGCGTGCGGCAGCTGCCCGTTCCAGAACGATGCAGGGAGGCTGTGACTAAAGTTTGGCAGAGCAGATCGCTCGGGGATACCGCTTGTGTTCTGCTCGGGGTGCGAGGGGGCTGCGGGACCCCCGGGGGCTGCGGGACCTCGCCGGGAGCGCTGCCGCGTCCGCGCGCCGCTTTTGTCCTGGGGCGCCCCCTGCCGGCACCGCCCGGCACCGCCGCCTCTCGCCCAGCGCCGGCCCCGTGGCGAGCGGGGACCCGGCCGGGCCAGCCCCGTCCCAGCCCCGTCCCCTGCCCGCCTCCGGGAGGTGAGTGCATGGAGGGTCGTCTGGGGGTATGGGGGGAGGAGGGGTAGGTTTTGCTTTGGAAAGACTTTTCACAATCCCGTTCGGCAGCCAGGGGTTACTCTACTGACTTGGGTTTTTTCCCCAAAAAAGGAATAATACAGGCTTGAACTTGAACGGGCACTACTGTCCTGCCCAGCCGTCACTATAGTAATGTTTTATACTTTGCTTTCCCTTTCCTTTAGGCTTTCTCTTTAATCTTCCGGTTACGAGGAACTGATAGCTAAAGGACAATATGCAGGGGTTTTTTATATTTTTTTTTTTTTGTTTTTACAAAGCTATTGAAATGCTTGATACCTTTTCAGTCACTATCCATTCGAGACCCTCTGCTAAATTGCATTTGTCTCCTAATTTTTTAACACGAATAAAGCTCCTGCAGCTTTTAGAAGATTTTTTTTTTTTTTTTTTTAGTCTGAATCTTGCTGGAAGAATTTAAGATTTATATAATCTCTCAGCAGACCCACCTGAAATATGACCCAAATGTAAAGCTGTCTGTTGGTCTTTAGTTTCCAATACTTAAAACTTTTTTCTTGAAATCACCAATTTCCTCTTTATGCCTTAAAGAAAGATTCTTCATTATGAAAGCTGTGTGAGTATTGTGTTCTGCAGCTAATATATCTAATGCTTTTCTGGGGGGTTGTGTTTTTGCAAGAGCAATTTGTGAATTCTGGGGACCTATGTCTAAAGCCAAAAAAGACCCCAGAACCCGTGTATTAATCTGTTTTGAGAAAGAGGTTCAGGCTGTTCTTCCCTGGAATTAAAATTTATTGCTTTACCAGGTCAGCTTGAAAAAGCAAGGTGCTGTAACCAAGAGGATACTTCTCCAAAGCATTTTCTTTTAGCATTGAATAAAGGTTAAGAATCTGTTTTGGTGAATAATTTCTCCTGTATTTTTAGATTCTATTGGGGTAGCTTCCTGAAAGACCTGACTTGTTTCCCTGGAGTACTGCTGTTGGCCTAAAACACCCATTGCCCTTTTTTTCTCAAAGCCAGATTAACTGTTTTGCTGATATTAATAACCGTGGAAGTAGAGCAGCTCTTTTTTGTTGTTGATGGGTGGTTTAGGTATAGTGGTGGATGATAGATGACCGTATACTTTTATCTAGCTGGTGGTAGTGTTTTTGAGAACAGCTTAAAATCGCTGTCAGTGAATGTTTGCAGTGTCATTCAAAATGGTATCAGTAACATTTTTGGGAAAAATAGTGAAGAGGAATCAAATAGTGAAGAAGAATGAAATAGTGGTGCTCATATTCCTTAGGATCTTTCTTGAATTAAAAGAATCTGGAGTTCAGTCCTGGCGAGGCCAGCTTTCTCCTTCTGAAATGAGAGGCCTCTTGTCTAAGGCTGGGCATTACACATGTACTACAAGCAGACTGAAATGGAGATGTCTTGAATGATGCTGCTCAGAGTGTTCAGGAGTATGTTCTTCTCAGGTTACTCTTCCTCTGCATTCCCTTTTTGATCCTTGTCTTTGTAAATAACTCTCACTAAGCAAGTTCCAGATGTTGAAAGGAGTATCCAGTGACACAAGTTTGTTACCTTTTAATCCTCCAGTTATGGTCATATGAATCTTGTAAAAAAGGTAATTTATTATTTTGTTTATCCTTCTGCATTCCTGTTGTCACCTAATGCAGGTAACGTGCATTCCTTTCTCCTCATTTTAGGATCAAAACATGCAGTTAAGTTCTTTAACTTGCTGCAGTAAAGACATCTTGCAGGCATAGCTGCAAGTGGAAGAACTGGAACTACTTCACAGCCAGAACTAGATACACAGCATAACCTCTTCAGGTTTCTAATTATAAAGTTTCCTGTCTGCAGAGGAGTTCCAAGAAGGCAGACCTAGGCAGTGGTGCTTCAAGGCATTCACGGCTCTTGTTTGCCTGCCTCAGTTTCTTAGGACAGTGTGTTTGGTTACTATAACATTAATCATTGAACTTGTAATTAAATAGTAACAAATCATGATGACTTAGTGTTTGTTTCTTTTCAGTTACCCATGGATGTATAGTCTCCACAATCAAACTCTTTCTTCCAGATGGAATGGAGGCTCGATTGCGATCAGAGTAAGAATAAATATTTATCCATGTGTAGCAAAACAAAACTACAGTGTAATGAGGATTTGGTGTATATTATGGTTAAAATAAAAATACAAAATATTTTCCTGTGATCATGCATAGAAAGTAACTAAGATTGTTAGAAATGAAAAAGAAATTTCATTTGCATGTCACTTTTAGAAATTAAGACAGCTGTGAAAGAATGAAGAAGTTCTGTAAATGAATAAAAAAGTTCTTACCAAGTTGGGCTTTCCTGACTGGCTGTGGTTTAGTGTATTGGAGGGGTATTATAAACCAAAAAATATAGGAAAGAAGAAAGCAAATGAGCGTTCTTCTTCCCTCTTTTTTTATTTGGGATTATTTGAAAACATTGTTCAGTATAGTACTAACTGGTTTTGCACATTTGTATCTTAACTCTTCATTTTTATCTGATGAATAAACTGAAAAATACAAAGCATCTTGATTATATGTGCAGTACAACAAATATGCTGCATTTTTTAATTGCTATTCTGCAATTTGTGTTGACTCTTTCAATTTTTTTTCAGTGTTATCCATGCTCCATTACCAAGTCCTGTTGACAAGGTAAATCAGTAATTTGCTGTTTTCTGCCTTGTTCAGCCACATGCTGTTTTCTGCCTTGTTGTAAAGATGAAGAAATGGTGAAGTCCAGTTACATTGAGATGCAGTTGAAGATGTCTGTTTTTGCTGAGTTTAGTATTGTGAGTGCCTTTTGAGGTAGGAAAGGTAATGCACTATTACAGTGTGTATTTTAAGGTAAGCTTGATTTCTTGGAGTGTGGCACCTGAAACAGGGCTTTGAATAAAAGCCACTGATGTTAAGATTGTTACATTTCCAAGTACAGGCCAGCTGACTTAGCAAGTCTTGGGTCTTGCATAACAGAATATGTTTAGACTGACAGAGGTGGTGAAACTGCAAAGTAAAACTTTCTTCAGTTGTGTGTGAATAGAAATGAAGTAAGGTGGTGGTGCTAATATACAGCAAGAACAGTTATGGTCAGGGATAATATAGGTAGTCCCCATGTCTGAAACAGACACAAAGGGGAATGATTGCTAGTAAGTCAATTAAAAAAAGTGTGTGATGCATTGTGTGTGTTTGATGGCACTGAATTGGAGTATGAGGCACTGTTTTCAGTTCTGGAAACCCTTACTTTCTGTGTGTCCTTGGGTTAAATAGCTTTATCTTTGTGTACCTTGTTTCTTTTGTGTGAATTTCATCTCCACTGAAATGGAAGCCTTAAACTCTTCATTGCATTGATGGTTTAGGAACTTGTTGAAGACATTAACACAGTGGGGTCTCAGTCCAGAGCTGGGAAGTTCTATAACTAAAAAAAAAAAAAAAAAAATTGAAAATGCTGGTGGTTAGGTGATCTTGTAGACCTTCATAACTAGATTTAAATGACTGATTTTTCATTACTAGAGTGTAATGAAAAATCCAAAATCACTTTGATTCTTAAATTCCTTTATTTTTCAGGTTGCTGCTAACACTCCCAGTATGTATTCTCAGGAATTGTTTCAGCTTTCACAGTATCTACAGGTAACTTTTCTCATCACAAAATTAGTTTGGCTAAATATGCTCTGTGTATCTTTGGCGTACATTTTGTAAACCCAAGCATGACATGCATTGGAACTACTTTTTTCTTTAGTGAAATAATGTAAAAAGTTATAGCCCAGGTGGTAGATAATTAATCTCTGGAAGTGTTTGAAGTCAGGTTGGAGGAGCTTTGTACAGCCTGATCTAGTTGAAGATGTCGCTGCTCACTGCAGGGTGTTGGGCTTGGTGACCTTTAAAGGTCCCTTCCAACCCAAACTGTTCTATTATTCCGTGTTGTAGTTTAACATTGTATAGTTCTATGTAAATTTTTGAGGTTTTACATGAGCAATATAAACTATGACCTGCTTAAAAAAAGAAACAAGAAAGGTCTCTGCTTTACAGAAGGGTCCCTGAACAATATACTACACCTGTGTTTCCTGGCTGTCCTCTCCTCTCATTGTTCCCAGTTCTCTTAAAATTTTTGGCATTATCCACTGCTGTAGATGGACTGTAGAAGTTTTGATAGAACAAAAGAACAGCAAACCAAGAGGTTGTTTCATGTGTCAGGGGCTAGTTTGTTTCTGTGAATATTTTTTTTATATGTCAATATACCTGTCCCTATGTTTACTGGAAAGTATAAAGGATGGAACAGTGCTGGCAGCTGCTCTTCCTCATTGGCATCACCAGCCTTTCTGTGCCTGCTCCTGTGTCAGTTTTAATAGGTGTGTTTTTCCCTAAGATGTCATGTCACAGAAGGGCTAGACTGCAAAATGTTGACACTTTAAAGTGTAGGCTAATAGATATAAATAAACTCATGAGAAAGCATAATAAAGTCAGTTTTCTGGAAAGAGATGAAAACATTCTTACTGCTAAGTTCTCTGTAGCTTTAATTTATTTATAGTTCTTCTGACTTACTATACCTCCAGTATTGATGATCTTTATTTGCTCACATAAATGATGAGGCTTTTGAGGCAGATACTGACATTTTATGTATTTGCTGACATAGCAGGAAGCAATTTGGGCAGATGCCTTTTTTTGAGAGGCTGAACACTTGCTCACCAGCCTATTTGCTCTCTGTGTCCTGGAATTATTAACAGAGATGCTTTTCTATCTTGCTGTCATAAACCAAAAATCAAACAAAAATTGTAGTTCTTGTTTGGCATTTTTCTTTTGTGATCTGATTTCAGGATGAACAGCTCATTGCATGGGGGCTGCCAAGCTGCCTTTTGGTGTTTACAATTTTGTTACTGGAATAACTGACAAAAGTCAAAGTCGTTTTCATTCTTGGAAAGAATGAGTTGTTACTATGTGTGCTCAGCATGTGCAACATATGCTCAGAAAATGAAGGTTTTTAGGAACCCAAGGTTATAGGATAACATTTTCTAATTAAAATACCAAAATAAATATATGGATGGATAAAACAGGATGGGTGCTTCATAGGTTTGAATATGTAACAATATTTGCTACTCACACTTTTGTTTTCCTTGTATTTTGTTATCTCTTACATTGCCTCTTTTTTTCTGGGGTGTTCTAGCTGAACTGACTGGTGCTCTGCTCTCTTCATAGGAAGCCTTACATCGGGAACAAATGTTGGAACAGAAGCTGGCAACCCTTCAGCGGCTACTTGCTGTCACACAAGACGCTTCAGATACCAGTTGGCAGGTACCTGCAGGCCTCTTTCTTTTATGGGCTGAAGTATGCAGTAGGGTGGATATTTTAGCTCCTAATTTACAAAAAAATTACGGGAAAAGCAAAACTGTGGAAAAGAGAATGTTTAATAAATTTAGTGATAATCTACCAGTTTGAAATAGCTCTTAGTCGTAAGTACTTCAACAAAACCGAAGTCTTCAAAGCAGAACTCTACTGAAACTATGTGAAGCACATGTTAATTCTAAGGTGGTATTTCTTTCCTGCCAGGCTTTAATAGATGAAGACAGGCTGCTATCAAGGTTGGAGGTTATGGGAAATCAGTTACAGGCCTGTTCAAAGGTAAGCAGTTCACATAAAGCTGAATGCTGGGAAAGTTGAAAGACAGTTCTTTCGAAATGTTTTGAAATTAGCTGGTTATATGGAAGCACTTGGCAGATAAACATTCTATAGTAAGCCTGTGCAATTTAAAAAGTCTGAATAGCATTAAAACTGTAGATCTATATTTAATGACATAATTTTTAGATGAATGGCTATTTTTCAGTGATTTTTTTAGCATGAAAAGGAATTTCCCTCATTAGTGAGAAGCAACCATTCTGTCGTGTTTCCTATGGATGTTTCTTTCCAGATAGGGATTTGAAAAAAGCCATTATCAGTGTGCTGTCTGTCAGAGACAGACTAACAAGCATGCCCAGTCTTCATTGTTGTTTAGGTAACTTGTGCCTCCCTTAAATTTTTATTTTTAATTCCTCTCAACTAGCTGTAAGAACATTTTTTGCAAGTCCTGTTGGAGGTCTTTCAGATGGAACCTTATAGGTTTCTGGCTTGTTAAACCATAGGTCTCATGGGTTTGATATTGTCTTAAGTGTCCAAAAACCTCCCATTTTTTTTCCTGTAATCACAGCTGATCCTTGAAGGTGTGCTGCCATACATACACTTAAAAAAATAACTGGTTTACTCTGTCGTGTCAAGAATCATTGCTGGTTTGTTTGTAACATTTTTCCATCTACCAGAAACTGCTAAACATTTTGGAATAGAACAGGTCTTGTTAGAATCTAATATATTTAATCAGCAAAATACTAATTTGTATTCTCTTTGTATCTGAATTATCTTATACATACAGAATCAAACAGAAGACAGTATACGAAAAGAGCTTATAGCATTACAAGAAGACAAACACAACTATGAGACAACAGCCAAAGAGTCCCTGAGGCGGGTCCTTCAGGAGAAAATTGAAGTGGTCAGAAAACTGTCTGAAGTGGAGGTATTCATGTTTTATGCCTAGTCTTCTGCAAGTCCCATAATAGTTGTAACTGTTGATACTTAGATCCCTGGTTTTTTTGCTTGTAAAACACCAGTATTTGTTGAATTGTAGCACTTACAGTGTATTAGGTGGTAGTGGTTTTATTTCCTCTGTTAGACAATAATTAAATGGTTAAAAAATTAAGGAGAAACTGTTCTCTAAACTCCTGCTTTTTCTGCCAGATTTCAATAGTCACAAAACTGTTCTACAGAGGTTAGCATGTGTGGGAAATAAGTGAGGGGAAATGACATACATATATTTAGAAGAAGTGCTCTTGGACTTAGTTTAAACTGTAAACTTTATGTAAACAAATTACACTTAAGAATGAGCATTTGAGATTTTAAAGTCCTGGACACTTGCTTCAAATAAGATTCCTGCCCTATAGTATCTCTCATTACTGTCTTGTGCTTTATTTTTCTTTCCATTATTATTTGTTCTGTTCCCTTGCATCAATATTAAATGCTTAAAGTGTCTACCTTCTTTGTGGTTTTTAGAGATACAATGCACATAATGCTGTAATGAATATCCTTAGATGTCAGCTAAATACCCCTTATTAAACTGTAATAGTTCTTGACAGGCAAACTTCTAGAGCATTTTTTGCCTCCTAAAGACCAAGATACCTCTTGAGTTCACGTGCTTTTCCATATTATGAAGTTGAGAAGAAGAATCAGAACAATTCCTTGGAGCCATTTGGCTCATATAATGTGTTAAGTCTTTGCTGGGTGAAGAACATGATGAAATTTGTTAAATACATTGAATCACAGAGAATTATAAAGCTTTCACAGTTTATCATAAAACAGAAGAGAATGGGGGAGATGGATGACATATTTCAATTCCTTAATCCTATAAAGGTTATATCGTATAATCTACGTTATAAAAGCTTTTTTATAGACAGTGTTTTTACCAAGATCCTGATCTACTTCTTTAGCTTTAATGATTATGAACAAAACAGATAAATATTATTAGTTATATATACTGTTTGGAAAAAAATAGATCAATTTCAGTATTCGGTAGATTATTAAGCTCTTGTTTTATTTATTTATTGAATAATTATACTGTCCTACAGCGGAGTTTAAGTAATACAGAAGATGAATGTACTCACCTGAAAGAAATGAATGAGCGGACTCAGGAAGAATTAAGAGAATTAGCTAATAAATACAATGGAGCTGTAAATGAAATTAAAGATCTTTCGGACAAGCTAAAGGTAATAATAGAACTTCATCTGACTTATGATACTGAAGTGTATGGGACAAGTGAATACACTATTTTCTAATTTAGCAATCAAATAAAGATTAAGCTTTTTAAACAATAGGTACAAGAAAGAAAGAGGTACCTAATCTTTTGCATATTACTTTGATTTACATTGAATGGACTTTTAAGTGCCATCAGTTAAATTTCTGAAACTATTCCCTTTGTGTTCACCTTGAAAGTTACCATGTTTTTAGAGCTGCAGTATATTTCAGTATAAAATAATGTATGGTATAAAACTCCTATTCACCTGCTTCTATATAGAAAATTAACTTTCAAATTAAATGTTTTACACTTAATGGGAACAAAAACTAGAATTCGAAATAAATTTGCGTTTCATGTTGCTTCTTTGTGCAGTTACAAACATAACTAGCCAACTGTATAATAAGAATATATCTCAGCTTCCAGGCAAAAGGAGCATGCTGTCAAGTTTGTAACTAAACTACACATTGAAGTATATTAATACTTGAAGGTCATTTATGCTGGAGAACAAAATAATCAGAATGTGATAAAGCCTGTTCCCAAGGAGTCTGCAGTCTAAATAAGTAGAAGTGGAGGAGGAATGTAGTGGTGTTCTCTTTGCAGACCTGAGATTGTTGTTGCTTCTGTTTCAGATAAATACTCCATTTTAAGTTTAGGTTCTTTGAGTCCTGGCTCAGCACCTCAGACAGATTTTTCTGTCCATATTAACATGTCAAATTGCTCATCTCAAGGCCTTTGGTTTCCCAATTGTGAGTTAATCACTGCTGCTGAGTGTTCTCAGAAGGATCAAAACTCAACTACCTAGCTTTGAGGGAGCAAAATCTTTGAAGCTTACTATCATGAAATCCAGCAAGGAAAAAGGTGGCTTTTAATCAAGTTGGTCTGTGTAATGTACATTCAGTTCAGAAGGTCTCTTGGCTTTTGATGAGTTGGAGATGCTGGGAGACTTTGTGTTTTGTAGCCCTGGTACAGGTCCTGTAAAACTTGCACTTCCCAGAGAAAATGTTAATTAAGATATTTTGAGATGCTTTTTTTCTTTGTTACTTGGCTTGAAGTGAAATTTACTGAAAAATAACAGCAGAAGAATTTTTCATTGCATTTTTTTCTTCTGACTAGCAAATGAAGTTATATATGTACATTTAGTTATACAAAAATCAGGGAAATCTATTCCTTTACCATGTTAATTTTGGTTTGTTTGGGGATTCTTTCAATCTTTTTTTGAGCAGGTAGCAGAAGGCAGACAAGAAGAAATCCAACAGAAAGGACTGGCTGAGAAAAAAGAATTGCAGCATAAAATAGATGAAATGGAAGAGAGAGAGCAAGAGCTTCAAGCAAAAATAGAAGCTTTGCAGGCTGATAATGACTTCACCAATGAGAGGCTAGCTGCTTTACAAGGTTAGTCACTAGTGGGGAAAAAACTTTGATTATTTGCTTTTCTTATAATCTGTGAAATATCTTTTTCTTGGACTTTTGTTTACAGTACGTTTAGAACATCTTCAAGAGAAAACTCTTAAAGAACACAACAGCTTAGGTAGGTGTGATCAGTTTTTTGTTTCAAGCTGATTTTCAGATTTTTCAATTACTTTTGTTATAATAATCTTAAAAGTCTAGGTGTCTGGCAGAAGAATCAGGTATTACAGATATCCCAGTGTCCTTGGTATCATTTCTATCATTGAAAGTGCTGTGGCCACACCAGAGTGCCAGCAGAGGGCACTGCTGTGTGAGTGTTCAGACTTCGGGTCATTGCTCTATTTAGTACTCGGAGCCTCAGCTTTAACATTTTGAAGGTTTTTATAGACACACACACGCACATATATATGGGTTTATTTGGGTTTTATGTATATATACACACACATATAAGAGTGTGGTTGTCTTTTTTGGTTGTTGTTTTAATGTTATAGGCAGTAATTCTTTGGATGATAGTAACCTCTATGTTAGAACAAACAGAAACGTGATCTGTAGTACAGGAAAATGTTAAATTTTTCTGGGTTTGATTAGATTAGAAGGAGGAGGTGGTATGAAAAGCCTGATGCATTTCACAGTGCTGTGTTTATGAAGAAACAAAACCCATAACTTTTTCCTTGGTTCCAGAAATAATACCATTTCTTAATCCTAGGCATACAAGTTGATGACTTCATACCTAAAATTAATGGGAGCACAGAGAAAGGTAGTGTATCTTAAGGCTACCTTTTGTCTTATGGTTGATGTTTGAAATTGAATAAATTCTAAATGTTATCTAAAGTTTTACTTTGAATAATACTCTCTTAAAAAATGAATTTGAATTTGTCCACTCCTCTCACCAGTGTTCTTTTGCTTAGACTTTCAGTCTAGGTGGCATTAGAAAGTTCTGCAAAATCTAATGAACCAACTTCAAAGACTTTTTTTTCCTCTTTTTGGTCTCTGAATGGAATCAGTAGGAGTCTACTGAATGCCAGGCTTCTGACACAAGGAAGTGGAAAACTCACTGACTTTTTTTCAATTTATTTTCCCTTGCAACTCAGATATAGGCTGTTTTTCTAGTAAATTTGGTTTGGTAAGTTAAGTCAGCAAAACACTTTTTTCTCTAACCATAATGTATGAAAAATGAGAGTATATGAAATACATAAATAGTGCATACTAATTAGAACTCAGCAGTGGCTTCATATAAAACAGGAATGAATGCAGCTTGAACTAACTGGTGGGGGTTTTTTAAAGACCTGTTGGTTCAAGCTAGGTATTTTAACTAGTGTGTCTTAACATACACTTGAAGTTTATATGTCTGGTGAGACAATGCCCAAGATAACACATAGCAAGGATTATTCCAGGTAGAATTCTAAGTTCACTAAATTGTTCCATTGGCTAAGATATATTTGGCCTCTTACATTAATTTTAGCTTTTTTCCTTGATGTAGCTTTCTTCAGAATTTGCTGTGTCTTGCTAAAAGGTGTAAGCTCTGAGGAATGATAGTAGTATTAGTTGGAAGCAACCTTCCAACAATTATATATAGAACTTGTGGTTTTAACTCATATTCACAGTTTAAGGATTACTGTATACATTTCTGAAACAAAATCTTTAATTTCTCTGTGCTCTGATTCTTTTTACTTTTTTTTTTGTTTTGGTATTATAAATGAAGAGTGTCTTAAATAGGGAGACTATAGCACTATAAAAGAAATAAATCATGGCATAACCTCAAGTCTGTTTCATTTGGAGTAGGAGGAGAGATCTGTTAAAAACACTGACAGAAATTACACAAAAGCCTGCCCTTAATCTAATTAACTGTTATCCCTTAGCATAGTAAATGTCTTAGCATTTTAGGCACTGCTATGATGCATGCTGAGTTGCATAATGTCTGCTCCCAGTACTCTGGACTGATACGCTTTGTTTTTAAGATAGTTTAGTAAATCTTACTGATGCATAATTCTAGGTTGGTTTTATTATATGATTATAACAAATATCATTGTATCACTGATATTCACTATTTTGCAAAAGAAGCAATCCATTTTTTACTTATTCTGGATTGCATAGGGGTCAAAATGCCACGTGGACGGATGCATGAAAATCCAGATTCCTCCATCCTATGAGTAACAGTAGGACTTACACTAAGAGTTCTAGAAAGCTGTCTGCCAATTTCTTTTTGTGAATATAGATAAAGTACAACTGCTCATTCTAGTTGTGTTTCTGTGTGTTTATAGTCTCTCACCTTTTTCTCTCATGCATCTACCATCCTATTTTATTATTCTGTATTTTACTGTAGTTTTGCCTGTTCCCATTATTCTGTCTGTTGTACAACACAGTGTTGTACCACTGTTGTACCACAGAGATCTTCTGCATCTCTGCTGTACCTGGTCCATCCACATTTTTCTGGTGTTTTAGAGCTTGCTGGCCTATGTTCTCTTCATGGCAATCTGTGCATTTCTGTATCATCCTGTGTTTTATTTAGCCCTTGTAACAACAGATGGGCAGTAACTTTCTCTGCCAGATTTTGGATTTTTTTTTCTCTCAAAACCAGCATGAGGCAATAGCTGGTCTTTGGCTGAGTAGTCTTGCATTATTTTAAAAGAGCTAAGGATTTAGAGGTTATAATGTATATTGAGCAATTTTGTCAGTGAAAGGTTGAGGATATTTTGTGCAGGGGAAAAACTTCACAGGGGAAGGCAGAAGTTAGAAATTAAAAATTTCAGGTTTTCTAATAAACAGCCTGCAGGGAAATTTGAGTCTTCTCTGTCTGTATACAAAGGTATACACACCTCCCATTCCACTCCCTCCATCAGAGGGAAGTGATGGCAAGACCGTGTAAGATCAGTATTCTTCTTAAGATTCTTTCTGTGTGCGTGTCTCTCTCAAAACTTTACATCAGATCCTCAAGGTACTTTTTATAGGCATACTGCCTGGCTGTTGCAAGAATAAAAATTTTACATTTCTTTTTTTCTGTGGTTGTCTGTAACATTTAAAGAACTGTACTTTGAGTAGAGAAACTAAGAACACATTATAGTCTCTCTAGAGTTTTTTTCTAAAGAAATGTACTAAGTTGATAATCATGAGGCATTCATTTTCTCTCATTGAACTTACACATGAAGCTAATGGTGCAGAAGCAAGTAACTTGCTTATACATCAATCCACTAATGAAGGAGGTGTAGAATTGAGTTATTTCAATAAGTGATGTCTCTCAGTGAGTTGCACTGCACCTTTCATATTTAATTTTGTGAGCTGTATATTATACAGAGAGATGAGATTTGTATACAGTCACTTAGAGGATCATGTAAAAAGGTCAAATAAACCAACCCTGTTAAAGTAAGGAAAATGTTTTGCAGCCATGGTGCTGTATTTTAAAAGCCATGTCCTTGTGGGTTAGAAAAGAGTTTGTTTTTTAGAGTAACTTTGAAATATAGTAAAGTGGAGTATTATATATTTTATATTAACAGCTAAGCTTCTGGTACTAGAAGCTAATGACTGCACAATTTTGTTAGTGTGTAACACATTTTGCTGGTTTGCATACTAAAAGGTCTTTTCAGATTTAGATTTTTAAGGTCAAAGAACTTTTGAAGTTCTTCAGAATGAAAGCGTTAGCACCTTTTTACTTGAAGATGAAAAGTTCTGATGGAGTTGAGAGCTGAACAAGGTCATATAGAAGGACTTGGGTAAACCTGGAAATTGAGACCAGTTTTTAGGACCTCTGCTGCAGAACTTTGCTTTCAAAAATTGTTTCAGGGCAGCGAAACTTTGCAAAAAGGTAAAGGAAGATACTCCATGGTACTTCAAAATAAATATTTTTGCATTTCAGTGAGGTATTAGATATGAAGGATAAACTGAGGTCTAAAGAAAAACTTAGGAAATGCCCATGTAAAGCTAATTAAATTCTGAAGAATGTAGGTTAAATAAATACATGTTTCTTATTTCTTCTGTGCTTGGATTTCGAATTTGCAATTACTCATCTCTGATTATGAATTAAAAAATGGGGAGAACTAGAGACATCAGTACTATGGAGTTGCATGCTTCCATAGTGTATCATATGCATTCTAAATTTATTGTGATTTAAATATAATTTATGTGCATTATTTGCCAAAATAATGAATTTTTCAGTGGGAATTTAGTGGAAGCCATTTTGTCACCACCTAGCCTGAAAAAGTGATACGGCAAATGCCAAATAGGGCATGTTTGGACTTATAATAATCAGTCCTTACTGAATTTTGTTAAATAAAGGGTGTGTTTTTTTAAAATTGCCTTTAATGAGTAAAAGGGCTTTTTGTTGCGCTAGAGAAATGCTCTCAATTTTAGTACTTAGAAGTACTCTTTGAAAACAGTTAAAGTATTTCTTCTGGTCAATTCAAAAGAGATTAATTTTCTAATATCACTCAGACATCATTTCAATTAAATGTTCTGTGTGCTTGCATATTAACTCGGATTTCAAAGTTCACTCTAAATACAGTTTCAAACGTTGTTAATATTCCTTTCAAATTTTTTGTTGCATCAATTTGAAAATGATAAGAAGATGTAAACTTAAGTGTTTCTTTCTTTACTAGAGCACTTTCTTTCAAAGAGTGGAGGGGACTGCACTTTTATTCATCAGTTCATAGAATGTCAGAGTGAGTACAAGAGTATTCATCACATTTCTGTTTCAAAAAAACCAAAACAAAACCAGAAAATCCAGAAAAGTTGGATAAAAAAACAGATTTTGTCACTACTATTTAATATTTCTGTAGTAGCAAAGATTTTCTAAGAATAGAATTGTGGCATTGTAATAATAAGCAGATGCCTATAGTAGTATCTTTGCTCTTGCAAAGCGATGATCACATTGTCATTTCTTAGAAATTATTCCATTATTGTTCTCCTAACAATAAAAGGGTGGTTGTTTTGCTGCATGAAGTTTAAAACTGAGTGCACTTTTTCACCTGTCACCAAGTGTATCACTGTCAGGTTAAGTGAACATCGCAGGCAGCAGTAGGACAGAGATAAGGGAGTGTGGTGCCTTTTCTTCATTCCATGTCTGTTATTTATCTGGTAATGGAAGGTCTTTGCACATTTTCAAATTAGGTGTTACATAGAAAAAGTAGAACAAGACCTAAATTTTTATGTGGGAATCTAAGATTATTTTAAGAAAAACATGATATACGCAATAGCAGTCTTTAAAAGCTGTTATTCTGGGATGAGAAATGTGTTTTTCAAAGCAAATGGCTTTTGAAAATGAGTCATGAAACAGTGCAGTCTGCATCTCTATGATTAATGAAAAATTTAACACTAGTAACACTTAGTAACACATAGTAACACTTTTTGTCCACTGGGAGAAAAATAGCATTAGGATGAAGAGAGAACTTTGATTAAAATTCAAACATAGCTCCTTTCTAGCCTTGAGAATTATTTTTCGACTTAAGAGTTTGCAGAAATGTACCTAAAGTCATGCTTAGAGAAATATTTATAAGCAGAAATAAGACAGTACCATTTTTTGATATTATGCCCATTGGACTCTTCCCTTTTAAATTTCAATAAGGAAGTATAACAGGCTCATTTCACTTTACTCTTTTTGATATTAATTGCAGTGCTATAATCTGAATAGCTGGATACTGCTATTGTTTGTTTTAGAAAATGTAAACTTTATTTGAAAAATGTTTATTTTTAAAAGTGAATTTCTAGAAGTTGTCTTCTGCCAGGATGAAGTTAAAAATTTAATTTTTTAAAAAGATCTTATATGAATTCTTTTTCTTTAGTACATAAATATGAAGTTAAATGTTTGACTAAATATATATTTTTATAGAGTGAAAACAAATAGAAATTGGTTGCTTTTTTTAATTGTTTGGATGTTAGCTTAGCCTATTTTAGCAAAACTTGTGTCACCTATATCTACTGAGAAGTAAAAGCAATCATCAGGATCCTCTGTGATCTAGTAAAATTTTCTAACTGGCAATTGAAGTAGTTAGTCTCTTTAGTAAGAGAGTAAAATCAAGATCCCTTCTCTGCCTCCCTTCTCTTCAGAGCTGGAAAGCTAAAGACACTAAGGTATTGATTGCCTCAGTTAACAAAGAATTAATGAGTTCATAAGGTTCACTATTCTGCATTTTTTGCAACAATATGACTTTTTAGTGTCTGATCAAATACAAAAAAGATTCCAGGTCAGCAGTTCGCGTATTTAGTTCTGGACTGAAATCTTGCATTGCCCAAATTCAAATATGTTTAGTATGGCCCCACAAAAACGTGGTTAAAAAAACTTGGAATATGGGATCAAACAATCCAGTTACAGATGTTGCTACAGATGTATAGTGCAAGTGCTTTGGATTTAAAGCATTTAAGACCTCCCTATATAATAAAGCTAGATTAATTTTTTTTAACAGAAATCATGGTGCTCCTTTTTGATTCTTATAGGATAGGAGTTATTATCAGAAATGGTTATAATAAACAGAGAGATTGGGTACCCTGACAGTTTCCTGTCTTTTGCTTCAATGTACCACTTTTGTGTCCTTATTTTTTTCCTGATTTTGATTTTTTTTTTCCCATTTTTTTTTTATTTATGATTTAAAATGCAAGTCAGTTTCTGTGGTGTTTTGTTTTGCTTTACAAAGTCTCCTTTTTTTTTTTTTTTTTTTTGATATTTTTTATTTATCTATAATACAAGTGGGTACTGGATGGATGGAATGGCTATTTTCAACTTTTCCAGGAATTTCTGACCTGTTAGTACCACTATTTTGAAATTTGTGTCCTGAGGATGGGTTTATTTTAAGTGATGACTGTAGTGTTAACAGATCTTAACTTATGTTGCACATAGTGATAGGCAATCTAAATCTAAAAGGGAGGTTTTGAATTGTAAAGGGAGGAAATGCCTAAAGACCCCAGAGGACAGCTGCCTTTGAATTGCATGTACAAGCAAAAAGACACAGACTGTCTGAACAGATGAACTGAAAGTTTAACTTCAAAGCAGATTGTTTCAATAACATTTAATGTTATTATTTATTATAATATCAGTATCTCCTTTTTTTTTTTTAAAGTAGTGACTGGATAGCATGAAAGATAAAAATTAATTGTGCCAGAAATTAAAGCTAGGTCCCCAATCCTAATTTATATTTTGGGAGCTAAAAATGCAAGTCTTGATTCTGGGAAAGTATGGTTCAAATTTTAAAAGGGTAAATTGTAAAAAGTCAAGTTTATGAAGAAGTTTTGTGAAATAGTAATATGAAAAGATGCAGAGAGCTGAAAAAGGGAAATTTTAAAGGTACAGGTATGTCTGCTTTTACTTTCGGATTATTGTCTGGATTCTGCTGTTTTTAGTGAAGAGGGTGGCAACAGTGGTAACTAAATAAAACTTCAGGTCATTGACATCAATATCCCACTTTCTGTTTATTATCTAAATATTAGTGAAGCAGGATGAAATAATCTATTTTTTGTTGTCTTTGAAATATGATAATGCTAGGATTCCTTAAAGGTAGAGAATGCTTACTGGACTTACAAGTTAGGAGAGATGTCAGCCATCAAGTGAAAAATCCTGGCTGTATCAACTTTGAGTCACACTGGACAAAGGAACTTGTGTGTTGCTGCTGAAGTTCATTGCTGAAGAAATAATATCAAGAAGAAAACTGTAGTACAAACATTGAAATTTATAATGAATGGTAGGAAACAGCAAGATGGAAAAGAAAAAAAGAAAATTAAGGCCACAGATTTTTTTAGTCGTAAGATTTGAGACTTTTGAAAAGTGTGAAGAGCTATAAAGGTTTCAGTTTGGAAGAACATCTGGGTCAAGAAGACTAGTTCCTTTGTTTTGTACTATAATTATTCTGGTTTTAAGTTACTGAGCTGTGAGAACTCCCAAGACCCATCCGTTCATAATGCTAAGTTTTCTTCTGTAAACTGATTATAGAAGCCTATTTTAAGCTAACAGGCCAGCTTAGGTGAAGTGTTACCTTTCAGATCATAGCTACTTTGGGTGTATGGTTTTTGCATTCAGTCATTTTTTTTCAGACACATAGACAGAATTCCTCAGCAGCTTTCTTGCTGCCTTCCTCCTGATGCCCCTTCCAGCCACAGCTGAGTCCTAGAATTTCTAGAATTTTATTTCTGGGTTACTAGAAATATTTTTGTTTAGTGGAAGGACACTCAATATATCACTCAGTGAGTCTTCACTTGTTGCTGCAGTAACTTGAGTCCCCTGCCGTGCCTTCCTTAGTGACTCTATCTCTGAAGAACTGTTCTGAACTTGGATGGTGACTGATCACCTAAAGTTGCTTGAGACCTGAAGCCAATCCTGAAAATGCAGTGTGCCATTTAGTGTATTTCTGGAGCAGTATTTGTAGGACTGTAGGACAATATTTGTTGATAAAAGTAGTTGGAGGGAATATCTCTTAGATTGCTTTGTCTGACTGCCTGGGCAGGAAGAGGACAGGACAAGTTTTTGGCCATGCAAACCCTTCTTCAGACCTCAGTTGTTGTTTTTTGTTTGTGTTTTTTTTTTCCTGAAAGCTTGTCTACTATTTAGGTTTGAAAAAGGTATCTCCTGGCAAATATGGTGCAAATAGAAATTGCTGATGTGATCTGTAAGACACCTTTGATACTTTTGCAGGTTGACATGATTGTTAAGTAATTTGAAATAATGAAATCTCTGAAAAAAAAACCAGACTGGTTCACTTGTTCTCTTAGTGTCTTTGTTTCATCCAGACCTGTTCTTGTATGGATCTTACACTTTGCCTTCAGTGTCCTAGCTGGAATTAGGATGAAGCTAGACATCTAGTCTGAAATGCCATCTTTTAGATTTTTATATACCTGACATAGATTAATAGACTTCCTTGTATATGCTATATGCCAACTTCATTTTTGTCAGCTTGAATGTGATGCACGTACAACTTTTTAGAAGTTTGTGCAGTTCTCTTAAAGCTGTAAGCTAACCTTTCTGTGTACTTTTCCTAGGCACTCTTGTGATTTAAAGGTGACTTCTCAATTGCTGTTTTACTGTGATGTATTTCTAGATTTCTGCAGGGTCTGGCAAATTTCAGTTTCAGACAACCAGCTCTTAGAACTCATTTTTTGATAGCTATAACTTGAAAAATGTATTAATTATTTATGGTCCCAGTTAGATTTAGTAAAAAGTTCATAAAAATTTTTTTCCTAACTCCTCATTAGTGAACTGAAGCATTAATAATGAAAGCTAATAAATTGCAGAAGAAATAATTATGCACTTTATCACGTAGTTGCGGGAGTCTTATGTGCTCTGTTTCATTGTTCCATGCCAGCAAAAAGGTTTTTTGTTCAAGCCTGAGTAGGAAGTAATATTATCAGCTTTTAATTTGGTCATGGAATGTAGCCTACGTAGATGTGTGCAGGGAAAAGCTTGCTTAATTTGAGCGTGGAAAGTAATGCTTATTTTGTTTGGCAGACAAAATCATAGATGAAGGACATCTAACAAAAGTGGAAGAAACAAAGCTTTTGAAAGGTTAGATTTCTGAATTATTTAACTGTTTTTGAAGCATGTTTTTATGTCACTTCAGTGCATGTTCTGTCTTAAACTATTAGTTTGAGTTTTGTTGAATAATCAAGAAACGAAATTAATGAAGAGCAGGTTTACTGAACTCAGCTCCAAACACTGTGGTAGGTTTAAAAAGATGTAAAGAAAAAAATTTTTGAAGTTGATTGCATGAAATTTTGCTATTGGTTTTGACTGAGTTCTTACCTGAATAGGCTTTTTTTTTTTTTTTTAAGTTGTAATATTTTTTTTTAGTGAATTGATTTAGATCTGCATGAATTTCAAACAGGTTTTTGCTTTCATTATAGAACTAAGTAGAGATAACGTTCGGTCTCATTTTAAATAAAAATATATTTTAATTTGACTCTTTTATAACTTACACCCCTGTAACTTTCAAATAACTATTAACCTCCTAAGTGTACCTTTTTCCAGATAAAATAAAAATAATCGTATCTAAACTTTTTTTTTTCTGAATAAAGCAAGTAAAATACAAGGAGCTAAATTGAAAAGATTTATATTGTCGAGGGACACTCATCCTTATCTTGCAGTGCCAAAATCAGGAACATTGCAGTGTGTAAATCTCTATTTCCTGTGTATCTAATAATGTAAGATCATTTGGACTTGCAGGCTGACTCCACTTCTGTAGCTTTTTATTAATGGCTAGGCATACTAACTAATTTATTTACCTTCTGTCCTTGTGCGAAGTATTACTGTGTTGAATTTTAGAGTGTTAAAAGTTGTGGTAATGTAGAGACTTTCAGTTTGTCTTGTCTTATCTTAATGTATGAAATAGCACCTTTAATTTGTATATGTAAGTGAGTAATTTATAGAAAACATATGCCATATTTGGCCAAAGAATGCATACAGTAACTGTAACATAACGCTTGCATGCCAGTTAAGCAGTGAGCTATTTTTAGTGTTTAATATATTCTAACTCATCCAGTAAGTATGATGTCAACACATTTTAATATACTGCATCATTTTGGCTATATTTATTAAGCTCAGGTTTATTATGGGAAATAGGGACAACTGCTGTGAAATAATATAGTACAGGAAAGAGTTTTGTGCTTGTGGTACTGGTTCCAGAGTAGGAAGAGGGTTTCTAAACCATTTCTTTGACTTCTGCTGTTTCAGAAGTGGAAACTGATGCATCTTTCCTCTAGTGCCTCATCTTGTTCTTGTTCCAGAGGGAGGAGGAAGGGAAGGAGCAAAAAGCTGAAGTACCCGAGGGTGGGTGGGAGGTGGGAGTATGGGAGGGCAGTGGGGAGAGAGAAAATTAATTCAGCAGTTGGAACTTGCACTGCTCCTCCTGTTTCTCACAGAGCAAGAAAGCTGTGTTTCCATGTATGACCAGATATGGTAAAGTTAGTTGGATACAGATATTGCTCAGTTTAGCACTTCTGGATTGGCCGTAAATGTAAACGACATGGGTGAGGCTTTTAGGATATATTTTTCTTAATGCTTAAAAGTAATGTATTACTTGGTTTAGTAATTATTACAATTTGAATGGCAGTTTTGTGAGCTTGATTCTATATGATGCATGTAAAATGCTTTGTAGTGTAACATCTATAAATAGTTAAAAACTGTTCTCAAAAATAGGGAAATATCCCTTTTTGTTTTAGCTGAGAACCACCCCCAAATCTCAAATTTTTAACTGCTTCAGTTGTTCTGACCTTTGAAGTGTGCTGAAGTCATATGAGATATGTTTGGAACAGCTGCCAGGTCTGAACCCCCATGCACTTTAAGTGTTTGGGTGCTTTCTCCTTCTCCCCCTCCAGTGATTTAAAGAGTCTGGATCTTGATCAGCTGCTTTATTTGTACATAAAACAGAAGGTGGGAAGTACAAGTGGATGTTATTCTGGCACAGAGAAATAGAAGACTTTCCATGTTAGATGAGAAAAAACTTTTTCTTTTTTAATCCCTATATTAAATCCCTATTTATTATTTTTTTAATCCCTATTAACCTGTAGGCATTTTGCTACTTTCCCAGTCACAGCGCACAGGTTGTCTTCAGATTCCATTTAACTGCTTTAATTTTGGGGATGTTTGGTTCTGTTCGGTTTCTTGTTACTTGAAAGAAAAATGTACACAAGCTTTCTCATTGCTCCTCTACTTTTTATATATACTAACCCTATTGCTATAACACACTTGATTATTTATTGCTGTGTGTATCATCTCATGCGCTGGTACTTTTTTGTTGTGTCTATAGTTTCTCTATACAAATAAATTTTGTGTTCACTGTGCTTTTCTGCATGTGTGGTAGAACTAAAAGTCTCTGTGCTGGGAATGCTCTGTGTTCTAAATATCACATTTAGGTATATAGACATGCTTAAAAGAACCCAAACAAACCAAGCACTATGTGTGGCTTGACTAAGCTGTATGTAGTAATATAGTGGGTTGTGTATGAACATGTACTTCATGCATTTTTTGTGAAAAGGACAGTCTGCCTTCTCTTAATACAATTTGAATTGAAAATTCTTTGTGGAACTTAGTGTAATGATTTCTATTGCTGTGATTCTTTACTGGTTCATATCACACTTTTTTAACATATAGTATATACAAGACTTGTTGCTATTTTTTATTTGTCCAGAATACTGAAGCAGTTTTATTCTTTCTTAACAGCAGTTTCTTTCTGACTAGTTACAGTATCTGCATTGTTCTAATTTTCTTTTCTTATTTGTTTCCTGATTGAATCAGCTTTTGCACAGAGTTCCAGCTGGCGAGAATGCAGATTTAACAAAAGTTCAAGCTGTGCATGAGACAGTTGCATCTCCTAATAGATGCTAGGCAGGATTAGTGATGCTGAATCCATTTGAGCCCAGACTTCCAAAGAAATAAGCAACCACCAGGCTTTTAAGTGTTTCTTTGACTATGTTGTTTTCTATTGAGATTTACCAGGAGTTAAATGAATAGATATATAGAAGAAATGGATTAAGAGACTGAATAAAGGTTTTACTGATTGTAGTTGGATTTCCTGGTCTCTTACAGAGAATCAAGCAAGAGTCAAAGAATCTGATTTATCAGACACTCTTAGTCCAAGCAAGGAAAAAAGCAGCGACGACACTACAGGTAAGAATTTAACTGAGGCTTCTGTAACATCTAATTAGTTTGAGTTAAATCACTCTATTGTGAGCATTTTCAGAAAGGGTGGAGAAAGTATGTGTTATGTGGAGCCAGGTACAAGTTTAGAGCAGTATTGTATATTTTTCAACACCTTTAACTCCTGTGAAGTGAGAAGAATGTAGAAGATTCTTTGCTATGAAAACAGGGATGTGAAAACTGTCTGCAGTTTACCTGCTTTCTGAAAGGTGTGGGATTTTGTTTTTCAGATGCCCAAATGGATGACCAAGATCTAAATGAACCTATTGCTAAAGTAGCTCTTCTAAAAGGTAAACAAATTTCCTTTTATGACTTCAGATGCATAATCTGTATATATTTATTTGCCGACCTGCTCTTGTATCAAATGTGCATTGAAGCAGAGTGCTGAAATTCAAATGTTTTACCCATGGTATTATGGAAGAGTTGCATTTAAATATCAGTAATGATTTCTTTGGACAATGTGATATAAAAGCATACTTATGAGTGTTAGTATATAAATGATTTGCACTAATTTCTGCACTTACCAACACTGTTCTAGGAATTTATGTATTATGCCTTCAAGCAGAGCTATGAAATAGATTCAGCATACAATTAAGTTAGGGCTAATAACTTTGGGGAGGAGTGATTCTTCTGTCATGGACATGTTTTAAGCATTGCCAAATTCTACTTGTATAGTTTCCATGACTGTCAGAAATGCTTCTGCTAGTTGGCACCTGATGTTTTAAGAAGGAAATCTATATATATACTTTTTTTTGTTTGTTTGTTTGAATTTCCTGTTCTGACTGCAGTTAGAATGATTGCCAAGCTTTAGAATTGTTTACATCTTTAGTTTTTTACTGCTCTTTGCACTGAAGACTTTAAACCTGATTAGCAAGCTAAAATTTACATATTCATGTTTGGTTTACATATTCATAGTTGTGGTTTATTATACTGAAAGGTAATTTTATGCTTTATGTACAGTTAGATATTTTATGAGACCTGTAAACCGATGCTTGTGCTGGGATCACAGGTAAAAAGTGTGACAGTTCTTCATGGTTTAGGAAGATAAGAAATCTATGAAATTTAGAAGAACTGCAAAAGACCTTTTTCCTGTAGTTGTTTATATTTCTCTAGTTTTATGACAGAATGATTTCTTCAAACTGCATGTTTTACACAGGTTTTCAAACAGCAAAACAAAATTGAGTTTGATATTGTCCAGTGCATATCACTTTGTCAAAGCAGTTTAGAAAGGACTGAGATACTGAGTATGTTCCATTTGGTATTTGTTTTCATGTCTGCAATTAATAACAGGAACATTCAGTGACTTCCTATATTAGAAGACAAAATCTGGTAATGTTCTTCATAGTGATTATGACAGTCTTATTTTTGGTAATAAGTTTTGTTTGAAAAAAAAGAAATCATCTGAAAAGCATGAAGTTTTTTAGGAATCAGGACTTTCAGCTAGAGTGAAAAACATTTTCTGCATTTTCCCTATATGCAAATGAGCTTTTAAATGATTAAGTGTAAGAAGACCTATTTGCATAGGCCAATTTGCTATTGAATTACATACTGTAATTAACTAAAATAGCTGGAGAAAAACTCTCTTGAGGCTATTTATGGGCATTCCTATTTTGCTCTCATGAAATCATTAAAGAATATCTGTACAATGAATCATTTGCCCTTGTAATTTTTATGAAGAGCCTGTAAACCCACAGCTTTGTTTTGGATTTTGTCAGAGAGCTACTTCATGTGCCTTACTTTTTCCTAAAAAGGATCTTATTTGCAAGAGAAAGACTTTTAAATGTATTTGTAATGCAGTCATATAATGAAGCAAGAGTGAGAACATTTCTGCTCTGGCAGCTGTTTGGAATGTAGAAATGGCTGCTGGAAAAGGCAGGGTTCCTTTTTATTTAACTTGTGGAATTTAGAAAACAAATTAATGGAGCAAGAAAATGATGAAACACTTAATTGCCATAGTTTCAAGTGTATTTTCCATCAATAAACTCTGAGTGCATTCACTGTTTGTTTCAAGTTTCTACATGTCAGTATCTGGCAAACAGGGCAGGGGGAAAAGCTGCTTTGTTTTTCCCACAAGGTAAATGACTTTATTAGCCATTGGTAACAGTTCCCTGGAGGATTCTACTTAGATGGGCTGTTTGTGACTACTTACTGCAAAGTTAAAAACAGATTAATGTTAGACAGATGGGAAGAAGCAATAAATGTCACTGGAAAGTTAGTAATCTTGTTCTTAACGGCTTCTTTTTATTTTCATAGTAACTACAAGACTGATCCGTGGAATCTTAATAAAAAGTGTTTTCAGTTGGGGGTTTGCTGAATAGTGTTAGTTTTTCATAAGAAATATGGAGAACAAGCAATGGGCTACTGATTCAGGAAGTTTTGGGAACCATTGTTTGGTGTTGCAAGAACCAAATACTCCGTTTTAAATACATAGTTTATTCGGGTCTTATAAAGCTGAAAAAAACCTTGAAGTTTTAATTGTTTATTTCACTTTATCTGAGTACTCTGAAAATAGTAATCTGAGTAACCTGAGAAATTCTGCAAATTTGCAAAAATTAACTAAGTGAGAAACAGCAGCCTGTTCATAAAGATGATTCCACAGGCCAGGCAAATACAAAGGATCTATGAAGACCACTGCCTATGTGTGGTTCTGATAGTCTCTTATCAAAAAAGAATTGTAGAGTAAAAAAACAAACATAAAAGCAAAACTCTGTTGTAATCTTCATGCTTGTAAATATTAATCTGAGCTTTGTTTTCCTTTTGATTTTATCAAAATTTTATTTTATAGACCCTAAATTTGTAAAATATTCCTTCACACACAATTATATCCTTTAATAATTTGGAACTGGTCATTTTTCTCCAAAACTGACCCATGACCCATGGGTTACACAACTTTTCTTGGGCCAGATTGAAGGAGAAGAAATTACCATATACTTTGGAAATGTTTTGTGCTGACTAGTTGTATGGGGTTTTTTTGACAATTTTAAATCTACCAGTACAGTTGATGTTAAGGAAAACCTCATTATGTGGGGAGGAAGAAAACAACGTGGTGTTAATTAAGAACTTCTCTTGTAAGATGGCAAACTGTCTGATCACAGATTAAAATTTTCCATGATCTAGAATAAATGAATGAGGGTTTTCAAGCTATTGTGGTTTTGTTGGGTTTTTTGGCACCTTGTTGTAATTAATGACAAGAATTCTTTCAACTTCTCTGAGAACAGTTAGGTCAATACTGAATACTTCTGGAAATTGCTCAAATGCTTTTTTAATTGCAGCCTTTACCATTTGTTTCTCAAACCAGGTTTTTGTGATGCAAATTTGCTTCTTGAGGGAACTAATTCAGAGTCTGATATTTAGTAGTTTTATTATTTATAAATAGAACAATCCTACTCACTAAGGAATTTTTTCAAAACTACACAAAGATGGTGTTTGCTTTAAACTAGAAGACTTGAACGAAATTTTTGGTTTGGGTAAGACTGAAAAGCTTGTTTTGTGTTTATATTTCTTGGCTTTTGATTTAGAAGTATGTCAGGCATATGGAAATTCCCTAATGCATTTTGAGTAGGAAGGAGCTTTTACCTTGACAGAGTGTGCCTTTGCTAAACTGATTGTTATTCTTAGTTGAATTCCTAAACTCCTTTGAAGCAATGATGTCTTTGATGATGTGTGTTTTCATTGATTGGAAAATACTGTCCACCAGAAAGTTGATTTAGGGTGCTTATTGTTGCATTTGAGACACTGCTTCTTTATCAGGCATGATTTGAGCATAATTTGTCAACTTCCTCACCCATTTCTTCTGAACAGTCTCATTAAGGAGGGTTGAAAGTCTAATTGTTCCAAGTCTTTATCCATGAGAAGCTAAGAACAAAACATGTTCAGTAAAATGAAACTTGGATTTGAAACTGTAATAAACTATAAAAGGGAATATTTGGATTAAATATGTAGTCTTTGTTCTTTCTGCTCTCATAATTTTGTTCTGAAGAATTCTGAAAGGACATGTATGCCCTCAGCTCTACTCAATCCTACCAATTCATTCCTGTTTAGAATAGGGAAAGAACAGTCTTTTCTGAGGGGTACAATATAAATACTTCAGCATTATTTATTAAACAAGTGTTTTAATGAAGAAAACAAAAAAAATTTATTGTTTCTTTATTGGTGACATACACGGTAAAATATCAATTTTGAAAGTATAATGACAAACTGAACTGTAGCTTGTATTTAGTTTTTCCTTACTAGTGATGGCTCCAGACAACCAAAGTAATTTACATTTTGAGGTTTTTATTATAAGCAGTGTGCCTTTATTTTAAATCCATATGGGCTATAGTGGTACATGTTTATTAACCAGGTAGCTGAATAACACATTTACCATTTTGTTCTCCCTCTTACATGAGGTACAGCAGACTTTTTTTCACTGATTTCCCTCCTCTGCATTTCTCACCAAGAAGGCTTTATAGAAAGTTTTAGCCCTCAACCTATGTAGTTTATTAGTGCTGCTTGTGGCTGTTGAAGAATCTGTTTCCCAACAAACACTACTTAAGGAAAATGCAGTGAATGCCAGTTTTCTGGATGCAGTTCCTGGCGTTGTAGATGCTTGCAGGCTGGGGTGTTGTATAACTCTTTCTTACTGCATCTGTTTTCTAGTGTGTGCCCATTAGAGGACACTGCTATTAGTTACAAATACTTGGTTTTCCTCTTTTAGGTTACCCCAAATTTTCAGCTTTAAAAGTACCCATTTGTCTGTGACTACCAGTCTTCTCTTATAAGCCCAAGAGGCATTTAATATGCATTTTAGCCAATAGAAAATTAGTGGGACAGAGCAAGAGTTTTTTTATTTAAATAGCATGCCTAGAGACCTGATTATGTTAAAAATGTATCTAATGTTTTAAGACATAGTGAAATGAAAAAAAATTCAGCTTAGTATTCACTAGCCCACTGGATGAAATACTGAGGGTGGACTTTTTCTCTTTTTATTAACTTTCTTTTAGAGAATTTCCCCTTATTTTTTCCTTTCCCTGTAATTACAATCCACGCAGGGACAGGGGGAAGCCAAGGCTTGCAGGGTAACAAGGCTATTGGCAGGAGCAAACCACTTAGTAGCATCTCTTTGCATCATCTCCTGCAGCTCAGTGGTATTTCCCAGCTGCAGCACAAGGCTGGGGCTGTGTGTGTGGGGATGCTGCCTGCCAGGGCTGGTACGTGCTGTGAGGAGCAGGAGGGTGGGCTCAGAGGGGGGGGATGCAGGAGCAATGCTGACAAGTGTGTGCTAGGATAGAGTGTTAGTGCAGCTTCCCTTAAAAAATTGACAAGTTGTAAACACAGTCAAAGATTGCCTTGTACCTGTTTCTTTTTTTTCTTAATCGAGAAACCTTTCCAATCTATAAACTGTCTTTTTTTAAACTGTCTAATACTTACTTGTTGTTTTTTTTTTTGTTATACTGCATGTTACATATAATGTGCTTTTTAAAGTTTGCATAAGTTTTCCTCCGTTTTAAAGTATTAATATTTTTGCTAATATTTACTTAATCCAATTTTGAGTTTACTTTTAACTAACTTCAGATTATTTGAATAAAAGGTCACCAGTCATCACATGGCAGTGCAAATTAAACCGTTGTACAAATTTTTTATTTAAAGGAAATGTTCTTTTATCAGATGAATTGCAGGGTGCACAATCAGAGACTGAGGCTAAGCAAGAAATTCAGCAGCTGCACAAGGAGCTGATTGAAGCCCAAGAGCTAGCTAGGACAAGTAACCAAAAATGCTTTGAACTTCAAGGTGAGACCCAGATCAACTTAATTGTGTAGGATATCCATTAAAATTGTATTTAGCAGGTAGTGTTAAAAGTGGTTCTTTGGCTGACTGTCTGTTAGATATATTTCTTTCATAACATTCACATCTCCTGCACAGGATGTCTGAAACTTCTGTTTTTTTATTTTTCCCCCTAAACTCTATAGACAGCCAGATTGATCTCTGACATTTTGGTTCAAGATAGACCAACATCTTTTCATAGAATTGAGTACATACTTGAACTCCAAATATTTTATCTTTATAAAATATGTTTACCTACAGGTATTGATTCTCATGTATTTCAGTCAGCTAATGCACATAATTAAATGCATTCAGTGGCAGTTCTTAGTTTAGATTATCCTTTAGATCATTAGGTTTGTAGCTGCATCATTATCCTCAGCAAACTGTGGATAGCTTGTAACAGGAAACAGTATAGTCCAGTTTCACTAATTATAGCTCGGTGTTCTTTATGGGGTATATTTACAGCTTTTTTTCTTTTTCTCCTCCCACACCAGTTTGCATTTAGCACACGTGGAGTTTCTGGATCAGGCAACAGATTACATCAATTTCAAATTAATTGTAATACTACCACAATAATGGAATGATGTCTTAATATTAACTTTTTATTAAAATACTTACACAATTACTGGCTTTGATAACCTACTGAAATAATGTGGTTGTTTTAATCTTTTCAGTTAAGGGGAAGTTGTGACTAAAATTAATTACAGACCTGAAATATTTCTTACTAACAAAATCTTTTGGGCACATTTTCACTTTCATTATAGCACTATTGGAAGAAGAGAGAAAAGCATATCGAATGCAAGTTGAAGAATCTAACAAGCAAATAAGTGTTCTTCAAGGTAGGAATATTTTTTCTATATCCCACTCTTAAGGAAAATATATAGCTTTGGCTGTTTCTGTGGTGTCATAAGCACAGAGGAAAAGGAAAATACTGAGTGTATGTTTTAAATCTGATTTCTTTCACCACATTTGAATTTTACTGTGAAATGTTTCCTGTCAATTCCTATGGTTCTAATCATAACTTAAAAGATGCACAAGGCATAATCTCTAACAATTATTTCTCCTACCTCTTGTCAGCTTTGAAAGTTCCAAGGATTCTTCCTGTGACCAGTTTATCTTCAGGGCAATCAGAGTGTTTAATCTGCTTGTGCTGCTTATTCTCTTCACTGCATTGGTTGAAACCCCTTAAATTTTTAATCACTCCAGATCTGCACTCAGCCTCAGAGTATGCAGTAAAATATCTGCAATAGACACTCTCTCTGCTTTAAAAAAAAAACCCACAGCATGACAAATCTTGCCTTTTTCAGTCCAGAATATTTATAGCTGAATGTAATTTCTGTGTCACATATTCTGTATCACATTAACTCCTCAGCCAGCCCAAGCATGTGAGTGAGCTCATTGGTCTAAAAGCTGTCTGACCTTACAATCAGTGAGGTTTATATTATGGCTCTTCCATAGAACAAGCATTAGTTTGAGCATCTATTCAGGCATTGAGTGTTATGGAACTTGTAGGAGCTTCACACCTTGGTACCTTAGTCAGCATATAATTTGCTTGGACTTAAAATGGTTGGAAGATAGATGAGCCAGGTGGGCTGACAATCCTGACTTTCTCAGGAAATCAGAATACCTTTAGTAAATTACTTTGTGGGAGCTTGTTGTGGAGTGTGGTACTTGTCACATCCCAGTTACACTGACAAGCTTATGTAATAGTGCTGTGCTATATGAATGTCAGGAAAGAATTTTTGGTTCTTGGCCATTGCTGCTGTAAGATAGAGGGGCTTAAGTAATAGCCCGTAACAAGAGGAGCAAGTAAAAATTGAATCTTGTCCAGCTGATAATGGAAATTCTCCAATAAAAATGCTGTAGCAAAAGTTAGAAATTGTGATTTGGTAGTTATTTCCATACAGAAAAAAGAAATTTCTCTTTTTCCCCATAAAAAAGAAACCACCAAAGTCAAAACTTGACATATCCAAACTTAACTGCAAGATGCCTCTTGTCAGTTCAGGCATTTTTGTCTGCTGAACCCTCCTCAAGTTAGGTCTTGGTTGTGTTTCCTCTTCTTCTCTCTCCATGGTAGTTCAAAATGTTCTAAAGTTTGTTGTATGCTTGCTCCTTCCTGAGCTTTTAGGGTGTAACACATCTCACAACTTGAGAGAAGTTGTCTGGATGTCAGGTTCTCTCTTGGCAGCCTCTCTGAACTGCAGTAGAGAAAAAAAAAATTCTGGCAACTTCATGCAGTAACATTTCTCTAGGTATTTTCATGGAGTAAGTGTTTTAGGCCAGCCAGTGCTACATGGCTTTGTGTTTGTCATAGAGAAGAGAAGGTGTCACAGACAACTGAGATTCTCTCTCTATACGTGAAGTTTTTTAGATGAACAGATAAGTAAAGCAAGAAAATTCAAGTTACTTGTCATTACTAAAGAAAAGAAAAAAGTGAAGCATTCAGCTGAGATGAGGTAATGGCTTACATGAATAAGAGAGGTAATGGAAGTTTTCTTTTAATTGCCCTTTCAAACTATATCCAGAGCTTCAGAAACCATTCCAATATTCTTTGTAACAATTTTTCTGTGTATGTTGTTTCTACAACTTTAGACACACTTGTATGAGTTTGGATTTTCAGTCATACTATGCTTGTTTTCATGCCTGAGCATTTAAAGGGAGAGTTGTTCATCAGCAGTACAGACAGAAGGAAGAAACTACTGCTATTACTGAGAAGCAGGAATTTAGCTTTGTGTTTTAAAACAGTATGAGGAAGATACTGGTCTGAGAAATTACTCCTTTCGTGGGCACCTCCTGTGTTAGCAAGTTGTAATCCTTGGTGGTTTAGAATCGTTTTCTAGCATACTGGTTTGGTAGTTTCAAGGCTTCTAATGTAAGGAAACATGTAAAGGCAGTGGTTGATGTGTTGTGATGTGTTGTATGACTGTCAGGTTGTTCTCATGTTCTACTTTGTTTGCCATTCTGTTAGTATAACCCTGTAGAAATTATTTCCAAGCAAATGAAGTGATAATAAGCCTCGTGTTGCTCACATATTAAAAATCCATCATAATGCAAATATCTTTGTTATGGAACAGATAGTCTGTTTCAGCTTGAACAGGACTGCTATGAAATCTAACTTAGTCTCATCTATAGTACCTCTTTTGTATTACAGTATATAATAATTAACATGTTTCTTCCCCATACTTTTGCCTTCTGAATGGGGAATTGGGTAATTAACAGATTCTTTATCTAATGAGCCAAGTGTCTTGCTGGAGCCTGTCAAAAGGAGGGGAGAAAAATGTTGCATTTCTCTTTTTCACTCTATATCAGCTGATAACAAAGTTTTCTACAAATTAATTCTACCTGTATTATGGTATATGCAGCTACTGAAAAACAAAGTACAGTTGTGCTGGGAGTAAAAGTCTCTCTTCAGTAGTTTTCATGCTGTATCAGTTCACAGCACAACTTGCTCCCATTCTCATCTTGTTCAGATTCAGCTTCTGTAATGGACTGAGAGAATAAAAATAAATGCAAGCAATCTATCAAGGTCACTCAGCCTTGATTTTTTTTCCTTGTGCTTTCCACTGTACTTTTTTTGCCCTTTGCTTCTCAAACATATAACTTCAATTATGTAATTGTGACACTCCACAGTATCTTAAATTGTACATTTTCAAGTGCTTTTAAGAACTTGGTACTCTTCTTCTCAGAGCAATTCTTCATTAAGTTGCTGCTTTCTCCCATGTTAAAGCCCAATGAAATACATGCGAGCTTTGTATTCTTTAAAACGCTGAACAAAGACACTAAGCAAATTAAACACTTTGTTTCCATTAGTCAGTTCTAACTATAATTTGTTTTTTCTTTCATGCTTCCCTTTCCTCTGTACTGCACTTTTCTTTTTCAGCTGTTTGCACTGGATGCTATTTGCATGCATGTTAATGAGAAATTGTTATGCTCAGAGAGGAGGTGTGTTCAGTAATGAAACAGTTCTGAATGGGAATAATTTGTAAGATTTACTTCATGAAGAAATGTAAAATAACCTAGTGTGTATGTGACTGATGTGCATTTGCAGTAAACTGTAAATGCTAAAGGACTTCTTAAACTTAAGTATATATGGTGCAGCTGACATTTCCAATTCAAAATTAATCCTGTGCTTTTAAAGATATTTTTTTCAAAGAAGTGAACGGCTGGAGTAGAAATTAGACTCTGTGCCTCAAGTATTAACAGACACCACAAGTTAACTGCTGCCTAGGCAAACATTACTGATGTAGCTTTGTGACTGTTTGGCTTGTCACAGAAGCTTTTTGGGGTTTTTTTCCTCTTTTCTCTCAAGCCCCACAGTATCCTTTTTGTGTAATACTTGTTTTGCTTACAATGATGTTGAATCCTGATCTTCATGATTTTGGAGTTCCTTCAGTATCACACACACACACAACACAACCCTGTCTAAGATAGCTTTGTCCAGCAAGAATCCTTGTTTATTTTAACTCTGTAATAGATGACCACACATACATGTCTCTTTAAGGGTACAGCACTTTACAAGATTAGTATATTTTTTCAATTGCATTATGATTCTTTAGTCCTATTAAGCATCAACATTGTTTTTGGAATGGTTACGGTTTTTAGATTTTTCTGTAAAAATCTGTTTTTCAAAATACTGACGTTAATGTATACTTTCCAGCTCAGTTGGGAAGATTACAAGAAGACATTGAAAATCTTCGTAAGGAAAAGGAGAGTGAAGTTTCAAGCACTCGAAATGAACTCGTCAGTGCTCAGAATGAGATTCTGTCTCTTCAACAAGTAGCAGAAAAGGCAGCATCAGAACGAGATACTGATATTTCTGCCTTGCAAGTTGAGCTGCAAACAGTGCGAGCGGAACTTGACCGGTGGCGGAAAAATGCCTCAGATTATGAAAAAGAAATTGTCAGACTGCAAGATAGTTTTCAGCTCAGATGTCAGCAGTGTGAAGATCAGCAAAAGGAAGAGGCTACTCGCTTAAAAGGTACTTAATTAAAAGGATGTCACAGTCCAGTGCCAACAGAAGTGTACTCAGTCTGATCAATGTCAGTTACGCAAATCACAGTTTGTCTCTCTAGTCATTTACTGTGTCTATATATACACACATATGTATTTATATATATGTGTCAGGCCTTGTAGTATTAAGAAAGCTGTTATGTATACTTCCTTAGATAGTAATTGTCAGCTATGGCTAAATTAGCTTAGGTACTGTTTGATATTGAAAGTAGATGAAGTATAATTGCACTTTAAAAAGATGGAAAACTTGTATTGTTTGAAGGATTGATACTGCCACAGATTTCCAAAGGGGCTTGTGTACCTTCTGTTTAATTTAAGTGCTTAAATGGGTAGCTTCACTCAAGTCAAATAACTGTATATTTATGACCTAATAAAACTGTTAATCGTAACATAAAAATGTTAAATTTAAAATGGAAGCTTTAGTCTGGGTGCATGATGTAGAGATATATAAATATGTTGTGCTGAGCCAGCACAGGGCCTCTTCTAGGCTCATTCATTTGCAATTCACTTTACCTGTAATGCATCCCACATCTCCTGAGGACTGTTTGAAAGCCACTGCTGCAGGCCTATAGCTTCAGATCTTGAAAATATGCTAAGAGAGTTCAAAAGCTCATGCTGAGACTTCATACATGCCACAAAGAAACTAACGTGTAAAATATGCTTTAAATTCTGAAGCAGTTAATCTTTGTGCAGTTCAGTGTCTGGCACTGTGTTCCTAAGACATGTATAGCACTCAGTTTTATCTGGTTTACCAGGGACTGATTTATTTCACTTTCACCCCTTATTTACTGCTTTAAACATTCTGTTCCATGGGGCTGAGGCATGGTATCCTGTGATTCTAGTTGTTTACTATTTTTAAGTCTGGGAAATTATTTTCTTCAAATACTTTGTTGTTTCTGAAATACTAGAGTAGACCCATAAACAGGCTGTTCTTTACTCCTCTGTGCCTGTGAAAAAGTTCACATTAAGAAAAAGCCAGTAGCCTATTCAATGGCTCACAAACCTCATAATACTAGAAAATATTGTAATGTTTTATAGGTGCCCCTGAGAGAGTTCATGTGACATGATTATAATCAAATACATATGGAATTTATGACTGGTATCAACTTTTCCTCCATTTATTAGCTGGTGATACTTGAAGCAGTAGTGAAATAATTTTACTCAATTCAATTCAATTTTATTCACTGCAGGTGAACTTGAAAAGTTGAAGGCAGAGTGGAGTGCCCTGGAAGCTGAATGTGTTACACTAAGGAAGAAAAATACCTTGCTTACATCTGAACTCCAGAGACAAGAGAAGGAGCTTTCTAGGTAAGGACACAGTGGATTTATCATAGGAGCTGGTTTTTTTTAATTCCTAAAAGGGATACAACATGTCTGATGGTGTTTCTATTTGAAACTTTGGAATTTCATTTCTTACTGATTTTTTTTTTTTTTTTTTTATTTTTTTTTTTTTTTTTTTTATAGTATTGAGTAGAACACACTTTCGTGCCAAATTGTTATACCAATCTGTTTTGCATATTTTTCATATGAAAGGTTAAGCAAGCAAATGCAGAATTTGCATAATGAAAATATGCAAGATCTCTCCCTTATTTTTCTTTCTGTTCTGCAAGTATGAGTTATCACTACTTGGTTATCATGCTGAAGTTTTGGCTTCATTTAGAGCTTTCTATGAGTATTGCACAATTGTACTAAACCCTTGAAGAGTATACTAGCTATTAGTTTATGGAACTGGAGAAAGCAAAGTGTGTCCATAAACTGGTTAAATACTAACAATCTTAGACAGATTTCTCATTGCAAATCTGTTTCATAATGCTTTGGAGTTAATAATGCTTAGTGAATAATAAAAAATAAGAATTAAAAGTTTTGAATGATAAATTATTTCGATTCTAGATTATAATGGTGTAAGCATTATACCATTCTGCTGTGTGCATATATATAAAAGCAAGACTATGGCCAGCCTTCTGTGTCATTGCTTTGTATAGGAAGATAATGGTTATTTGTACTTTTATGATTTCTCTAGGTGGGTATTTCCATATCAAATACATAGGACATTTTGGAGGATGAAAAGTGCTTAAAAATTAATGTATTGTTTCTTTAAATTCAAAACCCAAGGAACCAATTGGATTTTGTCTTTTCAGCTCTCAGAAACAGAGCTTAGCGCTAACCAGCGATATAAGTGTTCTTGAAATGTCTCGAAAGGAACTTGAAAATCAGATGGGATCTTTGAGAGAAAAACATCAGCGGGATGCAGATAGTCTAAAAAGCCAACTCAGTGAAGCTGAGAGTCAAGCAAAAGATGTTCAGAAAGAGGTAACAAAGTACTATTTCTGTTTTGAGATAATACAGTTCTCAATGGCAGCAAAGTTCAAAGGAAAAATATAAGACTTCTAGAAAATAATCTTTTTCATATTTTAGTGCAAGTACTTTTATGGTAGCTAATAATATATAAACTGGGAGTTAAATCTTGGAAGACTTCAGATAAAATGACTGCATGTGCTTTGCGAGCTTCCTGAAGTTTTCTTTCATGCATTACCTTGGTGCATTTAATTTTAAGCTGCAGACAGCTTAAATAAAGCCGTATTAAGAGTCTTCTTGGATGTCACGATGTAGAGTTTCATTAGCTGTTATGAATCAAACTCAAGTCTTTTTACACAGTATGATCCTTCCAAGTTAGCTTTGAACTCTCTCGTGTTTGACAATGGGACTACACATTCTTTATAAAGATTATGACTGGAAGAAGGCCATAGCCTAACAATTCCTTGCATTTTTTATGAGCATTTTGAGTGGCATTTTCCCCAGTTACTGTTTTTAGTTTCTTTTGCAGTCCTTTTCTTTTATTATTAATTTGTCCATGTCGCATTCCTTCCTGGTCTTGTTTGTCTGTTTTTTGTAATCTGATGCACTTGTGAAGATGCCTGACCTTTTAAATTTGTGGTAAACGCCTGTACTCAAAGTCATTAGTTCTGTCCTTACTAATCCCTGTCATGTCGACTACAAGTAAGGTAATGATCTATAAAAAAAATTGAAGGTGAGCAAGCTGCTCATACTGTAGGAGTGAGACACATTCACCCCTGTTGTTTGTTCTTGACCCACACCAAAGGTTACAGAAGTATAATAATAAGACTTTTTTTTAATGCCTTTATTACTCTTATGTTTGAGTTTGCTATGTGTGAAAAGGGTTTGATTTGCTTCATACAGAATGTTGATTTTTGCACCTATTTGATTGGTATAGATAATTATGCTACAACACAGATACAATAACCACTGTTTAAATGTGACTCCTTGTTTCCCTGTTTCTTGTTCTGTCTTCATCATTTTTACAATTCTTTCCAGTATGATAATGAATAATTGTTTGGTAGGAGAGATGATGTAAGACCTTGTATATACTTCATATTTGGTTTTGGTAATCCTAGTCCTCTTAAGTCAGGAACAAAATATTCATTTAGAAAAGAAGATAATCTAAACTAAGATTTTTCTACCCTGCTTTTTTGAAGAATGTATACTGATCCAAGGTGAGGTACTCTATGCAGATGACAGGAAAGGAAGCTGTGTGCTAAGCAAATGTAAGCATGTGTGGGGTGTTCAGGAGTCTGTAGACTGTTTTCTCTTTGCCTTTAGTATGAAAGAACACAGACTGTGCTCTCAGAGCTGAAGGCGAAGTACGAGATGGCTGAACAAGAAAATCAGTCACTCACAGAAGAACTCAAACAATGTAAAGAAAACCTGAAGCTGCTACAAGAAAAAGGAAACAACGTAAGTCCATACAAAATATGTGGGGGAAGTCAAGTTATGAGACCAGCAGTTCTGTTGATTGAGGGGAATATATAAGTGTTAAATAGAGAAGGACCAACTTAAAAAAGGGGGAGGGGGCTGTTTACTACATTATATGCAAAATTTCATTCCATTTGTACTACCAGTGCAGATTTGCAGGTCATTACTTTTACAATTGTGCATGCAGTTTAAATTTACAGTTGTGTGACATTTTGAAATGCAACCTTAGATATCTGCCCTCTTGAAAACATCTGGCTTAAATGCTAGTGAACAATAACTAAGAAAAACTTTGATTTCAGAGAGTGTTACATGGGTAAAAGCTGAGAAACCTGGATCCAAATGAATTGAGCAATCTTTTCCACATATATTAGTGTTTATTACAATGGATGTTCCCTCCTAAGTCTTGCTCATGCTTCTTAACAGTGGTTATTCCTGATCGGCTCATGCTTTAAACAGTGCAGTTGAACTGTCTTTCCTATTCACTAATGAAAATATTTTCCTGTTGCAATTAATCTCAGAGGCTGTATCCTTAGAATTGAGTTTACAGCTAGGAAAACTTTATACCAAGATTACTGAAATCCTCCAAGTGTTAAGGGTGTGGCAAACATTTTATGAGGTGGTCATAGCCTTATTTTAGGTACCTTACTGGAGTGGGATGCCTGGCTTATTGTCTTCTTGTACTACTTCTATGATTACTGAACAACTCCTGCAGTGGACAGTACATAGCAGGAGAATAATGGAGGTTCCCTAATAGCCTTTTAGAAAACTATTTCTGACTATAAAGGAAGTTTTACAGGTAATCTCCTCTAAAATCAGGTGGCTACTAGATGCCCGGAGTTTGTATGAATACCCTTGCCATAGCCCATTACTGAATGTAAGCCCCTAACATAGTGGAGCTGTCACAGATGTGAAGACTTTGAAGCCCTTCTCACTTTTTTCAGCCATATTTTCAGGAATATCATGTCATAATTCTCATGGAACTGGATGACAATTCTTCTGCAATGGCCAGGCAATATTGAGTTTCTATAATAGGCAGAAGTCAAGAACAACCAACTGAAAAACTCCCATTCCAGTAGAAGAGATCATACTGAATAAATAATTGTGTGGGTTTTTTCTTCTCTTTAAAAGCATTAACCTCAGAATTAAAATGGAAAATCAGGGATAGTAGAGGGAAGAAATACTGTAAAGGGAACTGGAACACCTGATGCAAGTGGAAAAGCTTGCAAACTAAGGGAAATTTTATGAAGACTTTGAAGTGAGTATTTAAATGAAATCAGGAACCACAGCAGTTGCCAAAATCTGCTTCCAGAGGAGGCGTTAGTTAGGGCAGTTGAAACTGGGAGGTCAGGGTGTGATGAAGTGCATCCAACCATATAAGGACTTGCAGGAAAAGGTTGCTGTTCAAGCAAGTATTACTCACAAAACATATCTATCTTGTGATTATTTGAAGCATCATGGATACTGGGCTGAGTTCCAAGGTCAAATTTTTCAAGTACCCTTGTACCCTTATGCTGGAATCTTTATTTGTTACTTCATTTCCAAGCATAGTGTCCCATGGAAAGTGACTTCCCACTGTGCACTGTGGGATTTGTTCCTTTTTGCAGTTCATCTGCATCTGAGTTGGTATATTTTCATATTCTAATACATGATGCACATTTTTGATGAAGCACAGACTTACATGCTCTTTGACAATAAAGAGATTTTTTTATAGATTGATAAGTTTGTGGGGGGTGGGAGAAATGAGTTGTTTGGAAGCAGTTTGATTTAGGGAGGTGGGTATTTATCATCTGTTTCATTAGCCAAGATGCCACAACTATGAATGTGCATAACTTAAAAAAATAAAGCCCAAAGAAGTAATTTTTCCATAGAATTGTTCAGTGAACTAGCAAATGTTGGATAATGCAAGACTTCTGTACTTCGTTTGGGATATCATTTAAATATTCTTTATGCCTCAGGTTTGCTTTTAAAAACATTTTGTGTTCTAAAACGCTTAGCAGTGTGGTTGTACTACTTGTGCTTGCATGCTTGTAGTCACTGATTATCTCCTGATGTGCTTTATATGACAGATTTGTTTATGTGAATGGTTTGAGAACATCAGCTGCTCTGGTTGACGTAAATTCTGGCACTTGTTTGAACACTGCTGTGATTATTTCTACCGATGCTTTCTGTGGGAAGGTGGCACTCTGATTGTGGCACCAATGACACAAAAATAATCCTGCATGAAAATTACTTCAGTAGTTACACATAATTTGTCTACTAAATTTTTCCCTTGATTAAAACAATTTTGAATGGAATGGCAGAGACTAGATTGCCTTCTAAGATTCCTGTTTTGAACCGTATCAGATATTTCATGATTAAGTGACTTCTACAAAGTCATAACAGGATGAGATTTTATTAATGAATCACAATGGTTTAGGAAGTATTCAAACACAAATTTATTATTTATTTAGATGACTGAACAAATCTAGGTGGTTTCAGCACAGAAAAAGTTCTTAAGAAAGTATTTAGTTTGAACTTAACCTCTGTTTCTGTGTGTGTGCACAAATACATAGGCTAGGATGCAAAGAAAGCAGATGTCGTCCAAGGACAGCTTAAAGTATTTGGGTCCTTTTTTGCTTATAATTTATCATGTTATGGATAGAGGCTGTCCATCCAGAATGTGAAGTAGTTTACAGTTAATTGAAGGTAGCTGAGAAAATTTGTAGGTGGTTCCAATGAGGCCATAAGCTAAATGAACCCTGCAGTCTTGCCAGCTGGTAGTTTGGCCCACATGCAACATTTGATCAATGTTCAGAATTGCATTTGGTCAAAAGGCTGATGACCTGGCCAAAGATGCTGATCTTTGTGTTACCTCTTAACAGAAATTCACTTCCCTGCTTTATAGTGACTTAGTGTTGATTATACAGTCAGGTTACAGTCTCACAGGAATATCTCTACTACTGGGATTGCCTGTGGACATTATTGTAATTGATTCACAATTGCAATTGATTCAGTGGAGGAAAAAGATTGTTTTTCCTAGAGGCTGGTGATGGAAAATGGGAAAGGCTGATGTGCAAGGAATGAAGAAGTAACTGGAAAAATTAAATATCTGGTGTGAGGTTTTTTTCTTGAAGAAATCCAGATGGGATTTCCTCTTACTTGGAAAAACTAAAATAAACTCTAAGTAAGAAACAGGCAAATCAATTTAAGATTTGTATCGGTTTTAAGTGCTAAATTCCAGGTTGTGACAAGAGGTCTCTTAGAACATTTTCTGCTTACTTCCCCTCATTTTTAAACATCCTTGTTCATTTAAGTAGAATGGTGTACTAACTTTGTATACCAGATTAGATAATGCTGTATTGTGTTAGATGTCTTTAATACATTTCAATTAAAACAAAACTCACTGACTTATTTTCCCCTCTCTAAATCACCTTTACCTGATTGATTTATAGCACAAAGTGATTTTTAATATCCCTTCCCTTCTTTAGCCTTCCATATTACAACCCGTCCCAGCCGTATTCATCGGCCTAATCCTGGCTTTCCTGTATTGGTGTTACGGCCCATTGTGGTAGAGAAAGGTACAAGCACTACTGTTCAGTCAATGTATGTTTGTCCCTCTCACCTGTTTGTGCCATTTCTGTATAAAATAGTGCATGGTGAAATGCTCACAGGTATTTCCTTACCTGAAGCAAACCCTTCATTTAATATGCATTCTGTTGATACTGATGAGCTTAGCAATCAACTAATCATTTAACTTACGTGTGATTTCTTGATTTCTAACAATGAATTTTGTCCTAACTCGTTCTGAATGTGCATCGTCTAACTCAATCTCAGTCACTTTGTCTTCAGCAAATGGGCTACCTTTTGCACAATGCTGCGATGCTAGGGCCTGTAAGAAAACTTAATTGCTTACTTAACTAAGAAAAATGAAGAGTTTGCCTCTAAATAAAAAACAAGCTTTGGTTACTATTTATGGACTAAGAAATTCCTCTCTGGCTCTAAACACCTATATTTTTCTCACTGTTGCTATGAAGAAGATGGAAAAAACCAAAACCAAAACAAAACAAAGGAGAAATAGGTGGTTGGTTTGTATTCTGAACTCTCAGCTTGCATTTTCTCTAACGTGTCTCAATGTGTCCTCCTGTTAAAATGCTATTGTTGTCATTACATGTTGTGACAATCCATTTGAAATTATGTTGTTAGGACCTGCTACATAAGAACCTCATAGATCTGGATTGAAACATTCAAAAGTTAAAGATGTTGGTACTGTGTAAACCTGTATCTAGCGATTCCTTGGCACTAGGGATGTTTTAAAACATCTTAAGGCCTCACATACTTAATAGCAGATTTCTTTGAGGTATGTACAGTAATGAAGCTGGAAATATGGAACGCCCAAAACTCCTGATGATGATGCTCAGTCATGAAGAGCTGTGGATTTCCCTTTCCTAGGGAAACCTGGTTCACTGTGGTGCTCTAAGTCAGGACTAGCCTGCAGTAGGGCTCGTGGGTAACATTTTAGTGATGCCTATCAACAGGTATTCAGGACTTTCAGGAACCACGGGGTAAACTGATTAGTATGAATTAGAACAAATATGATATTGATTTTTTTTTTCTTTCCACACAGAGACAATGGCCTTGGATGCCTGTGATGGCAGCTTTGGTTGCTGTGACAGCCGTGGTGCTGTACCCAGGCCTAACCAGAGCTTCTCCATGAGAACTGTTGTTGAATCCATACACCGTCCTCCCTTTAGAAGCTGGCAACATTCATATACTGAGGGAAAACAGTTTAATTCTCTTCCTTTTTACCTCTTAATACAGCACAGCTCTGCGTGAGAACAGCAGTAGGGTCATTTGCTTTAAAGTGTATAAAATGTATTTGTCTATAAAGAGGGAATAAAATTGTGATTCATCATACTGTGAGCAATATTGTTGCTTACAATTTCATGCAAGTTCTAAAATAGTATGTTGGGATTCTGAATACTATAATGGTGGCCTAAAGTAGGCTTCTTGGTACCAAAATATTTATAATGGCTAGGGTTGTGGACACTTACTTTAGAATCCGATTGCCAGATATAAAAGGAAAACCACACTTCTGAATTGGACACCCAAGCCAAGTACCCTTGCAGATACTTGGAAAACAGATGCAGTGTGCTCAGTGCCTTTCAGTATGATCTTTATTTTTTTTTTTTTAAAAAAAAAACAAAAAACACAAAAATGAAAAAAGAACAAAACAGACAACAAACTGGTATATACCATTTTACTTGCTGTTAGTCACTGAGCTGTTGGGAACAAGACTTAAGAAAACTATCATGCCTTTTGAAGAAAGCATATTTTTCTTTGATATGGATTGCTTTATTAATGATTTTTAAGAATAGACACAATTCATGTCCAGCCTTAAAGAGAGAGAGATATTGATGGTGAAGACCAGCCTAGAGTATTTAGTGTGAGCGTGTGCGAGTGTAAGCATGTGTGTATCCTTGAGTGAGCTAAGGTATTTCTGGGAGCAAGTACTTGGTCATTTGATGGACATAATGCAGTGATTCAACTTACATTAACTTTAGTTTGAATGTAATTTATTAAATTTCATATATTTAAAAAGATGCATTCTTTGAAAAGTATGAATACTTTCTCACATACCATATGTATCAATTTATTTTTTCAGTCATTTGATACTTTCTGACTTGAGCTGGATAAGCTCTTTAGATAAGCTTTTGTTGATGTAACTTTATTAAGCAAGCTGCTACAGTATGTCTGTGATTAGCTGAAAAAAAAGAATCTAAGATTCATAAAATACTACAAAATTGGAATTATATACCTGATGTTGTATTTTCAGGTTAAGATGATTTTAATTTGGTAGTAAAATTTTGTGCATCCTCATTACATGGCTGTAAGTATGATGCAGTGGTCCCCATTACAAAGTTTATTTTCCTTATCTAAGTACTATAGCTACTGCTATTTGCTGACTTGTGGTGGGAGTCACTGTAGTTAGTGCTGAATTAAATGTAGACTGTCGTTGTCTTGTTCAGCTCAACAGTTCTGTCAAAAAAATTTAATAAAGATTTAATATGCTGAAGAATGGTAAAGTAAAATGGCTCTGCTAAAGGAAACTTCAAAATAGGGAGGTAATCTCAGCAATTGAATTGGCTTTAAAAATGTTATGGCAATCGACAGATAGTTTAAATATTTAAATAGAAATTTAGCATATAATTTACTTTGTCAGGTTTTAAGGGTCATTGTCCTTTAATTAAAGGTTCTATCTAAAGTTACATGGGATTTGGTAATGGGAGGATTATTAGCTGGAAAAAATAGTCCACAAGCAACTTATAGTAAATAAATACTGTTATTTAGTTCATTCATTTCATCCTTTTCAGTTGCAGGAAGCCACCCAACCACAGAACACTCGTATGCCAGTGGTACTTAGTACCTCTTGTATATAGGTTATTGCAAATATTGTTCTGAAATGCTTAACTTCAGAATTACATTTTTTAAAGTAAATAATTGTTTTAAATCTATTTTGTAAAGATATAAAAATACAATAGAATTTCTGGAGTACAGATTAAACTATTTGCACTAACACACGTGATGTGCATGATTTAATAAAATAACTTTACTCTCCCTATGCATGTTTGAGTTGAATGTCATTTAAAAAAAAAGATTCATGCTAAGTTTCTTTTGCGCTAGATATTGCCACAGTTAATAGGCACAGTGTCTGCAGCATGTCCAACTATAGCAAAAGATTTTTTTTTTAATCTTGTATTTCATGTTTGCACTGGTTTATATTTTTGTCTAGCTGATCTGTCTCCTGGTTGTGATTTTCAGAAAGAAAGGTGGTGCAGAAAGGCTTGGGAGAATTATTGACATTGGGGGGGGGGGGAAAAACATTTCACAGCTGAAGGGTGGCTTGTCCCTGTGGCAGGGATTGTGAGGTGGGAGGAGCACTGGCTGCAGATAGAGGGGCAATAGTGGAAAGCCCTTCCAGAGGAAGGGAGCCTGATGCTGCCTCCTCTCTTCTATAGCATCAGCAGCTCCCTGTTTGTCCCTCTTTCAGCTACAGTTTTTTTTCCAGTTGATTCTGTTCCCTCCTTCCTGCCAGCAGCATGTAGACATGGTGTGAGGAGGTGGAGTGGTGCCTGCTGGAGCAGTGGTCTCTCCTGGCTGGCAGTGGGGAAGGTGCTGAGTTCCCTGGGACCAAGCTTGGGGAGGGCCCATGCTGCAAGTAGGTCCCCCATACTGAGCAATGCTGTCTGTGACATAAGTTTATTCTTATATTAAAGACAAATATTGTGTTTTCAGAATCTTCAGAGCGTCAGAGATGAAAAATGAGACCCAACATGGCTGTATTAAAGGAGAAAGATTTCTAGTTTCATTATGTGCATGTGTGCATATTTCTGTTACATCCACAGGGACATAGTGCACATTGCATGGGGGTTTGTGCTTACCAAATATACCTGTGGTTCCCTAATACAGTGCCTTTCCCAGGAGTTCTTGACATTTGCATGTTCAAAATGATCAAGAATGAGCTAAACTTCACAGTTCACTCTTTTATTGCAAGAATCCCTGGAGAAGGATTGGATAACTGGGAAGTTGCTTTTCTTCAGTGCTTTGACACTAAAGCAACAAATGAAGTTATTTTGCAAGCACTCTTTGCACAATTTTTTTTTGTTGTTGCTACATTTGTTCATAGTAAATGTGTGTACTCTTTTCATGTTTAGGTTCATTCTTTTTAGTTGTGAGGCTTAATTACCTGAGCCTTGGAGTTACTGTAACGAGCAGCTTTTCACAAACATGTAAGATTTTCTAAGTCTACTTGTAAAATAAGTGTTCTGAGCTTGCACTGAAGTTTGAGGTTTTAAAATGGTTCCTCATACTAGAGAAAAGAGTTTATGGGTTGTTAGTTCAATTTGAAAGATTTAATAAAATATGTGAACACTTCTTCAGCTTTGTCCTGGTGTCCTGACTGAGACAAAGTTTTAAATTCTAGAAGAATTCTGCCCACATGGGAATTACAACAGCAGGCCTTCTCTCTAAAAGTATAAATATATAACATATAAAAATATATAATTTAAGTTTCCTTTTTCTTGTAGCTGAATTAAATGCGTTCTTCCAGGGGCTTTGCCTGATCCTTCTTGCAAAATCTCTAGAATTTTTGGTGCTAAATGGAGAGTTGTGAGCATGCACAACATATTGCAAAGTTTTCTCATAAAACAGTGTGAGACCTAGTATCAAATGACTGCTGGCTGAAACAAAGGCAATCAGTGCATGTACTTTGGGGGTATATTCCCAATTTATTTTTCTTTTTCTAATCAAGTCTTCTTGTTACCTGTTCAAATTTCCAGTGTGCTTTACTTAAGATTTTGAATGTCTTCTGCCTTAATCTGTAGGGTTCTACCACTTGCAAGAATCATATCTTCAGCTTGAATCTTCTCCATGATAAATCCACTGCTGAGATTCATCCCACCAGCAGCATCTGAGTGCTTTAAGACACCAGAGCACCACAACAGCTTGGAAGCCACTGTAGTTTGCACCAGCTCTGCAGCTGGAGCTGTCTGCTTTCCACCAAGGGTCTTGTTTTCCCTCCAGCTTTTCATCCACCATTAATACTTCATTAGCAACAACCTCAGGATTTTGAGTCTTCATTAATATAGCATATGGTCATATGAAAGAATTGAAAGCCATATTATCTCCCTTTGTTACTCAGCCATAAGTCTCTGGATCTGAAGGGTGATAGCTTCCAGCAAACAGTTGCATTGAATTCCTCAGGTCCATCTTATTTATTTATCCCAGTCCCTCTCTGCATATACTTCTGGACACAAAATTTCTTCCTTTCTCCTCTGGTGGGGAACTGGGCTGCAGAATGGTTCTCCCAGTTGTTCCTGCCTTTATTGGTTTGTAGGTTGTGCCAGTCACTCAAATTAGTGAGCAAAGGTTTGCCCACACAGCCCAGTTCTTCTCAGAGAAAGGTTTGCATCTGCTATGGCTTAAAAAATAGTGGGTGCTACCAGTATTGGACTAAGGGCTCCCAGAAGTAGAAGGCATATTAGCAATTGAAACAATGATGCTGGTGGCAGTGGCCATCAGGGGCTCACATCTGCATTTGTTGGTAATGGCAGAGGGAATTCCTATCTCATTGCTTTTCTGGATATCACAGTCATGTAACTTCACTGACTGATCTCAGCATCAGAAGTGTAATGTCAAGAAGTCAAGCATTTATAGTAGGAAAAAAGAAGTCTTGGTTTAAGAACTTGAGGTAGAGAATCAGACACCTCTGTAGGTAAGTTACCTGAGCAGCTCAAACAAACCCTCAAAACCCCAACCCCGTGCTTGAGGGTTTGGCTGCCATCACTGCATTTCAATAATCTCTCTTGGAGGATGTCCTGCTACTGCAAATGTCCTGATCCAGGGATTTGCCATACTGTGATCAAAATACCTTCCAATCTTTCTTTGTATGAATGGATTGAATTTCTTAACTTTTTTTTTCTTAATCCCTCTAGTTTCTGTTGTCAACTTTTAAAACTATTTCTTATGTTCTCTATGTTGTTTTTTTGAAAAGTAGATGCCAGAACAGAGCGTGTTCTTACAGTAATGACCTTACTAATGTCATATAAATAGATAATAAGCTCTATATCCTGCTCTGCTATTCTTATTTGGCTGTCTACCAGAACCCTTTGGCGGATTTACTGACTTCTAGCATTTGGATTTTAAAGTTGTGAATCAAATCTGTGCATTCCTTGCATTATCCCACCCATGTGGTATCTGACTTTGCAATATTTTTTTGTTAAAAAACACTGTGAGCAGGCAGTCCAAGGCAGCAACCTGTTCCTATTGCAGTTCAGCACTTCTTCAATAGTTTGGGTTTTTTTTTTTTTCCCATTCAGTATTTAACACAGATAACTACTGAAGCTGTTCTAGATTAGTGATCATACACTGTTGAGTGGTTGTCAGCCAAAACCAGATCCCTGCAGGACAGTACAGAAAACACTTGCAGAATATTAACTTCACTTGGATTTTGCAGTCTGTCAGTTGGCTTTTGATGCAGATTATTTGGTACAGTGTTAGTGGTGTAGTGATCACTTTTAATCATAGAATCATTAAGGTTGGAAAAGACCTCTAAAATCATCAAGTCCAACTGTCAGAATTTATAAAAGTGAAATTTTACTTTAAGGCAGTTTGACAGGCATTAATTATTCTACGTTCTTTCATTCCATGCTGACTGCATCCCAGAGGTTACTCTACCATTTGCTTAGATCCTAAGGTGAAGCAAAACCAGTCCTTTTCCCAAAGCCATACATTTTGTTCTCTTCCCTCAGCCACACTGTGGTGGTGTCAGTTACTGCTGCTTCCCTCTAGAAGGCATTTCTAAGTCTAAATTATCGATGTGAATACGTTTAAGTTTTCCAGTCTACTCAGTTGAGGTCAGCATTATTCCCAGAGCTGGAGATGTAACACTTCCAAGGCCCTGAGGGCGTGTGTGCATGTGTGTACATGGCTGTTCTGAGGCTGCACTTGCATGTGGTGACAGATCATGATCACTCATGTTTAGCAATCATGAAAATGGAGATGTAATTGAGATTATAAAATCATTTTCTGAGCTATTGGAATAGAGATACTAGTATGGAGATATATTATAGGTGATATATTGAAAATATGGATATGCTTCAAAGTGTGTAATCTCTTTATTAATGATGAAGATAAAAATCCAAAGCTTGGTTTAAACTAAAAGCAGCTTTTTCAGACCTGCTCATATTAATCAGTTACTTGAGAGAAAAAGTTTAAGTGATCAATTCACTCTGTCCTATTGGAATAAAATTTTTCCAAAAGTAGCCCATATTTGTTTCAGTACCCTCTGTTAGGAAATGTTTTTGTTTTTTGTTTTTTGTTTTTTTAAACACCTCGGACATACTATGAGTGTAAAGTACTGCCTTTGATATGGAATGGATTTACTATTTCAAGCTTTTTGTGCTAGATCATTTATGAAGTTTATATTCTATTTATATTTCTTGTAAGGAGTTCTTGCTCTGGAAAATACTTTATTGATTGTCATCAGTTTTGATGTGACAAAAGTTGTCTTGAATAATATAGTGGCTCTTATTTAAAAATGTTCCAAATATGCAATATGTCTTTCGGGATGAATAAATGGTAAAAAATATGGGAATAAATTTACAACAGAACAGAAAGCTGATTTGTATTGTATCTAGTCTTTCATTCAGCCCAACACCAAATTTCAGCACTCCGCAATATTGGAATAATCTGTCACACTCTTTTATTGCAGTAGAAGACGAGTTACTAATTAATAAAATCTATTAGAACTTATTTGAAAATTGGAATCTGTTTACCTATTTCCTTTGTATAAATGGGGTTCACAGCCATATGACCATTTCTCCTTTCTGTGGTATAGTGAAGCAGTGCTCCTACAGGTCTGCATCCCACCCCAGGGAGAGAAGGGCTGGGACATGGGCTGTGGGTGTAACCTCAGTTTGTGTAGGGGCTGCATGTCTTGTAGGGACCAGACACCCTCAGAGTATAATTGATAGATCATCCTTTAAGAAAACCAGCATTCCTACAGTCTTTAACCTGCACTGTAAATTAGATGCAATTCTGGAGTTCTGGTCCAGTGCTGACTCAGAGGAAGGACATGTACTGAGTCACTGATACAGTTTTCAGCAAGTTTGAGCAGTTTGAGAAAGGGAAGTCTCCTCCCTGTTTGCTGTGTGGTTTGGATCCACCCCAGAGTGTAGTTTAAGTAAATGTGGTTCCACTTCAGACTGTGGTAAGTCCTGAGTCAGAGCCTAGGTAACTTGCCTCTCTTCTGTTTCTCTGTTTAAATAGTTAAAATCTAAGTTAACTTTAAAACATTCTACCAGATGCATTAGATGTTGGGTTTGTGGGGTTTTTTGGAGAGAAAAAAAAAAAAAAAAAAAAAAAAGCCTAAAAAAAAAGAGTAAAAAATATGTCTAGCTGCTCTTCATGGGATGCTGTTGATAGCAGAGATGACACCTAACATCTGCCAGTAACTTGGTCACAAATTCCTGACTCCATGTGCAGGGATCTTTTTCTTAGACCAAGGAAGCAAACACTGAATTAGTTTATTTCTGGGTGATGCTGTAGGTGAAAAGTGGTGAGCAAAAATGTTTTCTCATTCTTAAAGATTCTGTATCAAAATTGCAGACTAGTTAGGTGTGATGTTAAAGGCGTTTGGTTTTTTCTGTTGTTTGTGTAGCAGTCACAGTTGATGGGCAGTCTTTCTGTTGCAGAACTTGACTGTAATCCAGCTGTAGCTGGGAATTGCAGTAGACATTTCTTGCTCAGCTTTTTCCACTTAATTATTATAATGGCATGTAGGTGTGTTGCTGCTGACTGCTCTTAGATGGGCAAGGAAATTCATCATTGAAGACTTTGTAATGTATATCAAGATGGAAGATGAGACTACTGTCCTGGCAGAGATCTTTCTCAACTGAGGCACCTCAGTCATACTTGTATGCACATGGACTTGTGTAGCAGTGATATTCATTTGGTTCATTTAAATGAAATGGTTTCCAGTTCCCATGAAATACTGGAGATGCTAAAACATGTAAAGTTTTTTCTTCTAAAATAAAGAACAATAATTGGGTGTTGAATCTCATTCTGCAGTTGTATGGGTTAACTTTTTAATTTCTTAGACTGTAAGTAGGGCGTTGGCTTGATCCTGCTGGTCAAACACTTCTTCAGAAGATAACAATATTATTATTAGTTCAATTTTGAGCACATATTGGAGATCTTTGGTCCTTTTGGTTGCGAAGATACTGTGAAAATGTGAAGTTACAACTGTTTAATGTGAAGGTTGCTTCCTGCAGCCTCTGAAGAGCAAACTTGGAATGCAGTCTGTTTGTCCTGGTGAATGTTACTATTGATGTCCAGTGATCCAGGAGCGAACAGGCATCTGCAATTGAGAAGGATGACTCAAGACAGAGTCACATCCTGTTAAAGCTGGTTAGGAACACCAGGAACACTTCCCTCTTCTTCATTTTGACTGATAAAGCTGAAATGTATGCTGGTAGCTTACCTGTTACAAAGCATCTCAAGCTCAGTACTGTATTTGTGGAGGTCTTGGAGTCAAACTGACCACTTTCTGCTGGTTGTAGCTGATGCTGCCCCATCACTGAGTGGCATGGGTTCTTGAATCACGTGAACATTGTGGCAGAAGCAAGTTGGTGTAGCAAAGCATTGCATAAAACTCATCTATATAAATCTGTCATAGCAGAATGAAGCTTTGTGCTTGTCAATACAGTTTTAATGGGATAAGTTTAGGTAAAACTATTTCAAGCTTCTAAAATTCCACATGTTGGAAGGGTGAGGTTGGAGTTGAGATGTGTGGCCTTTGCTGTGTGCTCAAATCTCTGCTGAGGCACTTCTTAGTTTCCAAGAGGCAGTTTAAAAAGCTTCCCAAAATATATTGGCTGCCTCCCAATAGCTTTTAAACTGGCTTTGAGGCAGGAAAGGATTTGTTGTTTTTTTTTTCTCTTATTTCTGTGCTGCTTTGCTCATTATATGCCAAAGTGACTCTTAGGCAAGGAGCTTCTACAGATAGCTTGAGATGTCAAAACACAAAGTTGGGAAAGTAGTTTCCCAACAGCCTTCTGGAGGGAATCTTTGCTGGTAGTTGCTCCTTCTGTTTTCCCTCAAATATCTTGGGCTAAATAAATAAGTGACTGAAATAAGTGACTCCTAATCTTCAGTTATAGCCCTGTGTTACCTCCGACTATATCACCACAGCAGCCCTGTGCTTTGTGTGTGGTTGTTTTAGATTCACAGACAAGGCACCGCTGTCCTGGGATGTGTGGCCTGGCCTGTGTCACTGTGAGAAGTGACAGGAGGAAGTTCCAGGTGTCTTGAGAGGAAGGAAGTTCTGGGGAAACACTGTTTTGGGGAAAGTTCCCACACAATGCAAAGGAGAGGCATGGAGGGGATTGTGTGGGATCAGTAAGGAAAGGCAAAGTGAGCAGTTTTGGGAAGGTTGGGTTCCTGGCTTTGACCTTGAAGGAGAAAAGTACTTTTCAGTCCTTGGGAGAGCATCCCCATCTTCTTTGTTCCTGTCTGCTGCCCTGCTGTTTCCCACCCTCAGCTAACATGGTGGTGGGTGCAGGGAGGAGCTGGCCTGGCCTGGCTTTTGGGTGCAGTGAGATGGAAGGTCCTGTTGATACACTATGTGAGAGAGGGGCCTTGGGGACAATATCTGCCTTCCTGCCCTATGCCTGAACCTCATGGGAAGCCCACTCTATTCTTTTTCCCTTCCTGGCATTGACCTGTGGGTCAGCTGTGACCCAAGGCTTCCTCTGGCCTGTGTGAGGCCAACCAACCCCTTCCATCACTGCGTGAGAACCTGGCCAAGGGCTTCCCTCTCTCTGACTGCAGAAGACTCCTCCTGCTTTCTGCAACAACACAGAGATGACAGCGATCATGGCTTGCAGCATTAAGCAGGTGAACAATAAAGAAAGTAGCTGCCAGCTACGTGCAGAGTTTTCTAATTAGAGACACATGAGGTCTCTGGGAAGCAAAGGCTTTTGTCTCAGTAGTCACTGCTGCAGGAAACATTGTGGGGTGAAATTTGGTGGACATCATCTTGCAGTGTGCAGGCACGTTCTGTGCCGTGATGGCACAGTGCCCTGGCAGGTGTGAGCACAGCCCTTTGTAACAGCAGCTCTGCTGCTCACAGTGCCAGAACTTGGCTTAGGGCACAGTGGAAGGTGGACCGTGCCTGAGTACGTCAGGAGAAGGTAAGATCTGTGGACCTCTTGTGCTGTAGGAAGAGTGATGTTGGTGTCCGCACGTCCTCTGCGTGGTCTTAGTATTGCTTTAGCTAAATTGTGTATTACGAGTGAGATGCCTTGGGTGCATCTGTTGCCTCATTCATTGCCTCATCTGTGGAGCTTTGCTTAAGCCATTGCTATGGCTAAGATAGACAAAGATTCTTCTGAAACCCCGAAAGAATCTTTGTTCTAGTTTTGTTTTGTCTAATCCTCTCTTGTATATAATAATGTGTGTAACATATATGGAAAATCTTCACTTAAATATTTTGTTCTTGATATACACGTAAGTGGAAAATGTTTCACGGATACTTCCTACAATCCCACAAAGCCAATGAAATGCACAGTACTGTTTCAATCTATGTTAAATGTTAATTAAAATGGGAGAGTCTGTTAATTTTACCAGAAGCAGATGTCAAGTAGAGTGGACTCAAAGCAAAAAAACCCACAAACCAACAAGCCCCCCCCAAAACAAAGGAGAAAAAACTTGAGGCAACCCTCAGTGTGTGGCCCAAATGCCACAGTCCTCTCGACTGTGCAGTCCCAGCTGTGCTGCTCACTGGGGCCTGCTTTTCATCCTCCTTAGCCCTTGGGATTGTGTACCCTGCTCAGAAGGAACCCCTGTTACAAGGAACTGTAATACTTGTTACAATGATGTATATCTGTGGGGGAAAGAAATTCAGTTCACATCCTCTTAAGTCCAAACTATAAGGTAAAAATAATCCCTTTCTATTCTCTCCTAAACAGAACTGCTCCTGGAAAGCAGAAACAAACCCTAGTAATTGCTCTATGTCCCTGGAGTCCTTAACAGAGCATCTGCAGACATGACAGAAACAAGACCTGCTACGGGATCCCTGCAGTGTGCAGCAATGGCAGAGATCAGTTCATGCATTACTGTTTAAGTGCTGTGTGTGTGCTCAGTGCTGTTGCATTACAAAGAAGATGACTTTATTTTCCTGCTGCGAGGAGGTTGAAATCCTAACATCCTGAACATATGGAAGGAGAGTTTTCTCTGACTGTCCAAAAAATCTCATAAAATGTAAGCTGGTGGGGAGAGGGGTGGCCACATGCATGCTTGGTGTTCAAGGAAAAGCTATTTCTGCTTAGTATAATGGCACTATTTCTTAGTTGCAGCTCTCCTGCAAAAGATTAATTTCCCTAATATGGACAAAGTGAGAGCAATGAGAACTGCATCACTTTTAACTCAGCCAGTTTTCTAAGAGCAAAGAAATATGTGTAGAGTATGTGTTCTGGGTCACTTCTGCACCTTTTTTGTCTTTTTTTGTTTCTATTTATACTCTGGCCAGTTCTTACACTCTCTGACCAAGTAAGAAAGTTAATACGGTTACTGAACTTTAAGAGCGAGGAGACTGGTTTCCTATATTTGATCTGAGCACCATTACATTTGTTATTGTAAATAATGACATCATCTTTTATTGGAGAATGGGAACCTTAAATGGTTATGGGAGAGCAAATTTTAGGAAGTGTCCTTATGAGACATATGTGATTCATCTTCAAGTGTGTATATTTAAGACAGATGCTGTATCCTGAGCCAAATCAGCTCTGTGAATCTGACTTCATTTCAAACTGTAATTTATTAGCAAAGATTATTCACTTTTCTTTTTCTTTTAAAATATGTGAAAATTGGTGTTTGCAGCCTGCTGGGGAGTAATAGGCAAAGCACAGGAAGCTCTTTTGTCCTCTTCCAGCTTCCTCCAGAAATCTGCTTTTGCACTTCTCCAAAAGCCTTTTGTAAATGATGCCTGAACCATAAAGTAACGGTAAGGGCTGTCTCCTTTCTGGGATTCAGTGTGTTTCTCATGCAGAGTGGTGGTGTTCAGGGCACTGATCAACTGCCAGTAAAACACTTGGCTTCCTACTGGAGAAGTTTGCTGATGTCTGTTAGAAAGTATCACTGCATTCCAGTCCAGTTTCTTCTCCATAACACAGTGTGAAGGAAATGTGCATCCTTTTTGGCCAGATCTGAAAAGGCAAAATGATACACCACAGCATGGCTGTGGTTACTGCCAAGGGTGAACATCTGCTCTACAGCTTGTCATTCAGCTTTTAAAGACATCCTGTGAGAAGCCAAGAGCCCTGGCCTGGCTGGGTTCTTGCATCTGTTTTGTACCTGAATGGGAGATAACTTGCTCTGAAGGGGAAAGCTGCAGCCTGGCAGGCTCCTCCTCTGTGGAAGCTGCAGGCTGATCTGTCTGCTGCCCACTAGTGACTGTTTGCAGTGAGTTTATTTTCAAACCTGGCCTCATGGCATGAGAAAGGCCAGTTGTACAGTGCTGCTGGGGAGGACAGAGCCAGGAGACCCTGGAGTGAGGGTCATGATTTATTAAGGATGAATGAGCCTTTACCTCTCTCCTTTCCTGAAGCTTAGGAGAAAGCTCTTCTGCCACCCTCTATGCCCAGCCTCCTGGCCCTTTCTGTCTCAACACAGGACTTTGCTCAGTGCAGTGACTGAGGAGCAGGAGCCTTGCCTGCCAGGCAAGCTGTGCAGCACAACTGTGCTGGCACACAGACCGGAGTGCTGAGGTCCTGGCATCCTCCAGCTGTGTCCAAAGCCTGCCTACCTGCTGTTGTCTGAATTGTTTCATCAGTAAATGAAGACAAATAGTGGGTAATTCCAGGGGCAGAACAGCATTTCCCAAACCTTTCGTATGTAGTGGCTGTTGCCACTTCTCCCTGGCTCAGCAAAGTTTTGGGTCAGATTCCTGCTTTCCTTTGTCTCGTTGTTGGCCTTTTCTGTTGCTGCTCACGATGCTGCCAAGGAGGGAAGTCAGCCAGAGGAGGGAAGTGCTCATGGACTGAACCATCAGCCTGGTGCCTGGCCCTCTGAGAGCTCCAGTGCTCTGCCAAGATATATATAATAACTCAGCATGTCCTTCCATTGAGGCTGGTGCTACAGGGCTACAGGCTGGTGTCTTGGCTGACAATGTAGGGCTTTCATTCCTCCTGCATCCAAGAAGCTGAGGAGTTTTTGAGCAGTTTTGGAAAGGTTGGCCCTCCTTTGGAGAAGATTTTGAATTCCACCTTGATGTGATGATTCTCAGGAGTACCCTGGAGATACCATTTATCTAGGATTTGCTGTGCCTCATAACTCTAGGCACGTGCATTTATTCTGTGGTCTTACTAAGATCATGGTTAGCCATCTGGAAGTCTCATCCTGTGATTACTCCAGAATCTGGAAGACCTTTTGTAACTACTAATCCCAGAAACAGATTTTCCCTTCATCCTGTCTGTCAGCACAGCCTTTAGCTTATTTTTATGGGCTTCAGCACATGTTTGAAGCATCACTGCCTTAGGATACAATCTATGTTTCCCAAACTATTTCATTGGTCCTTATATCTGCATATAACACTTTCTGAAGAAGAGGTATTTAGTGGGTATCTAGTAGGGTCTTCTGTGTCCTACAAAACTCTGTACATCTCCATTTGCACATCTAGAACAAGAGTCATTGTGAGGGAGTGATACTTCTAAGATTCAGATACAGATTCAATCTGTTTAGCTTCAACAGAAGTAAATTTTTCATTAAGAAGATCTGATAAATATTTTATTAAAAGTACTGATTCGAGTGAACAAGAAGGGCAAACAAAAAGAATATTCTGAGCTAACTGGTTCTATACTAGATTCAATTTTTTCCTTTTTCTGGTATATCTTGCCAACTAGTTGTTGTTTACCCAACAAAACCAACTTGTGTATGAAGTCTGCTGTATGAGTCTTAACTGCTTTATGGAGGCAGTAGGATATGCAATCTGCATCTGGGTTAGTTTAGGAGGGCCTATGTTGGGATCTATGTTACATCGAATAGTGGACCTGTATTTCCATAAAAACATAAGGCCCCAGGAAGAGGTTCAGAGAAGTTCCCTGGATGAGGTCTGCAGGACATTTTTCCCATGTCTGGAGCATGCCTACGTGGTGTAGAGGGCAGGGAGATGTCCTTGCATGGATGCAGACCACAGCAATGGGCTCCCTCCAAGTCTATAATACCTGTGGCATGTGCTTCTTTGCAGGAGTGGGCCCTGAACTACATGTGCTCCTTGAGCCCATCCTTGTGCATTTGCAGAGCACCATGTAAAGCTGCCCTTTACTAGTCAGGTGCAAAATAGGGTGAGCTGCCTCCTTTTTCTCTCTTGTTGAGGAAGAATTCTCAACAACAGAAAAGCTTGACTTAATTTCTGCTCTAAAAGTATGCCTGTGGCCCCTGAAAGGCCCAGCAGGATGTAAAGCCACCAGTTCCAGTTCTCATTTTTACCAGTACTTGAAAGCATTTCCTTTTATGCAGTAATCCTAAAACTAGTCCAAGAAAATACTCACGCAATTACTAAGATATTCCAGTTATGCCACCAATATGGAAACTTAAATGATGGTATTTTCCACAGGCAAAACTTCCATCCTCAGTTAAACATGATGGTCTTCTGCTTGCTTGTAGGGAAGATACATTGTTGTAGGGTGATGACTGATGGACTAAGAAAATGGGACAATAACACAGTCACCAACGTCCTATTTAGGCTGTAAATGTTTTTTAATAATAGTCAGAACATTCTTTGGAAGAGAAGCTTTATACTGACTAGCCAACACTTATTTAAAACTTTGCTTTTTTAGTAATTAATATTATAACTACTATCTTTATCAGTTGTGCATTGGGTCCAAGCTTTGAGTAAAAAACTCCTGTACCTCCATTAATTAAAAGCAAAATCAGTCAGGCAGGACCCACACCTATCCCCTAAGTCTTAGTCTGTTCTTGAAAATGTTGTAAGCCATGGTTCACCCACCTCTTCCAGTGTGCCCACATGTAATCTGGCATTGGGTTTATTTTGTTTGTGAGACCACCATGTGGGTTTAATTTGTGCATACTCAACAAACCAATCATCTGCTCCAGAGATTAGAACCGTATGATATAAATACATTAAAACATTGAGAGGGACATGTGGGTTTTTTCATTGTGTTGTCTGGGGGGTTTCTTGGCAAGTGCAGTTATGTGGGCAATGGCTGAGTTTTTATTTTTGGGTTTTTTTGGTTTTTTTGTTTTTTCTTTTGCTGGAGTAACCTCACAGTAGCACTTGACCTTGCAGTCAAGCTGAAGTAGGTTTATCCCTCAGCCCAGGAGACCCAGAGCAGATGCTTCAGGTCCTGGTCAGGAGGAATTCCTGGAAAACTGAATGGCAGCCACCAAGGTCAGCAGAGACCTGGGGTACTCAGAGTGCTTTCAAGGCCTACAGGAAGCATGGTCAAAATTGAAGAGCTCATTCAAGGATCATTTAGATGTAAAGAATTCCTCCTGGTTAAGCAAACATCCTGCTGAGTTTCTCCTGGAAAAGAATTCAACATGCAAGTCTGTATCTTTTCCAGGTTATGAGGGATGGGATGCAAGAAACTTCTATTTCTACAAACTTACAAAGCATGTGGGCCTCAAACTCTTTTCCCAGTTGGAAAGTTTGCTGCTAAGAAAAGGAAACAGATTTTTTTTGGCTAATTCTCCTGCTGCAAAGGTTTTAGGTCAAAGTCTGAGTCATTGATGTGGAACTGAAATGAAAAGGACTAGGAGAGGAAGTTAGTTTCTCTGAAGTTAGTTTCTTGTCCACTAACCATTTTTTCCTACCCATCAAATGTATATTTGACCTATGTTTCTAAATTTAAGTGTTGTAGAGAAACTTCTACACGCCTTCCTTTGCTCTTTTTCTGCCCATTGTCATCAGTTCTGCCATGGGTGTGTCCGATTTTGCTGTTTCAGGAAGAAGTCCTGATCTTTCCATATGGGCATGACATTGTTGTACAGATGCTGTGAATTTATACGTTTATTCCATTAGGCTAGAGAACGGAAAATGAGTGGTTTATTATTCTTCTTACTCATTAAAAATGTTTGCTAAAATAGCACCCTGTTCACAGTGGGCTGTTCTGCAATAAGGCAGGCTCTGAGGGAAGGCATTGCCAGTACTTTTGTTTTGTTGCTACATGTCTGTGTATCTCCATAGGTGCCTGTGTTTTGTTCAGGGTTCCTACAGGATTCACTTAGCGGATCCATCTGGAAACCTGGCAGTAAGGTTGGTCTCCCTGTATCTGTTCTTGCAATCTCCCAATGGTGTATGTGACCCCCAACTCCTGGCACCTCCTGTCTACCACCTCACTTTCTCCCAGCCTCTAAAACCTTTCTTTCCCCCTTGTTGATCTTAGAGACCTGGCACTTGTCAATCTAATGTCACTTAAAATATCCCATAATGTCATGAGTGGTTGTTGTGAGTGCTTTTCCTAGCTGTGTTCATAAAGCAGCTACAAAAAGAGACTGTCAGAGGAGGCAGACCTGCATTCTGCCTCACCTCTGTTACGGTGGAGCTGTGATGGATTTACTGCTTTCATAAGTGCAGCAAATGGCATTGCCAAACCCAGCGGTGCTGTGCAAAAAATAGCTCATCCTCCAAGAAAAGAACAAGGTAGGTTTTCTTTCCCAGAGTTTGCAGTAATTACTTGGGAAATAATTCTGTTGCTCAAGACAGAGTGCTGCTTTTTGTTTAGTGGAAAAACCTGAGATAAGAACAAGGGGAGGTGAAATATGACAAGTCCTGGGGCTGGCTGTGGGGCCATGCAGTGAGGGCAGGACAGCAGCAGTGGGGTTGCAGGCAGCCGTGGGGTTCCAGCCCTGCCTGTGCTCTGAAGAGGTGGGAGTGTATTGGTGATGGGCCAAGTTCCCCTTGGGACCAGTAATTAGTCAGGTGGGAGCTTCCCAATAGATTGAGGGCATCCTGAGAGGTCACTGAATAGGGAGGAAACAGAGGTCTTGGCAGTGAAAAGGACCTCATAATTTTTCTCCTAGTTTTTACCATGTAATTCATGCTTTGCTCTGTAAAGCATTGTGATATAGTTTGTGTACATTATGTAAAATAATCTGTATTCTATCATATGGAAGAAATACAAACATAAAATAAAGTCAAAGGATGGAGTAAAGTAGCTGTGTGGTAACTGGAGCCCCAGTCCCTGGTTGCACTGGTTGTCCTGTCCCCAAAGGCTGCAAAGCTTCTGGGGCAAAGGCTGCAGTTGCCAGGTCTCTGCCAACACTGGAATGATTTAAGAGCTTTCCACGTGGAGATATGATATTAAATATGGTCTGTCCTGGATGAAAAGGGAGGCACAGATCAAATTCCATCACACATTGCTCACTGATAGAGCCTGTCTCCAAGATCTCAGGTTTTATGGCTGCTTGTGGCCTTGTGTAGCTCTTGTGTCTCAGGAGTTTTAAGAAACAATTTTTAACTGTGCTTTGGTTTTTTTGAGGCTGGAAAAGCTCTATTATTGCTCCAAGCATAACAGATATGTGGGCTCTTTATGGTGTAGTATGTTTTGGTAATGGGACAGCATATGGTAATTTGTAATGCAGGGAAAGCAAAATCTCTAATCCTCCACTGTCTGTACCCAGTCTCTAGGAAGGAAGCTGGAGGGGGAAGGGGGTGAGGATGACCATGGGGGCTTCAGATAGGCAACTTGCTGCTGCAGAAAGTGGAATCTGCACAAAAAAATTACAAGGTGAATCTTTTATGGCAGCAAAGACGACATTATGAGCTGCTGGTGAGCCCCTGCTTATGCATTTCATCCCCGAGACATGAACTGCAGCCCAAACCCCCATCACCCAGCATGTGCTGCAGGAGACCCAGACTCCAAGGGCAGGCGGGAGGAAGAGCCGTAAAACCCAGCAGCTCCCAAGCACCGCTGCCGGCTCGGAGGAGTCGGAGGTTTGGCTCTGCGAGGGCTACCGAGGAGGTCGGGGCAGGGGAACTGCCAGCACTAATCCTGCGCTGTGGGAATTTCCCCCTCGAGAGGCTGCAGCGCTTTTCAACCAGAAGATTAATGGAAGGGGCCGTGGAAAGGGCCACAGTGCCGGTATTAGTTCATCAGTCTCGGAGCAAGCACGCAGCCGGTGAGTCACCAGCACCGCTTCCTGCGCGCTGACGCCGCGCTTGGAGCGCTCCCAGCACCCGGCGAACCGGCCCAGCCCTGCGCAGGCTGGGAACGAGCAGGACCAGATCACCACATGCTGTGACTGCGGGCTGTTAATGCTATAAAATAAAACCTAATCTAGATTAATTACACTGCACATGTTGTTCGTCTATAATCCTGCTCCTCGGCCTCCTTCCTTCCCAGCACAGCTCCCTGTTGGTTTCTGTTCCTCTCTTAAAATGTCCTTGACTCTCTCTGGGTTTCTCCATTTCTTCTGAGGGGTGGGAATAAGGTGCTTGCAGTCTGCCATCTCTGCCTGTTCTACTGGGTCAGGACCTTATCTGTGCTCCTGGAGGCACAAATAGCTGATGAGAGCTGTCTGATTGCTGTGATGTGTCTCCAGCTGCAGCAGCTGGATGATGCCACTGAGGTGCTGCAGCTCACCAGGGCCTGTGGCTGGGGGTGTTACTGCTGCCTGACACAGAGGAGTGATGGTCCTGTGAGGGGATGCAGGCAGGATGTGTCTGCTTCCAAGGTTTTACAAACATTCACTGCTGCATCCTACAGAAATGGGTTGAAAATTAAATTCAACCATACAGGGGACCAGTCTGTAGCTGCTACAGCTTCTTACCCAGAAACTGGGTGTTAGGTCAGACAGCTGTCTTTCTGGATGGAAGTGGTGGTGCTTATGTGCAACCTTTTGTTGCACAGTGGAGGTCCTGGCCACTGCACTCTGGGGTGAGCCAGCAGCCCGTGCTGCAACAGAGAGCTGCTGCCTGTCCTGCTGTCTGTGTAGCAGTGCTCAGTTCTGGCAAATTTATTGTTATGATAGGCTCTAGGAAATTAAAAGCTGTCAGCTCGACAGATAAGCATGTAGGATAAGGTCTGGTTGCTGTCTGGAGCTTGTGGCAATGCTCCCGATGACTCAACTGGGAGAAGCACCAAGACCTCGATCTCCTGAGATGACAAAAAACCAAGACTTGCAAAATCTGGACAAAAGAAGCCATACTTTGTTTAGTTCTGAGTTGTTTCAGGCAAGAAGAGATTTTGAAGGCATCTTTATACCTCACAGAGGATTGCTACACTTTCATGTGATGCCAGCTGGATCAACAGGTGCTTCGGTAAGGTCCTGGGGTGAAGTGTCTGGAGGTTCCCAGCTCCCTTATGAGTAGTGGTGAGCTATGGGCATCATCTGCGTATTTCCCAAAGTGTTTTGAACTATTTTATGCTGTGGTCACTTCCAGCAGGTGGTTTAAAATGTGACTACCATGCCTTCTTTTTCTAGCCCTTGTTTTTGTCTCTTCTTCACCTGTTCGAACATTGCTGCCACAGGGGAGCAGACCAGGAAGGTTAAATTTTTTTTTTCCTTTTATTTTTCTGATTATTTTTTTAAACAGCATTTTTAAATGACATGTTTATGAGCCTGGACCTTATTTTCAAAACAAAGCACACCACTAATTTTGTGAACAGCTGTTGCAAAAGAGAGCCCAGACTGGAGACCTTTTGCATCTGTAATTCTGACTGTGTCTCTGGAGAAGCAGTGGTCAGTGCAGAAGACTTTGGTCTCAGGGTACGTACAGGAGAGGCTTGTGGCCACCACAGGGCTATAAATGGCTGCTCTGCACTGCTTGTTTTACCCTGGTGTTCCCCAGCAAGCTGTGCCTTAGCTTGAGCTGTTGCTTCACTTGAATTTGGTGAAAACGCTGAACCCCTGGGGAGGGAAAGACCCCCTTGGGAAAAGCCTCCAGGGACTCCATCAGCAGGATCCATGGGAGAGGGACTGGCAGTGTTGGTGGTGGTTGGGGTGGCAGGGGCCAACATGAGACAGCCACGTGGTGCTGGATATCTTGGACTAACTGAGTGCTGGGGATATTCCCAGCACCAGTTGCAGAGGAGGTCTCCACTCATGGTCCCCTCGTGGTCAAGCCCTTCCAACTTCGTCATCCCCAGCACCATTCTTCTTTGAGAAAACATGTCATTTCTTAAATTGTTTAAATACTGTAATTTGGGCAACCTGCATATTGTCTTGGTGAAACAGACCTGGGCAGCACCCAGGCCCCCTCCCCCTGTGCCTGCTCCCCAACAAGCTCCAGCTGGCTGTGGATGCACCTGGCCTGTACCAGCAAAAATAGCAACACGTGCCCAGGTATGCTTTTAGTGACACTTTGTGCATCTGCTTTAAATTGCTTTAAATTATAGCAAGGGGGCAGATACATTTAAATGGCTCAGAAGAGGGACACAAGAAATGAGGCTTAAAATTCAAAGCAGCCCAACCTGCCTCACCATGGCATAACTGTCTGAGAAACTTGCTGGCGTTGAGCCATCACCTGGCTCCTGGGAGAGGTGCTTTGAAAGCTCCTCACATGGGCAGCTCAAATGGTGTGCACATGGGGGAAAAGAAAACAGCATTTAATTGAAGTGCTGCACACGTATGTATGTTTTTAGGGTAAACAAAATAGATTGGGCAAATATTTATTTCTGCCCCTACTGCAGAAAAGCAAACTTTCCCACAGCTTTAGACAGAGATAATCTGAGTTTTTTTAACCACGATGGTGAATTTGTAATGACAAGTTTTAATTTTGAATGTTATAGGATTTCCTGATTGGTTCTCATGCAATTATTTTGATTAACAACGAAGTTTTCAGACCAACTTGAAAGGCTTTCAGAGGCTTAGGAAGAACCTGGCTCTATGTTACTTCTCTCTCACTGGGATTATTTTCCACAGCTTTCTAGCACTTGATTCAAATTATTTGGAAATCAAAGAAAACTGCATCTTAGAAGTATTTCATATCTCCACCCCTTCTGAGAAGTTCAAGTTTAGAAAAATGCTTGTTCTTATATCAAAAAAAAGAAAAACATAGCTCTAATAAGAATGAAAAAACAACCTATTTTTTTTAAGGAAAAGATGTGTTTTTAACAGATGAATGCTTTAGATGGTAATTTCTGTGAGAAGGCAACACTTGAAAACAGACGGAATGTTTCAGGGTATTTCAGATTAACAGGGAAATGAGATCTCTATCAATCTCTGGATGCTTCACTTACAAATTTAGGAGGTGGCTTAAAAAATCAGGAAAAAAATCCTTCAGTGTTGTTTGCTTAGATTTCATTGTTCTATTCTTATCACTCACATTTTTTGCTTTTTTTTTTTTTTTTTTTTTTTTTTTTTTTTTTAAGGATGATGTAGAAATCTCAGAGTAGCTTTAGAGTATGCTTGCCAGTAGATCCCCACCACACATTGCCTGTCTCTGAGACCCATCTGGTGGCATCTTTCTGCAGATGGGAATAGATCTCTGGAGCTCCCATTCCCCCAGAAAATGCCATAAAAGGCAGGTAACCAGCAATTTATCATGTTCTTGGACCTAGTTGTACCCTGGGAAGGGTCCAAAACATCACCATGTTCCAGTACCTAACGAGTGGCTACAAAGAGGATGGAGACTTCCTTTTTACAAGGAAGAAGGGGTAATGGGTACAAGTTACTATGGGAGGGATACCAATTGGACACAAGGAGAGTTCTTCACAGGGAGAACGATCAGCCACTGGAACTCTTTTACCAAGAAAGGTTGGACCAGATGATCCCTGAGATCCCTTCTAACCTGATATTCCGTGATTATGGTTCAAATCAGTTGGGACTGCAGTTCCTGGAACTGCCCTCTCCCAGTGCCCACAGCCCACTGGGCTCATCCTTGTGGGAAGGTGAAAAACAGGAGACTTTGCTTCTGCTCACAGATGCATGCAGACATAACCCAATGTCTCTACTTTTCAGCTGAGAAATCACCACCATTTAGTGCAACTGCTTAATTGGCATCAGCCAAGTCTAAGGCCAGGGTGCCTGGGCTCTGAAGATGCCTGGTGCAGGGCAGCTGATGTGGCTCAACACTGCCCACCCTGGCACCCTCCTGTGCTACTGCCACCTCTGTCCCTGCCTGACCCTAAGGGAGGATGGAAGGTTGGTGTCAACCAGGTGAGCCTCAATGTTTGTGGTGTAAAGCTGTGAGACAGCTTCTGGGACAGGTCCTGCATTTGCTATGCATGTCCAAGATTAATTTGTCACCATATAATAATTTAAATATAACAGGGGATTAAAGCATCATAGTGGCAGAATGCACTAAGGACTGAGAAGGGTGTGTTTGATACAAATTCAGAAACCTGCAAACAGGAAAAAAAAACAAAAAAGGGTTTAGCTTTCTGTGAAAGTAAGGCTTTCTGAGTTCAAGCAATTACACAACCAATCTGTCCAAGTTTAGTGAACACATTAGCTAAAGGTAAGTAAGTTTAGCAGTGTATTTTCTTTAACACTGTGGAAAGTGGAAACATAAGCCATGTGTCTGATGTGTGCTCCATACAGATGAGTTTGAAATGCTGGCTCCATTCTGAAACATCGTAACTATTACAGTGAACTTTTTAAAAGTGTATTATTGCTGCTAATATTATGTGTATGTATTTTAAAAGTAATTTCCCTGGGCTCCAATAAAACATTGTAACAGAGTTTTGTTCTCTAAACAATTTTAACCCGTGTTTTGCCTTTTGGGCAGTACTTTTGGCCCCCAGGCACTGCAGAAGAAAAATTGCTGGCTAAGTAACACCAGATGCAGGAGAGACTGCTGGCCGCTAGAGAGCTCCCAGATGAGGTGACCTTTCAGGCTGAAAAGCAAATATGTTTGGTAATGAAAGCAGAAATCCTCTTTTACTTTAGGACACAGGGACTAGCAATGAAACACAGAAAGTTTTCTTGCTTGTGCTGCAGCAAGAATCTTTAGCCATAATTGCAGATTTCATGCTTCAAATCAAAAGTCTCAAAGCTGCTCTCCCTTCACAGCAAGGTTTCAAAATTTGTCTTAAATGTTGGCCCTTAAGTCACACAGTGGGGCTCAATGGCAAACTGCTGCAGCATGGGGGTTACATGTCTGATAGCATCTCCTGTGCCATCAGTGGTGTAGCCCCTGGGGTGCCACGTGTCACCTGGAGTTACAGAGCTGGACTTGGAGCCTCCTGCTCTGGAGAGGAAGGGCAGGGGGTTCCTCTTACCCTCCCTTTCCCTTGCTCAGGTTCCTCTTTTGTCAGGGCTCCTGTTGTAGGGGGAAAAGTCACCATTTGTGTAACTTTGGAAGTCTGACTGCTTGAGGGGCCTGGCCAGGGTATGCATGGATGGGCCTTTGGGAATCACCTGGGGAGGAAGAGAGGCTGGGGGGGTACATCTACCTCAGAGGGGCTGGCCGAGGGTCATGCTGCTTATATGGGGCCAAAATGCACCGTGTTTGCTCAAGGGTCCCAGGAAAGCTCTGAGAGGAAATGCTCCTGTCCCTGCCACGTGTGACCTTCCCTGTTGCGACCTGCAGCCTGCCCACCTGGAATGTCCTTCTGCAGAGGAGGCTGGTAAGTGTTTGCCCCTGTGCTCTTGACTGCCACTGCAGCTGGGGGACAGAGCAGTCCATATGTGACAGCAACTCCAAGAGCAGGGTTGCATCCTGAACCTTGGTTTTATGCCTAGAAAGGAGTGTGTGAAGAAGCCTTCTTCAGGGACACACTTTACTGAATTTCCCAGGGGGCCAGAAACCTAAAAATTCCCATTTGCAAACTCTGAAGAATCTGCACATGGCACATGTGGTGGCTAAAGGTGAGCACAAGCCTGCAGCAGGGGACAGAAAGCAGAATCTTGAAATGCAGAAAGCGTTTCCATCACCCAGCAGTTGTACAGCAGTGAAGTGCAGGAGGAACGTGGAGGTCAGGGCTGACATCATCATTTAACCATTTAATACATCTTGCTGGAAATAGAAGCATTTTGAGTTCCTGGTGGCTGGCCCTAACCTGTCCTGTGCATTAGGGTAGTACCATGTGGCAGCCATTGGCTTCAGCAACCAGAGAGCTGGAAACCCAGTGGGCTGTGAGAGCCAAGCACAGGCATCTTCTTCCCTGCACTCTTGCAGGAGCAAAACTGTTTTGTTTTGAGCTGGAACACCAAACCCTGTCCCCTGGAGCCCCTCTCTGATTAAAGAAAGGAAAGAGGTGTGTGCCCTGGAATTCGTATGGCCAGGGTAGGGCTGGCTGAGGGCTCCTGGCAGCAGGTCTGGGGCTTGGATGGTTTAGGGCCACCACCCAGCAAGTTCTTGTAGATCTGGGTTTCTCCTCTCCCAAAAGTGAATTTCCCAGGGGCTTGGTGAGAAAGGGAAAAAAGTGCTGCCAAAGGTTTTCCCCTTCTCTTCCCAAGCATTAGCCCCCAGGGTCTCCAGCAGGGATTTGGCAGCCACAGGAATGCGTGGGAATACCAATACCGGAGACTTCAGGACGGGGCTTGGGGGTGTAAGCTGTTAAGAGGACGATCTCACTGTGGGCTTCTCTGCAGCAAACTCACTCCCAAGTCTCAGAGCAAAACTGCCCATCCTGACCCCCCACGTCCTGGTCTTGCTCAGGTGTGTGTCCTCATCTCCAGCAGCAAGGGTGTCCTCAGCATCCCCAGCGAGGGACCAGCGCAGCGGCACTGCCGGCCCTGCTCGTGTTTTGCCTTCCAGGTCGTGAAGGAGTTAAACTTTTCAGATGGAAAACGAACTGAAGATCAAACCAACAGCCTGTTGACCTCCCGTTGCTGGGACAGCAGCAACTCCCCAGCCCAGCAGTTTCATCCATTGCTCGTCGGGGCTGGCTGGGAGCAGCAGCGGGTAGGTGCGAGGGGCGATGGTTGGTTGGGCATCAGGCGGGACCTGCCCTCAGCCCTGCGGGACCCCCGGGGCTGGGGTGGAGGGTGATGGCAGAGCACGGTGGTCTGTGGGATGGAGGGAGAGCCAGGAGGGTTGTCCCTGATACACTTTCAGAAAGGGGATTGCTCAAAGTGAGCTTGTCCTAACAACATCCAGGAAAGTGTGATTTTCTTGCTTTTTGGAACACCCGATCCTGAGGCTTCGGAAACAAGACACTTTGGGAATTGAGCTCCTTATATTCAGCTAGGGAGGGTACTGTGGGTTTATTTCTCTCTGATGAGAAAGTAATGGTATCCAAATTCTTTGATCCTGTCCTCTGATGATGGGCAGTTATTTATCATTAAATGCAAACAGCGTGGGATGTTGGTTTACAGTTTCTAAACAATGAAAGGTCTTCTCGGTATAAATGGAAGTTGTTTTGTTTTGTTTTGTTTTGTTTTTTCCTTGAGCTGGAAACATCATGGTCTAAGTAACATCAGACACAGCCTGTTGTGCTAAGTCTGTGCTGTCTCTCTTTCTCTCTAGTTTATTGAATGATAGCAAGCACTGGTTTAAAGACACTGTCTTAGAAATTTGGATGTTCATTTTGTAGTAATAAAGTGGTGTAGTGTTACATAAGGATCTGCATAAGAATTTTCATGTAATTTACATTGTAAAATGTAATAATTTCATATTGTAGTAATAATTTCTCTTCTTTGGAAATCAAAGCTGAATCAAAACTGATGATCATTTTTGGTGAAGAAACAAGAATTATACTTTATTCAAAGAAAAACAAGTAGAACCACATCCCTGTAAAATTAAAACTAAAGTAGTATATCATTCCCCTCTCTCCAAGAATATCCTTAGCCCTTATGTGTTATATGTTTTTCCCTAGATCTAAACTAGTAAATGTATTTCCCTAAAATCTGAGACATTTCCTTTTTTAATTGAAATTGTTTTGGGATGGTGTCTGAAAGAGATTGCCAGGCAGATGGCTGCTAAGTTGTAGTTTCTGAACAGACAAATGGAATAGCAATTACTGTGTTTCAGAGTCAGGAAAGCTCAAATTGCTTTTTACTGGCCTCCTAGTCATTACAACCCAATTCCCATAAGGTAATTTCTGGCCAGAGACGAGGCTCTTTAATTACAGAAAAGCAGATCTCCCTGTAACTGCACCTGATTGACTGTTCCATATCATGAAGAAACAAGTCAGTGTTATTCTTCAGTAGCATGAACTCTTCCAAATGCTAATGTGTGGAGAGAAAGAAAACATTTATTTGTATTACCCTCTGAAAAACAGCCTCCAGACATGTTCTTTGCAATGATAGCAGCCTGTATGTCCTCTTGCCTTGGTCCCAGCACCTTCTCCAGGGGTTACTAGCACAGCCATGAACCCCTCTGCTGGCCATCCCAAACCCAAGCAGGGAGTATATTTCCAAGCAAGGAGAAGGAGGCTGTGGGATGCATTAAGGCAGGAGATCTGAGAAGTCATTAGTAGAAATGGAGCAGGGAGCTCTGCCCCTGATTGCACCCTGGAGACAGCCTGTGGCTGCTCAGTGGGGCTGATGGAGTGTTTGGGGACATCTCCTGAGGCCAGCCAGCATCTGATATAGGTGACATCGGAATTCTCCCTCGTGTTTCATCTCTTAGAACATCAAGGAAGGGATACTGGATGCTACTGCTTTTGCCATGCAGCTCTCTGGCTTCACACCTTCCTGTGACACTGGGGATTGCCCTGCAGTCATCCCCCTCTGCCCCACAATGTCAGGAGAAAAATGCCCATAGGCAGCTGCTAATGTGTCAAAGGGGAGCAGAACCTGCCCAGGCTGGTGGGGTTTATTCAACAGGGACTTGATGCTACTCCCATTCAAGTGGATATTAAAACTCCCATTGATGTTTTTTATTTACTCATGACTCTCCCTGGACTCCCCCTGGACTCTCCCTGGCCACTGCTGCTGTGCCCGGCGTGTGCAGGGGACCCACGGTGTGGCCGTGCAGAGGAGTCTGCTGTATCCTGTTTTTGTGAAGGGCTTTTCCTCTTAGTAGTTGTAGTGAAAACAAACATGTGGGAGAACAATGGGCTTTTTTTTTTTCTGTTTTCCTCTACAATTTAAAATACATTTAAAAAGCCCATTAAAATTAAATAAAGAGTGTTAACAACAACAAAAAAAGAGATACCTATATGTTAGTGAGGAAAATAAGCGTAACTATGTGAACACACAATCACAAGCACAAAGGTCACTTGCCTTCCTGATCTCAGCCTGTATTTTTGCAGTTGAAAGCCTATTCATTAAATACCTTGTGAAAACAGGGCACTGGTAAAGCAGAACAATGCCTGTGCCATAAAACTGTTATCTGTAATAAAGGAGGGTCTGCTTCACACCCCAGAGAAACACCCTCGCACATAGCTGTGGGACTTTGCAATCTTCTGAGTCATCACCTCAGCAGGGAGCAAAGGGGAGTCTGCAGAAAGGATTTCCTTTCTTTGGAAAAACCCGGAGGTATTTTATTTATTGTGTCTAAAATATTTTGCAATAAGCAAATCTGAATAATTCTAGTTGCTGTAAAAATGGAAGTAATGGGAAGATACTTATTCTTTCTAGGAGTAAAATTTAGGATCACTGTTCATAGGATGAACCGCTCCCAAGGAAACAGGGATGAGATACAATACAACAGGTTGAACAAACAATTAAATTGTTCCTATTTAAAACAACTTAAATTGTTTCTATTTAAATTACTCGTATTTTAGAGAAACACCTGGTGATGATTTTCCATGTGCAGTGATGGAGAATCCAGAGTACTAGGTGGCTAAGGGTGCAGTTGTTCTGCCTTTTCCCTCTGGGGGGAGAACCCCTCTCCTCTGACACTGCTCTTCCTCACACAGGTGCTGCAGCCCATGACCACCTCTCACCTTGACCTTCTCAGCAGCAGCAGATCAAGCTCCTGAAGCCCTTTGTTTCCAGGTGGGTGCAGCTTTCCAGAATGTTTATTTGGGATGGGATTATTAATGTCAACAACAAAGTCCAACATCTCACTGACAGAAACTTGCACTAAACCCAGAAAAATATGAGATAAATTTTACTTTTAAAAGAGCCCAAGTACAGGGCTCTCTAGATATTACAGATTTAGGTTTGCTTTATGTTTGGGTGTCACCAGTTTATTAAACAACAGCTGCTTGTCAGGATGCTTCAAAGGAGTCTGTGTGTGGACACCAAGGTGGTGACACCTTCCTGACCCCATCCCTCAGTAGGCAGTGAGAAAGGCTGAGGATGTCTTGGTGGGACATCTGAGGATGTCTTGGTTGAGTTTCATCCCAACCTGTTTAATTTCTGTTGAAATCAAATTGTTTAGTGAAATTGATATGAATTTGAAGATATTATTTTAAGGTTGGGAGAAAGGAATATAAGGTGCAATAATGCATTCAACAGTATTTTGTAACATTTTGGATTTACTTTGAAACAATACATCCTATCAAGATTTGGCTTGCTTTTATTTGATCTAACACATAATACAAAGTAAAAAAAGGACAGTTTTAAAGCGCTTCTGAAACTGAGGGGAGCAGCTTTTTACCATCATCCCCCTGAGAACCCTACACATCAGAGTTTTGGCTCTGACTTCTAACAATGCTAAATTTAAAAATCATTTGAAAATAGGGCTCAACCTTTCTCACAGCTCTCTTCATAAAAAGCTGAATGTTGATGCGATAATATTCAGAACAAAGAGCACTTAGTATAAACATTTCATTTGTACTAAATAAATTACCCTTGGCCTTACAGTCACGTTATTGGTGACAGCTCATATAGCCTGCACCCTTCCCCACTAAAACACCAGAACGAAGCAAATATACATCGTTGGGAAAAATTCCTTGTTTTTTGTCAAAGCGCCCAGCTTCTGTCAGCAAACATATTGTGGGAATATGAATCTGGAAACAAACAGATCATTAGAGGGTGAGTTAAGGTTTTGTGATTTAATTCTAAACATGTTGAGTGAGGGAACCAGAGATTTGCAATGCCAGGAAAACTGTGCACCAGAAGCATTTTTTTTTTTCTCTCTAATGAAAGCTGGTATTTTTATTGAATACAAAGTGCTTTGGGTGACAAAGATGGTCACACATGGAAAAGATGAAGTTCCGTTTGTTCTGGAGAATTACGAAGATCACTTGATGAGAAGTAACGTGTCAGTGGAAGTTTTACATTCTTTCCTTTGTGGAAATTATTCATCCATTTAAAGAACTTTATTAACAAGGTGCGATAATTTTCTATTGTTAAAAAGAAAAAGTGTACAGAAGACCTCTTCTTGCACAAGACGTGGGCTTATGGAGTCATAACCCTGCTGGGATTACATCTGTGCTTTGCCCTGCTGCTGCTGTAACAGGGCTGAGAAAACAAAATGTCTTCCCCTTTCCAAGCATCCTTGGTGGACTGAGTGTGTGATGGGGTCCCGGTGCTGCTCAGACCATGCTGACAGCCAGAGCTGCTTGTGCTGGGGACCATCAGGAAGCCAGGGAGCCAGAGGAGTTCTTTTCAGGTCCCCTGAGAGGACTTGGAACTGGTCTGTGGAGTTCTGACACGGCCCTGCCATTCCCAGCATTTTAGAGGAATGCAATCAGAGGTAGTAGGAATGCCCCCAGGGGCAGGGAGGGAGCAAGGCCTTTGTCCCCCAGCCTAAAATGATGCATCCCCTGGGGTGGACTGTGGGATGGTTACCAGGCTTGTGCCTCCTCTGGGCTTTCATTCTTGTGAAGCATCCCAAAAGTCCCTGCCCAGTGCCTAGACACGTCACCATAGAATGGCTATCCTGAACTGCCCCTGCCCCTGCTCTGCAGGGACACTCACGGGGGCAGTCTGTGTCATTGTGTATTTTGGCAGATGCTGGAGCTTTGCTCTCAGGGAAAAGCTGCTTTGGTCTCTCCCCTTCCTATAGACAAGCAGCTACTGTCTTGGCCCTATAGCTGTTGTAAAGGCAGCCTGAGCTGCCTCTGCAAAGCTTCCCCAAGCCTCATGAGCTGTTTGAAGCTGGGCATATCCTCCCTGGGGGGATGATGGAGCTCAAGCTTCAAGGTGGCTTCAGCTGCTGTTCCTGCTCATGATCCATTTGCTGCCACATGCCAGAGGCTTTCCTCATGCTGAGAGCATGTCTTCTCTCACCTGATCCTTCTGCTGTGCTGTCTGTGGTGTGTTCAGGCTTCCAGTTATGTTGATATAGAGTTTTATATGCTGCTAATTTTATAGTGGGGCAGAGGTTGATCAATACTTTCTGCTATTTCCTGCTTTCTCTCACAAACCTGGTTCAAATTGGTATTAACCAACCCTCCCTCCAAAAAACCCCTCCTAGCTCTGAGAATCCAGCCCCACATTCAGGGTAGTGGTGACAAGGGACACACAGGATACACCCATGATTGTCTTGAGGTGGAAGGAGCAGATTTTTTTCTGCCTTTTTTTTTTTTACCTGCAAGAGTACACTGCTAGAGCAAGGGAGCACTGCCTGGAGATACTGGGTTGTAGTGAGAAGATACCAAATGATAGGTTCAGAAAATCTGCCTGTTGGGATCTGAGGCTACATTCAGAAGTGGTAATGGCCTGGATAATGTGTTGTTTATTGCAAACAGGCATCTGCAGTGGTCTTGAAGGCCTGGATGTCTGACCGCCCAGCTACATGCATCAAAACCCCTGTTAAGAATTTCAACTCCAAACTCAGCCTCCAAAGCCAAGCAGTGATGGTATCACATTCGCTTTTCATTTCTGCATGGGCACCATGCCCATGCAGTTATAAGACAGCTGATTCTGATTTTTATGTAGTTCATTGTTTACTTATGACTTACTATAAAGTTGAGTTTGTCTTATTTATGAGCAGCCAAGAAGATATGGGATTTCATCCACTGGGTAATGACTCATTCATTGGGTTGGACTCTTTAGCTCCTAATACGTGACACATTTTGGACTATTGGATGAACAGCATTTCTGCATGAGCCCAAATTAAATGCTGTGAATGGAAATAATTAGTTATCTGTTTTTAAAGTCATGTTTGTACCTGGGTTTGTGCCAGTTCAGCACTGGTCTTATTCCACAATGATGTGCACAAGGGCAGGATGAGTGGCTGTGCCTGTATGGCTATGAGGGGGCACGAGGAGCTGATGAACAGTGTTTTATGGTCAGACTTTCTCAGGGCTGACTTTGCTTTGTTTCTGCTACACAAGGAAAAGCTTTGCAGTGCTGGAGTGTTCAATACTTTCTATGAACTTTAATGACTCCAGCACTTCTTGTGCTGCTGCAAACAATTTGAGAAACTAATTTGTAAAATCGCTCATAAAAATCCCATGTTCTTTGTCTAATAATAAAGCTCCTCGACTGGAAAAAGAAACACAAACCTTCAGAAAGCGCAGCTCAGCAGGAGAGTACTTTAGCTGCTCTTGTTTCGGGCATGCTTTCCCCTCCCGTGGGTGCGTCATGCCCAGTGAGTTCAGCAGGAAGGATTCGTGCACAGTCAGAAATATCGCCCCCGGTAACGCTTGACTACGTAAGGAAAATGAAGGTGGTTTTTTTTTTTTTTTTTTAAACCTTTTCCCTCTCCTCCTCCTTCCCACTCCTCTCGCAGATGGGATAGGTACCATGGGAAATGTTGGAGTAACTTTGTTGCAGCGACCAGTTGTTAGGGCTTAAAAGTTTTCGCAGCCAGGAGCCCTGCCAGCAGAAATTTATGCCTCCATTTCAGCAGTAATGATGCTTCCCGGAGCGCTCGGCTGGCGGATTGCTGGGAGGCAGTGGCAGGGCGTGTGGGGGACTCGCCATGACATAACCACATTCCTGCAGCATTAGGAGATGTTCCCAGGCTGCGGCAGGGGCAGCACATCCCCTTCCCTGCCTCCCGCCCAGCCAGGGTTCTCAAGGTTCGAGGAGAGCCTGCACCAGGTTTAGGTGACTTCCCCGGTGTGGGTTTGTGGGGATTTTTATCAAATAAAATTAATAATTGTTTTGCTGGGGTTTCGTAGAATCGTAGAGTTGCTTTGGTTGGAAAAGACCTTTAAGATCATCGGGTCCAACTGCCAATCCAGCACTGCTAGACCCACCACCAAACCATGTCCCTCAGCACCACAACTACAGGTCTTTTAGATCCCTCCAGGGATGGTGGTTCCACCACTGCCTCAGGCAGCCTGTGCCTGACACCCTTTTGGGGAAGAATTTTTTCGTAATATCAAACCTAAATCTTCTCTGGAACAAACTGAGGCTATTTCCTCTTGTTCTATCTCTTCTTACTTGGAAGGAGAGACCAACAAGGTTGGACTACCTGGCTCCAACCTCTTTCAGACAGTTGTAGGGAGCAAGGGCTGCTTTTTGTTCTCCAGACCCTTCCTCAGCTTCTTCTGGACTCTTGTCTGGACACGCTCCAGCACCTCAACGTCCTTCTTGTCTTGAGGGGACCAAAACTGAACAGAGGGTTTCAGATCCAGGCGAGTGCCCTGCTCCCAGAGGTGCCAGCCCTCAGTATGAACCAGGCCGGTTCGGGACAGTCCCGGGTGTCGGCACAAGGGGGCAGCCGTGCCCGGTGCTGCTGGGTCCCCTTTCACCTCCCGCCCCTGGCCGGGAGCCCCTGTCCCCTCCCGGCACCCTGCGGAACCCCTCAGCCCGATCCCGCGGGTCCCGGCTTCGCTTCTAACCCTCAGGAGATCTGCAGGCTTTAATCCAGCACTGAGGTGAAGGGCTCCTGGCAGAGCGCTCTGGGGCAGCGTATCCCTTCGTCCGCCAAGGCCAGCACCTAAATTTTGCTCTAATTGGTGCTTCCGAGAGGTGCCGGAGGGGCTGGGATCTGCCAGGAAGGGAATCTGAGCTCCACCAGACGCTGCTCTCCTGCTCTGAGCCTTCTAGGCTGGAGTACAAACCTCGAAGCCGTTTTGCAGATGCTCTTCTCCAGTTGCAACCACTTCATCCCGCCCCGCGCTTTGCTGCAGTAAACTCACTGCTCTCAGGAAAAGGAACCAGGGAGAGGATTTTTTTTTTTTTTTTTCAGAAGGAAAATTCACTGTTGCTCTGAGGACTACAGAAAACATTAAGGGACCGCTCTACCCTTGGGTTTGCATGAGGCCAAGCACACATGGACCTCCGAGGCTGGTGAAGGAGTGGGAGGAAGGCTCCTGTGGGGCCAGACCAGCGTGTCACAGGCAGGGCATGGCCCATCAATCGGTACCGAGCACCCAGGTGCAGCATCAGCACTGTGGGCTCACAGCCAGGTTTGTGCTTTACTCACAGGAGTGAAGGCTCTGTCTGAGGACCCTTCCTACCAGCTGCTCCCGGAGAATCGGAGATAACTCAGGTGTGCAGGTGTGTGCCCTGCTCAGCCCAACACTGACCCAGTCAGAGCAGGAGCTTGCCAGTCACAGTGCCAAAAGGACCAAAGTCTGAGCAGAATGAAGGAGAAGTTTTACATCCATTCAGTTAAGAGAAGATATATCCAGAAGACAGTTGTTCAGAAAGCAGGAGAAGGGGTTTCTTGTGGGTACGCTTGGACCTGCTGGTGTGTATTGCAAACCCAGGATGGGGGAGATTTCTGGTCCCCAGAGGAGGTGCTGCCCCTCCCTCCCTGGCCTTGAGCCTCAAAGGCCAAAAGCAAACAAGGGCTACCGTAGGCAACTGGGTGGCTGTGCCTGTGCAAGCAGCCAGTGCCTCTGAGAGGGACCAGAGATAACCCAGATATTTGCAAGGCTTCTGCAGCCCTGCCTCAGGCACTGATGGGCTGCTGTGCTTCTGGGCCTCTGTGGGGCTCCCATGTAGCCCAATTGGGCCCAGTTAGATTGCCTCCATCCTGCTGCAACCCCTGTTATCTCTACCACTGTAAAGAAAAAACCCACTTCCCTGAGGCTGCCATATCTTTATCTCTTCCCTCTCCCTTCTCTAATAGCACTGTTGCAGCAATGGGGAAGCAGGGACTAAGTCATGGTGACCACTTTCAAAAAAGGATCTCAAGCCATGGCCCAACCCTATCCTAGTTATATTTCACTTTTGCTCACTTAGATTAGCAGGATTGGACTTGGCAGGGCTCCTTTTTTATCCTTTGTGTCACAGCAGCCTCTCTATTGGTGTTTTAACCTGTAAGGAAGCCACAATGTACAGCTTACAAAGACAAGGTTCCTCGCTGCGAGCACTGCACCAGATGGCTGATGTGGAGTGCAGTGCCAGCTCCTGCAGCACTGTTGAGTTGCCCTTTGAAATGCACTGTTCTTTGATTGAAGAGGATCTGTTTTACTTTTTGGTCCTTTTCAATCAGACAGTGTGTGACCAGGCTCATTCTTGATATTATCTCCTGCTTCAGGTCTCTGTCAGGCACATAAGGAGCAAGAGGTTCCAGCTGCTCAGCCAGCTCCACCTTTCTGATGCTCTCTTCTCCCAGCAGCATAACTTCTGTTGTTTGTTTGATTGTTTGTTTGTTTGTTTTTTAACTGATTTTGGAGCTGCTTTTCAAAACCTAGAAATCACTGTTGCAAGACAAACAGGAGCATAAGAATTGCATGTTTTGCCCTGCAAGACAAAAGCAGGACCAGAGCAGAGTAAGGAGTCCCCATGAGTGACTCTTACAGTTAAGAAATGTTTGCACCCAGAAAAGCTCCTGGGAATAGCTAAGGCATAGAATGTGCTGTAGGGATGGCTGATCTCCTCAGCTTTCTTCCTACCCTGTTTTCTGCTGTCTGGGGCCTCTGTTGTCTCTGGACAAACTCCTTGGAACTGTCCTTGGACACCAGGTCTCCCATTACCTGCTGGTTCCAGCATGTCCTGGGCTGCTGTTTTTCTCCCATCCACCCCTAGGGTGGTGTCTCCAATTATTTTCTGGGACAATGGCAACACCCTTCTCTTTTCCCCCAGCAGCTGCTTCTTGCACCCACACAGCCGCCTCCACCTTTCCTGGTCGCAGGGTGTTGCTGGGCAGAGCTCAGCCATGGGACATTGCTGTGCTGCAATATATTAAAGGGAGAACTGATGAAAAACAACATGGGAGGAACAGTGGCTTGAGGATGGTAACTGCTGGCCACATCCAAGTGCTTCTCTGTCACCCTTTATTATTCCTGCTTCTCACCCAAATCAAAGTGATGCTACCTGTAGAAGCCTCTGCCATTCTTCCTGGTTCTGCAACATGTTTAAAAGGTTGGCTTGCTTTTGAGCAGAGAAATGCCCCCAAATATATGGCCTCCCACATACAAGCATTTATGGAGGAAGTTAAATTCTCTAATTGCTTCACTGGATCAAGCCCAGGCTGCCACTGTGCTGGGCTGAGCAGCAGAACAATGCACAGCCCTCGTGCCCTTATGCGCCAGCCAAGGCTTATCAGCCCATGTAGGGGCTAATAAAGCAGCTTTCAAAATGAGTCAGTAGACTTAAGGCTTCTTATGAAACATTTCTGTCTGGGAATATTTTTTTGAGAAATGTCTAAAAAAAAAAGAAAGAGTGATTTCAGCCTTTTGCAGAAAGCAAATCCACTTGAAGCTTTTTTTTTTGGGTTGATTATTCACTGCCATGGGAACACTGCAAGGGGGGCAGTAGATACAAGCACTGCTCAGCATTGTGCCTTTCTTCTGAAACCTCTGGGATGTGTGCGTTTTCACTCACACCGTGCACTGGCATTCCCACCCGTGTGGATGCTGCATCCCAGGGTGAGCTCCGGGAGAGCTGAACGACCTCCAGCTTTGGCTGCATGTAGGTCAACAGTTTTGTTTTTGTCACACAGACCAGCTTGTGCTTGTTTAAAAAATATATGCTGTTCCCCTGGAAAGTGTTCCTTCCTACACTTCATCCAGCTGTCCCAAGGAGGAGCGTCGCCTCTCTTCTATAGTCAAACACAACTTTTCATCTGTACCCTGGGTTAAAACAACTCCTGAAGAGCAACTGGGGAACCCGTGGAATTTCTTGCAGTCCAGATCAGGCAGATGTGAGATGTTTTACTCTGCTTTTATGCGGTCAATCTTGCAAACTCCAACTCATGGAGTAAAAGCACAAGAAAAAAAGCTCAAACCTTGAGAAAAGTGAGTGTGCCATCTGAGGAAAAGAGCCCCAGTTACTCTGGGTGCAAGCACATGTAGTAGGTAAAGCTGGAAGCAAGCAGAGAAAATGCTTAATGAGGACCATGCCTGCGGTATCTGATAGGGGCAGGAAGCTGTGATTAGCTGCACACTGGACCATTGTGTGGTTTTGTATAGGATTTGACTTCCCAGGTAATGAAATCAGATCCTGAGTTATTTAAAAAATGCATTGCTTTTTCAAATTATTTTTCAACTTTGTGTTTGATATGTCAAGTCATGTTTATTTGGGTAAGCTACATTTTGCTGGGACACCCACAGCGTGACAATTGCTGCATTCCTGGTGCTCAGTGGAGGTTCTGGCTGGAAGCAGGCACTGCCGGGGGAATGTTTGAACCCCCAATATCAATCAGAAAAATAGATGACCCTAGAAAAATGGCAGAACTTTGCGGCATTTCCATAGAAACAAACAGAAAGGGTATTGTAGACAAAGAAATTTGGCGGTTTCTTGAATGAGCTGCAATCCCAGGGACTGCCCTGTCCTGGTTCTTTCAGTATGTGCTAAGTGCATTCCAGTTTGGTTGTCTTCCCTGACTTCAGCTTCCACAGGATAGCAAAAAGCACGAGCAGCCTCACTTTTGGCCATTTACAGCCTGTGTCAAAACTAGAGCTTTAAATTCCAGCTGCAATTCTCTCTGGGATCCAAAGCAAGAGCAGTACTGTATAGTCTGGCAAAGCACTGTGTCTGGCAGATGGAAGGCTACTTTTGGCACCAGTTTCAGCTTCTGGATACATATATAATGCAGTAAGACATATATATACATATATAATGCAGCAAGACCTCTACGTGCAGAGGAAAAAACATGTTCTTCCAAACACGGAGAGATGAAACAAATGACCCAGACACAAATGACCCAGCTGCTACTACAAGCAACTGTTGTCTAAATAGACTTTTGAATGATAAATTTCAATACAAATACCAGGACAAGTCATATTTTTTCAGCATATTTCCAGAGATCTCTCTGCCTAAACACATCCCTCTGTCTGATTTGGACTGTACTGATGTTGCGTGTTCTGCTATTGCTGTCTTCCCTGAATAACAGAGGTAGGAAGAAAAAGAAGATGGAAAAACTCAGAACAAGTTGTATCAAATGTCCTAGCCAATATTTGTATAAAGCAGAACTTTATTGCCTTCCACAGAGCTGCTGAATAAGGAAAATGCAACCCATGACGCAATCCATTGAATTCATGCTTTGACTTGAACAACTTGTCTTGGTTTTGCTTCACTTGGTAGCAATCACAATAACGAAAGGAGAGGCTTAATGACTACTTCATCAATAGAGAAGAAACACTTCCATTGTCTTTTAAAACACAGTAAATAGCGTAAGGGATGAAAAAAATGTGTGTGTGTTTGGGAAACTTGGGCACGGGAGGCTGAGTGCTGCTCCTGTGGCCTGGCTGTGACTGCTGAGCCAGGATCGGTGCTGCCAGCTGCCTGGCAGTGCCATTTATGGGCACTTAGTCATGAAATCTTGTTGAGTTATGGTATCTGCAGCTTCTGAAAAACCAAACCTTTAACGGGCCTGAGCCTCAGCTTCTCTGTCTTTAATGTTACTGGCTGAGGGCTGGATTAGTGGATGAGTCTCCCCGTGGCACTGCAAGGATTATCATCTGCACAGTGTTTGGAATGTGATATAATTTATTTTATGGCATTTGTTGCACACAGCTTTTGTTGTGATACACAATGCTGTCCTGTGTTTGGATAAGGCTATTACATGCCAAAAACTTATAAATATTTAAAATCTCCCGTTAAATTTCTAAAGCTACCAGATGCTGTAGCCCATGGCCCAGTTATTCCTTCTCTAAGCCATTGCCCTGACAACTTAAGGTTCTGCAGCCCTGGGGTACAAACCCTCAGGGTGCTGCTGCTGCTGCTGTTTTGACAGAAACCTTTGGAAAGGATAAAGGCATCTTGCTGGCTTTTCATAACACATTTCTGCTGAGATGTGACGCATCTTCAAAGTCATTTGTGTGGAGTCAGTTATAATGTGGGAAAAAAAAGCAACCAATGTTTCTTGAGTATTAGCAGCACCACTGAAATCTTTAAAAGATCCTCAGAGAAACAATAACTGAACCACTATCCGCCAGTTGTAGAGAAAAGTCCTTTCACCATGGAAGACTCAGTCCTGTATGCTCAGACTCAGCCAATTCCTGCATGAAGATAACTGTGTGGATATTGGATTAATATTTGATATTATTTCTGATTCTTGTCCTCTTACAATCAAAGCAAGCTATTGCTGAATAATGTGTTGAGCAAAGAACATGTACAGTGCCCCAAATGGCTAGGATCTCTCATAAATAGCCCATGATTTGGACTAATCCAAGAACATATCATCACATGAGACCGTGATAAAGTTGATTACCCCAAAGCAGATCTCAGACTTTATTAGTCACCCCATCATGCGCTGCCTGTCCACTGATGTCAGCAAGGCTCCATGTCACCACTCCCCACGCCCTTCTGCTTTTACAAGCCAGGCTTAAACAAGCCTTTTCTGAGTGAAACAGCTGCTGGTCAGAGCCACTACTTCCCTCTGTTACTAGGATGCTCTAAAAAAAGTAATGGCAAGTCTCCACTGCAGAGTTCCACAGTCCAGACCCCTCAAAGATGTGATAAATAATTTTTACTGAGATTATATTTCCATTAAGGATTATAACAGATTCCAGCAAGAGCAGCAGCTGACCTGTAAAGGCCAGCCAACTTTTATTTACCTTTACAGTTTAAACTATGCTCCTAATTTTTTTATTCCTGCCTACAAAGCAACTCTGTGTAAATTCTCAGAGCTTAACGCCATAGTCTGGTTTGAGAGACATTCTTCAATGTATTCTTGCTAAAAATAGAGAAACCAAATGCCATTACAATTAATTCCATTTGTCAAGGCTGCATTTTCAAAAGTAAAATATTCTAAGCAGTTTTGTGATAAAGCAGTAAGCATGGGGCAGTGGGAGACCTCTGCTGCTGAATAAACAGGGTCTTTTTAAGTTCAGCCTTGCAGTGAATTATCATGAAGAGGGAGGAAGATTATTTTTAAAACAGTGGAAAAATTCAATGACGTGGACTTTTTGCAACTGCTTAAAGAGACCATAAAAAGCAGTGACAGCATTCTTCCTTCCTTGTATATGCATTTAGTGAGCAAAAGAAGAGCTGGGTTGGAAAGATCCTCGTCATACAGGACATCAAAAGAAAAAAGTATCTGCCCTAGAGTGTAGTGTAGAAGTCTCTCTCCCTCCTTCTCTGCATTTATACATACATCCACACAAACATCTATCTGTATAAATATATACATAAGGTATTTCTGCAAGGCATATATTAGATCATTTGAAATAATATACAATACCAAGGTGGTTATCCATAAAGTATGGATTCATGGGTTAGCTTGTTTCCACTTCTCTGTCTCCTGATAAAACCTGAAACGTGTTCACTTGTGTTAAAGTGTCTTCCAACTTCATGTCAAAGGAAATCCAGTTTTTCAGGCCAAACAAGACCCCAAGAACAACCTTATCACCTTATCACCACAGGGGTGCTCTCCTACTGGCTGTGGAGGACAAGGCATAGGTGCCATACTTTTGGCCAGGCATCTTCCAGAGATGGTGCCTCTCCTGCACTGACTTCTAATGCAGGCAATGGGGTGCCAGCAAGGAATTCCCCCTCCACTGCCCATCAACCAGAAACAGTGCTCAGACCATATCTGGGAGGGTCACTTTGGATGGGGAGGAAGGACAGAAAGAAGCAGACTCTGTTCCTCAGAACAGAAGTAATTTTTCTTTTTTTCATTCTCTTCCCATAAAGCAGCCTTTTTTTCCCAATAATTGTGAAAGCAATCAGGATGCAAAAAGCTGACTTCTGCTAAAAGCCCTGTGATGTGCACGGAAGGGTGGCTGCCATGGGGGCTGCTGTATCCAGACCACCAGCATCCCACCTATCCTGCATGCTCCCATACAGCAGCAGTTCCCCCTGTGCTGCTGCTCAGCTCTGGGGCTGATGGGGTGAGCTGGGCCCTTCACATCCATTTATGTGCCAGCATGCTGCTGCTGCTGCTGGGGTGGATGGTTGGATTGATGAAATGGTGCAAAACCACTTGAGGAAACTGCTTGTTGTATGTGTTCAGAAAGACTGATTGCAGAATACATTGTTGGGATCAAGTTGTTGTGGGGTTTTTTTGTGTTTGTTTGTTTGTTTTCTGGGTCCATAGAAAAATATTACCTCTACTGAAAAACTTAGATAAATATTTAATTTAAAAATTAAGGTCCTAATATGGATTCTACATTTTTCCTGTTTAGCTTTTATTCACTGCTTTTGTTACAGAAGAAAATGGCTGAAGCTTCAGCTTTCAGTATGGCCTGTGCACAAAAATATATAAAAGAGAGTGTGCATTATTAGGTGCAGGAGTGAGAAGAAAGTGAAATTAAAATGCTATAAGCAATCTGATAATCTGGATGTGGAATGGTTGCTAAAGACTTCCAACCCAGGCCAAAGTCAATAAGAAATTAGCATCTATTAAAAGATGAAGTATAGAATAATGGAAGAAAAGCCTTTGAAAAAAGGTTCAGCTCCATGTTTCCAGCTGCTTACCCCTGGGCTGTGCTGGTGGCAGAGCTACTTCTGCAGTCACAACCTGTCCAGGCTGGGGAACCACTATGGCCTGAGCTGATTTTGCTCTGTAAGTAAAATCCCTCCATTGAAGCCATTTTTATTCAAATCCTTCTTGCTACTTGGGTAGATAATTTGAGGAAAGTGCAATGTTTGCTGTGCCATGAGATAGATAGACCTCATCATTTCAGTGTATTCAATCTGCTGCCTTTGATAATTCTAAAACTGATGCTGCCTACTGGTTCGGGAATGGTGGAAGTTTAGGCATAACTCCTACTTCACCTCATCTTCAGCTTTGTTTCTTTTTTCTTTTCTTATAAACTCACCTAATAAAACTTACCTAGTCAAGAGGAAGGAGTTGCTAGGTCTCTGGAGAAAAACCACAGAGCCGAGGTTTACTAAAGTCATTAAAATAAAACCCTTGAATGAAAATAATTGGAAATCTGTATTCTAATGTTAGTGGTGAGTGGCTCTGGTCGTTTATCTGAATTAGACTCTATTGACTGTGTTTTAATGGATTTGTTTTCTCTGACAGATTCTCACATCTTTCAGTGTGACAGCCTTGATGTGAATAGAGCTGCACGGATACGCTTTGCTTGACACCGGTGGAAAGCCAAGACTGTGAGTGTGTGCAGGAGAGCGGGCGGGTGGCACAGGCTTCCCTTGGGGCAGGGACACAGAGGGACACCTCATGCAGCTTTCACTGACCTGGGAGCCTCCTGAGATGTCTGTGTGAGAGTCATGAGGTGTCTTGCCAACCTGAACAACATCAGCATATAATGACTGCGGATGGGGTAGTTCTGTTGACTCTTTGCTGTCATCAGATGAGTCAGCGGGAAGTCACAGTCTTGTATGTCGGCAGGGAGTGGCACGGGAGGAAATCAGGGGGGGTGGAGGGAGAAAGAGAGAACCCTCCAAGACTTCAAACCTTCCTTGATTACTTTTTGAAGGGTCCATTTTCTTTAAATGGTAGATAAAATGGTATCGTACAGAGGGTGCTATCCCTTAGCAGCATGTGAGTGCAATCAATCTCTGCTGACCCAGGCTGTACTTTGCACGGCCCTCCTGATGGCTGCAGCATTTTACAGATGTCCAGAAACTGAAAATCCCTCCCTCCCAGCACAGTGATCAGGCTCTGCTGGCCTCTGCCGCACAGGTCCACGCTGTGCAGGCCCCAGCACTGAATCCTCCCCCCAGAGCTACATGGGCTCACACACCCTTCGGGGGGTAAATTCAGGGGTGCTGGGCTGCCTCGGGCGGGCGTGAACACCATAAGGGGGGAACTGTTATTGTGTGTTTCAGTTGTGTTTGTGCCCTGGTGCAAGGGAGTGGCACCCCTTGCCAGCCACTAGTGCCAGGTGAGTTGGAACTCCTGCTTGTGCCAGGGCCTCGCACCCTGGCCCCGCTGCCAGGTGAGTCTCATTCCCCACGGTGGGAACAGCCACAGCCAGGTGGGGGCCGGTCCAGTGGGGGCCTCCCGGGGTAGGGAAAGCCCAGCCCAGCCCCCCCCACCCGGTACGGCGGGGCGAGGAGGCTGATGCAGCCGAGGGCGTGCCGCTCCCGGCGGATAAAGGCCGGGCCAAGTGGCGGGGCCCGCGCAGAGGCCGAGGCGCGGCGGAGCAGCGCGGAGCGGGCGGGACGAGCGGGACTAAGCAGCGGGGGCCGGCACTAAGCTCCACGCTTCCCTTCCCGCAGGCGGGCGGGCGCGGCCGGGCGGGGCGGATCGCAGAGGAGGAGGAGGCGGAGGAGGTGGTGGAAAAGCAGGAGGCGGAGCGGGGCCTCGCCATGAGCACGCAGGCGCGGAGCCAGGGCGGGCGCAGAGCGGCGGATCCCGACGGCGAGATGCCGGCCACCGAGAAGGACCTGGCGGAGGACGCGCCTTGGAAGCGGATCCAGCAGAACACCTTCACCCGCTGGTGCAACGAGCACCTGCGCTGCGTCAACAAGCGCATCGGTAACCTGCAGCACGACCTGAGCGATGGGCTGCGCCTCATCGCCCTCCTGGAGGTGCTCAGCCAGAAGCGAATGTACCGCAAGTACCACCAGCGGCCCACCTTCCGCCAGATGCAGCTGGAGAACGTCTCGGTGGCCCTCGAGTTCCTGGAGCGGGAGAGCATCAAGCTGGTCTCCATCGGTGAGTGCGTCCCTGATGCGTGTGTCTTGGGGTTTTTTTTGGTTTTGTGTTTTGTTTTGTTTTTTTTCCCCCCCTCAGTTTATTGTCTGTTTTCCACGCCGGTCCGTTGCCCTGTGGAGTGTGGATGAGGTCCGGGCACGGGGTGCTGTGGGGTGCTTCTGGCCGGGCTCCATCAGCAACCGAGGAGTTGCTGCTTTTTCTGTCTTTCAAGAGTAAGCTTTGGGGGTGCAGTGTAGTGTTGGTCTAAAGCCGTGTGTGCTGTGGGACTGCCCCATAGCCGGGCTGTCAGTGCTATCATCCTATGCTCCCCAGTTTTGCTCTTGGTCACAAATCTCATAGGTGAAGCTTTGGTTTCTGGTCTTTTTTTTGAAGAAACCCAGTACCCAGAGCATGCTGTCTTTCCGTGCAGTCCGTCTCCCCAGGTGCTGGCCCCTCCAGCAGCCCTGGCAAGAGATGCAACTGGGACGGTGCTTGCCCCAGCCTGTGTCCAGTCGGGATCCCCGGGCCTGGCAGGGTTCTGGAGCCTGGACCTCATGTGGGGAGCTGCATGCTACCACAGGCGGTGCAGGAGTGTGAGGAGATTTTTCTTCCTCGCTGGAGCCCAGTAGATGATGCCAGTGTTCAGGTTAGCATGGATGCTTGCCTAAATACAGTTGCAGCTTTTGAACAGAGTACACTTTCTCTTTAATTCTTTCTACTGTGGGTGAAAATGTACAAGGGCCTCTCCTCAGCTAACTCCTGGAGATGGAGTGTTTTTGAGCTAATGCCTGCCCTGGCTGGCACTAGGTTTGATTGTCTATGCCACACTGGAGGGTTCAATTGCTCAATTAATTGGTGGTCTGCTCAGGAAATTAAAGCTGTTGCCATGCATGTCAAATTGCAGATGTTCCCTCAGGAATGCTTGTGGTGACCGTTTCGGGAGTAGCTCAGGTGTGGCTGAAATGCAGTCTGCTAAGCAATAATTTGAATGCCTGAGAGATCCCTGGGAAGGAATGTGAATGCCTTTTCTAGCTCTTTGCCAGATAACTCTAATTACTGCCTCCTGATGACTCTGGCCTCGATGAATTGCACAGCTGAATTTGGGTGAGTGCAGCTCTGCTTAGTTGCCTAAAACTTTTAGCCAAGGTAAAAGCTGTTTCCCTTCAGAGGCTTTAACTACAATAACTTGAAAATATGAAACTTCTCTAGTTTGTGAGCGACTTGGCCCTCCCTGGAAACCTGTGGCTGGGTGGAATAGTTGGGTACCCTGTTGTTCGTCTCTATTAATATGGAAAAACAGCTTTGGACAAATGGGGGCTGTTAGGTCCCCAGTGGCTAGTTATCCTCCTGGGGCAAAGCAGTTCATGTACAGCTAAAAGCAGCTGGGAACAAAGCTGGTGCTAATTATTTACTCAGAAATGCATTCCCTTTGCACACAGTAGGGCTTGAGTTGCAGCTGCTGATTCTTGGGCTTGAGGTTGTTTTTGGGAGCATTGGAGCTCACCTTTCTGCTTCAGCCACTGCAATAGCTCCTTACCAGCCACAACATTATCACCAGGCAAGTGCTCCCTTCCTGTTGTATTGTTTGCCCTGGACCAAAGCTGTTGCTCCAACTGCCTTCCTATTTGTCTGTGGGACTTCCCCAGGTCTGCGGGTTTGGGAGATCAAGGTTAGTCCAGTCAGGCCTGGCTTCCAGCAATTTCCTTTCTAGAAACCCTGATGCAGAAGCTTGGTTCCCTTCTAGGGTTAGACTGAACTGCAGAGTGGCTGTAGTCATCTAAGGCTTGTCTAACTGTTTTGTAGTTTACTTGCATTGTGTTGGCTATTAAAACAACCAAAAAAACCCAAACCAACAAACTACAACCAAGCAAACCCTAAAATGCCAAAAAGGCCCTAAAAACCCCCCTGTAATTGAAGCTTTGGAGAATGAAATGGTTATGATTGCTGCTGCCTTTGCTGTGTTCTAAACTCTGCATGTAGGAGTTTACAGCTCCATCTATGCTGTGCCCCCAGAGCCAAGTGGAGCACAGGAGCCCTATTATACATCCAGACCTGGATAAACTGAGCTTCTCCTGAAAAAAACATCCTGGACTCACTTTCCAAAAAAGATGTTCAGAGCAAGCATTGCAGTGTTTCACTTGGTGGAAGAGGTTGGAGCCTATGCCACCTCTCCTGCAGGCCCATTGTTGTCTGGTATACCTACCAGTCTTGAGTGCATTTCTTCCTGCAGGTTCTAAAGAATTTGGAATTATTTTTTTTTTTCTAGTTTGCAATCTCTTTCTTTGTGTTGCTGAACAAAAGCAAGGCCTTCATGTGGTCTGGAGATATGCACTAGTAAAAGCTTTTGTGTAGAGAACTTTTATAACTAGATTGGTCTTTAGGGCCTGGGGTGTTTAGGACTAGCTCTGAGCCAAGTCAGCTGGGAATAACTGACAGCTATGACTGCTGAATTTCTGGCATTACTAATGCTATCAGATCTTTGCTAAGTGGATGCAGTACCTGTTCCGGTTATTGTTTAACTTCCAGGAACTTTTTGAAAGCATGTGTTATGGTTCAGCTACCACTGCTATATACTACAACTTCATTTTTAAACTTTTTCAGTAGTAAGCTTTTGTTTTTTTGTCCATGTAGAATAAGTCTGCCTATACACAGAGAAATCCATTAAATGGCAACCACAACCCTTTCTGGGTGCACATTAAGAGTCCAACCTCTCCTGCTGCTGTTACTCTTTGTTGTCAGTCTTGGTAGTTTCAGGATACTTTTCTTCTAGACATGAAGTGCCTTCGTTTAGTGCAGATTTAACTTCATTTGTGGTATACTGTAAAAATGGCCATAAAGCACACATGTGCTTTTGCCATCCAGCAAAAATGAGATTGAAAACTCTGAAAAAACTGCTGTGACTGCTGCAGGTGACTTCATGGAGTCTTCTGCTCAACACGAGGCAGCTGCAGTGCTACTTAAGTGTTAACAAGTGTTAAGTCTAGCTTATTTTTGTCTGCTAGACTGAGATAATTGCAGATTCCTGGGTGCTGAGTGGCATGCAGCTGACAGGCACTGTGGAGTAGGACGACAAGAATGCAGGCACAAGGGCTTTACTCTTGGCCGAAGGAGCTGATGGACTCAAAGATTGCTTTGTACAGGAGCAACACCATGTTTTGGTAAAAGCTGGTGCAGGTGGCAGAGAAAGGTGTGTATGGGGTTAAATCTAATTTGTCACTGATATTGCCTCTAGAAAGCCTGATATTGGGTGTTAGGAGTTAACAGGTTTAGCTTAAAAGCAGAGAAGTTCAGTGTCTAAGGCCTGGAAGGTGGTTTTGGGTTGTGACCTGCCAGTCACCCAAGCTTACAACCAGCAAGTCCTAGGTGTGTGCCCTGATGCTGTTCAGTACCTGCTCCTGGCAGGCACTAATGTGTTGCTGGCAGAGGCAGAATGAGTGCCAGTTTGTTTGGTACAATTGCAATCTTAGACTGCAATTGCAATCTTAGACTGCGGCAGTCAGATTGATCAAACTGAAAACCATGTACTTTCTCTTTGTCAGGCTGTGCTTTCACCAGATAAGTGAGCTGATCTGGCTTGCCTCCCAGCTGCAGGGTGTCACTGGGATCTGGTGCCAGCCTCAGCTACAGTTGTTTGGTTGGTTTTAAGGTTTGTCTTTTTGGTGGTCTCGAATCCCACTGCTGTGTCTGAAGAGAGCTGATCCATGCCAGATGGAGATGGGTGAGGAGAGGATGAGGTTGGACTCATGATCTGTTGGTACTTGTGTCATAAATATCTTGGTGGCCTTTGGGTGTTCCAGCTGCAGGAGAACTTCTGGAAAAACTCTTTCTGGCTGAGCCAAACCTGCATATAGGTGAGTTTTCTGTTAATGACAGAGCACTTGATACATGCACTGGGCTTTTAGTACAGACATTTAGCATCCTCTAAAGATGAAAGTGTCTTGACATGCAAGTACCTCTTAGAAATCTCATTGTAGGAAAATAGTTGAAAACCAACTTTCCTCCCTGGGCTGTTGATACATTCACTGAAAGGTGGTAAAGCAAACCTTATTTTTTTAGAGGAAAATTTTTTTTCTAAAACTGGGTAAATTTATTGTCCTGTAACACCCAGAGCTTATTACTTGAAAAGTGAAAAAAGGAAAATGTGTGTTCAGCCTGTCTACACTTAGGGTCTCTCTCTGTCTCACTCCAGGTGCTATTCACACATCATAAGGAGGTAGTCAAAATACACTTGCATGTTGTCGGCCACTTACCTAGGACTTCCCTCGAGCCTGTTTTCTGGAAAATATTCAGTGTGTCTTGGAAGCAGGTTTCTGCTTCTTGGAAATGTGACATTTAATCCTTCCCCTTGAAAATTATTTTTGATACACTGGCAGTGGGCCTCACTGCTGCAGACTGCAGGTGGCTTTGGTTTCTGAGAGCTGCTGGTCTCCTCAGTACCTTTTGTTTCAACAGTTGGACTGCTGGTCTAAAGAAAAAGTGGCTTTGCATGAACTATTTGCTCCAAGTTACAGGAAACTTGAAGGTAGCTTACACAGACCGTTCTTGCATTCTTTTACATATGAGCGGAAACTTGTAAAGTGGTCAAACTTCAGCAAAATTACTTGGGACCAGTTAGACTAATGTGCTAAACAGCTTTTTCATTTAAAGCAGTGAATGCTACACCAGCTATTGAGGAGAGACTGAAATCTTAACTGCTCCATATTCTAACGCCATGTCCTGTATTGACTTACGTGGGGATATTTAAATCTAAATGGGTCAGGATAACTCTTCCTAGCCTATGACTGTAATCTAAGAATGTGGCTAGCCTTGTGTGTGGTCGTACTTCTGTATTGCCAGTATTGTTCTGTGTCTGCTTCAAGCAATGGGAAGTAAAACAACAATCTCTGAATGCCTCAAGCTGCAGAGGAATTCCTTTTTCTCTCAGCTCCTCAGAAAAACAGACTGTGATGTGCAGCTTGGCTGGGACCCAAACAAGGGTCTGACAAGTTTAACCCTCTAACACACACTTAAACAAGCACACCAGAGTGAAATAGTGCATTGCAGGTGATGCTGGTGTGAACAGACCTCAGCTGTACTGTGACACTCACCAGGTCTCTGCCACCAGCATCAGGTGGCCCTGTCTGTGGACTTGCCTTTCTTTACTGCCTGGCATGGCACACACAGCTCAGCTCATGAATATGGCACCTGACCTTTAAGTCATTAAAATAATGAAGATGCAAGATTCAGTGACCCAGGGTTTGGCTCTGTTAGTGCTTGGTACCCATGTGCCTGAAGAGCCTGTCCCAGCTGCAGTTCCTCACTAAGCATCCAGCCTCACTGTGGCTCTTGGTGAGGTGGCCAAGCTTCCTGCAGAGAAACCTGTAGGTTCCTGTGAGATTTTCTTGCTTTTTGTGTGTATGTTCTGACAGTACTGTGGGCTGTGTTCCAAAGCACCCACCCACAGGGAGGGGGAGTCATCTCTGTGCAGGTGCACCAAGATAGTGATGGGCATGCATGGTGGGTGGAGGTAGATGAGGATGTGTTGCTGCTGTCTGCTTGACCTTGGCAAGAAAACCGGAGTCTGATGTCCCCAGCATGTCTGTGCTGGAGGAAGGAAATGCTGTGTAGCTGAATGTTAACTGCTGGGGGAAGAATAAAACCCAAAATATATGTAGAAAAGACTAAGTGAAGGTGCTGCTCATCTTTGGAAGGAGATTGTAGCAGTCTTTGTTACAGCCTTCCCCATATGGCATTAACTACAAGGCTTAGTTTGTTGCAGGCTGAATTCATGCTAACAGGAGGGGGGCAGCCATGTGCCTTTGTGTTGGGTTTCGAGAAGTAACAGTTGGAGTTTTTGTGAAAATAGTTTTTCTCTGAAGCCTCTGCTGCTGCCACTGTGTCTTTTCTCGATAACCCTAGTGGTGTGTGTGGTCGAGCTGGGTACCCACCCACCCATCTTGCAGCCATAGACTGGGTGGGGTGAGCAGAGCTGCTCTTGCTCTTCATGCAAACTTGACCTTGGCTCAGAGTTGAGTCAACTACTGGGATCTGAGGTTATCTCTTCAGTGGCCTAAGTGAGCTCTGCCTGTTGACTTGAATTAATGCAATGAAGCTTGAGTGAGAATTTTTCCCTAGATCTTGCTTCTGGGAACAGTTTTTTTTTTTTATTTTTCCTCAGAAGGAAAAAGTTTCTGTAGCTTGTACTCCTACCAGTTTGTGTTCTGCCTGAGGAAGGAACAGTACCCTGTAATCTAATAGGAAAACACTTTCTTACAGGTCATTATTAAGAGAGAAATCCTAGGTCCTGTACTCAAAAGCCTTGCAATGGGTGTGTGTTGTAACATAACCAGATAGTTCTCTGGGTTCTGACATGGTCTCTAATCTGTCTGTTTCCCTCACTTTTGCCTCTCCTGCAAATAACCTTGAGTTTTCAAGGTGTCTACATAATATCTGGTACATCACAGCGAGAACTGGATCTGCTGCTGTGGGCTTTGGGCTCACCTAATGGATTTCAATTCTTTGTATAAACACTGCTCTGCTATAAGCAGTTGAAATCTAATATCCATCGTTAGCTGTATGTAATGTCCAATTCCTACTGTGCTGGTACGATGAAACTGTTCTGTTACTACTGCAAGAAAAAAGCAGATTTTTTTGATAGTGAAAATAAGCCAGGCCACTTCAAGCAACATCCCAATGTGGCTTTGCTCAAGCTCCTGGGGAAGCAAGGGTGTTCTTGCACAGCCTACCCTGCATGGGGTAACACAGCAGATACTGCCCTGGAGCTGTCTGTGGGTGGGCAGAGGATGGAGCAGCTGAATCCTATCTGCCCTGGGGTGGTGGGCTGTGGTTGTTCGGACCTCCTGCTGATTCTGCCTTTGGAAGAAAGCAGCCATGGCTCTAATAAATCCTCTGAGAAGAGCAGCCACACATACAGCTGCACTGTCTGGTTGCTAATGGGGTGTTTCCTCTGAGTCAGATAAGTGGTGGTCCTTTGCTGTTCCTTGCAACTCAGAGGTATAGAGCTAATCTAATGGGGGGAACCAATAAATACTGAAGGCAATCTCTAAAGCCTAAGTTCAGCTGATATTTCCGGGTTGTTTTTTCTTGATCACTGAAGTATAGTAAGGTCTAGTGATCAGGCTGGTAAGTTGGTGGTGGCAGAGTTTTGAACATCGAGTCTGGGATCTTTCTTGAAAAGGTACAAGCTGTTTTCACCTAACAACAGCAGCAGCAGGTCGCATGAACTTTTCTGCCAACCCTTACCCAGTAATAGCACAAAAGTGGTTGTGGGCTGCAATGACATCATTGGCTGCAGCTCCTTCTCCCTGGCTTCAGGGCATGCTGTAAATCATGACGCATTTACTTGTCATTAGAGCATTGAATTTCTCCAGGATGAGCTGGCCAGGCTGCATGGCAACACAGCTCCTGAAAGCTGGGTGCTCTGAGGGCGAGGTGGGCACAGACAGACAGACTGCTTGCTGTGAGGGGGAAATTGGGCAAGGGCTGTTGCAGCAGCATGTCCCAAGACAGTGCTTGCCTGGAATGGGAGCTGTGCTGCGCAGTCAGCCAGAGCATTGAGCTCTGCTCTCACCACACCATCAGGGAGGCTCTTGCTGCCTTCTGCAAGCCTGGGTGGGGTGCGAGCGTTTGCACTGCTGGCCCTGGGCCCTCTGCACTTCTGTGGAGCAGTAGCTGAAAGCTGCCCTTCCTGCTAGCCCACTGCTGGTTCATTTCCACCCACTTTTCTGTGCTGAAAACTGGGGGGCACTTTGAACTGGCTGCCTGCCAGATGAGCTCTGGGCTGAGTTGTTAAATGCTGCTCTGAAATGCTGTCTCTGCCTCGCACAGGTGGATCTGGAGCTGGGAGATGCTCCTGCCTGGCCTGGGGATGGGATGCTGATGGCAGGCTCTGCTCCATGGCTCGCAGCCCACTGTCATTTTGGGCTGCCCCGGGCTGCCTCCTGATTTGGATTAGTCTGTCCTCTCTTGTGAGGAGGCGATGTATGTGTCTGTATTTCTGAGCCTATATTAAAGGGCACTGTCGTGGTTGGTGGGCCTAAACCAAGCTGTAGGTAGCAACTGGGGAGCTGTGTTATGTAAACAAGCTTTGAAAGTCTCCTCTGGAGCCTGCAGCAGAAAGCACAGGGCACAGAGCTGCTCTGAGCAAACACCCCCACGATGTGTGCAGCTGAAGGTTATTCAAACATGGAGGAGGAAATACTGTTCCCCTTGGCTAGATACTAACATTGCTCTATCTCTGCTGCCTTTAATTGGTATAATTAACTGTTTTACATTGCCTTTTCTCACAAGGACCTTGCAGCAGTAGGTGCAGCCGTTTTAGTGGACTTCCCATAGGCAAATACTGGCAAGTCAGGACTCAGAACTAGTTTAGGTCTCAAGGCTAAAACACTGACAATTCTGTCTTGGAGGTGACCTTTACCTTTGTGCAGATCCTCCCTTTATAATAAGGTGACTGGTAGCTGCAGGTCCCTCTGGCCTTGGGCCACAGGAGGAAAGAGCCTGAGCTGGAGGGTATGTGCAGGGTCCTGCACATTTGTCTTTGCATCTTGCTGGCTGGAAACTGGTAGTGTAACAAATATACCTTGTGTCTGTCATGGTGTGAGACACAAATTTTGGATTAATCTAACTGCTTTTGATCTTAACTGCAGAATGGGGAACACTGGTTGCTAAACAAAGTTTGTGTTAAACTGTCATCTTGGTGGTGCAAGTCAAGTGTTACTTCACCTTCATAGCCAGATGGTGAATTTCAGTAGGGTTTCCTCCTTTCTGCAGGGCTCAGAGTAATTCTGCTTGTTGGTCTCCCAAATAATCTGAAGTCCAGACAGTTCTGAGCTGGTTTCACCACCTGAGTGTTCCTGCAGAGCTGCTGTTTGCTGGAGCTGCAGTGGCTCTGTGCTGTTGTCACTTGTTCAGACACTGCTCCTTATGAAATTCCCCTATGGGTGAAGCGTTGGTGTCTGAGCAGCCTTAACATACCCATTGTGAGAAGACTTATATTGCTAATTGTGTTGTTTCAGCTTTGTTCTGTGTGCTGGTCAACAGTGTGTGGCTGCATGCAAGTATCTGATAGCTTACCTAACTGCTTGAACAAGATGAATAAATTAATTAAAAGTCAAATAGAAACAGCTTTAGTTGTATCAGAGTTATTTCTTCTGTTTACTCTTTTGGGTTTGTGGTAAAAATGCTGCTATGAAGAAATAGGAAAACTAGGCTGGTGACTGCTAGGAAACCTTGTGGTGACTTGCAAGAGCCATGACTTCCAGTGCCACACCCCAAGATCAGCAGTGCTGGACACTGTGGCTATCAGATGTTGTGACAAAGACATGGGTGCCTTTCAACTGGGACTGCAAGGCCCTCTGTAGTGGTGCTGTCTTAATGCTTTGTGGTTATGTAGTCCTGTGGTATCAGTGTTGGCTGAAGCAAGTTTGACATTCTTAACAGAGGATGCAGCATGTGTGCAGGACAACTGAGCTGCTACACCAAATATAGGTGGCCAAAGGGAGAGGAAAACCTACCAGACACCTAGGACAGCTGCTGTCAGAGAAGACCCCAGTTAGCTGTGTGGTGATAAACCAACCCCAGTACTGATAGTATTTCCCTGACCTAACCTGAGCAGTGAGCAAGAGCAAGGATTGCCAGCTCTGTCAAGTCATCAAACACCAAGTGAGATGTCCTCTGGAGGGGTCACAAAGTCAGGCTACTGAGGAGCATCTGCCAGCGTGCTCTGGGGATCCTCAGAGATGTGCAGAAGCAGGCACAGCTCCTGGGTAGCCTCTTACAGCTTTAGCACTAAAAAGTTGGAAAAGGCTGAGGTAGCTTTCCAGTGATATAAATTCTTTCCCCCAAAAGGGGTGAGAAAGCACTAATTGCAGTTCTGCATTCACTGCCACCCACTGTAAAGCAGGGTGGCTCAGCCTTGGCCTTGGTGCTGCCACACCAGATGATCAGTGGCAGCTAAGTGAGCATTACTGAGCACACTCATCACTTGCAGACATCTGCAGTTATTGAGATAGGAGAATCTGGGACTCCTGGACAAGGGTATTGCAAAGACCTTGTCCCAGAGGATTAACCACATCACTCCTGGGATCCTTACTGGAGTATATGCCAATGTACTCCTTTCTGGGAGGGAGCAGTTTGGAGCTACTCTGTGAGGGTCTGCTCACAGAGGTGGTTTGCTCTGCCATGGAAGGACCAGGAGCAGCAGCCTCCAATAAGGACCTGCTGGTTCATACCTGTAAAACAAAAGAGCCAAAATGTCTGGGGTTTCCTGGGTGGAAAGCTTCCTTGAACAGCTCTGACTCAGCCAGGGAAGTCTGTGAAGTTAGGGGCATAAAACCATACATCAGTTAAGTCTACTTCAAATTTTGCTCTGGTTTTGTAGCCTAACTCTGAGTTCAGTGTTTACAGCTAAAGAAATGCCCCATCTCATATAGATAAATAACTGAAGATATCTATGTACCTTTAATAGGTTTTTAATTGCAAGGAGGAAAAATAAACTGCTTCTCATGAAGTGCTGCAACTATTGGTTGAAAACGCTGCCTAAGGCAGAGGAAGCTTAAATATTTTAATTAACCAGCTTTATTACTCAAAAAAAAGCTTTAATAAGCTAGAGAATATTTCTTACTCTACCTGTTAGAAAAGTAGCTCAGGCTTCTGAAGCAGTGGCTGGGCAGCAGAAGTATTCAAGCTCAAATGTAGAAGTTGGAGGAGCTGATACCAAACGAGCTGATCTAATGCTGTACCTGACCTGGTAGGTAGCTGGAAGGGGCATGGGAGATCAAGCAGAGCAGTGCAGGTCATGATGTTGCTGCCACTGTTCCACCTCTAGAAAAATAGCCCCTAGAGCCAGTGCTTTAGTTCTTGTGTTAAAAATGTGAAATACAATAGGCCTGCAAATCTGAACAATGTGGGACTGCATATTAAAAATGAGATCTTGCAGCTGGTGAGGATTTGGGTAATTGCCTGCACCCTGCTCCATCAGCATGTGTGTGGTGGAGTGCTGTCCCTCAAGACTAGGGGGAGAGCTGTGAGCTTGTGAAGTCTGGAAAGGTTTGTGTGAAGGCTTTAGTTGGAAGATGTCGAGTCCAGCCTCTGGACAAAAAAGGTGGTGTCCCTCTGAGCTCTGGTTGGCTCAGAAATGCTGTTAGCAGCCAGAACCCGTTATGGCCCAGCAGCTCCTGACAAAGTTGGATGAGGTCAGATGAGCAGAGCTGCTCCTGACTCGTGCTAGGATCAGAGGTGTAGGAGAGCACCTCTGGGCCCAGCCAGCCCACAGCAGCTGGCGTGAGCCAGGGTCCTTTGGGCCGCTTACAGTGATGCAAAACTTGCTCATCCAAAGCAAAGCTTTACTGCACAGTGATGAGTTGGGGTGGGAGGAGCGGGTACGCTGTCTGCACCAGCACACATCACACAGATGTGGCTAATATGTGCTTGAGCTGTACCATTAATCCCATATGGAGCTCTTTGAGGTGCTCAGAGACCACCCGTGCAGACTGTGCCTCTGCAGATTCACCACTGCTCTCCTGATCATGAAGGCTTCTCTCAAAAGAGGTCTGTCTGATGGTGGCTACCACTGTTGGATGAATTACCTGGGCCTCAAGCCAAGCATCTATTCCTTATGTTAGCAGCTTGTAGCTGAAATTGTATAAACACAGAGCTGTCCTGTGTGGCAAGTTAAACACACAGGGTTTAAATCTTGACTGCGCAGGGGCCAGCCTAGTCCTGTGTGCAGATGGAAGTGTGTTTATTGCTGGGTTGCACAAGTATACAGAAATACATTCAAATGCCTTCACTTCTTCCTCCAGAAAGAGGGAAAGGCTTCTTTCTTACAGGGCAGCTGCAAGATACTGAATGTTTTTGGTTTTTTTAATTTAAGGCTTGACATTCCAGGACGAAAGTGTCCTTCCTTTTTGGACAAGGGTAGTCATGGTTTCCAGTGAAGGGGAGGATAGGTGTCTATGTGAAAGCTCATGATGTATAGCTGGCTGACACACAAAAGCGTTAAAACATTTTCACAATGGTCATGGAAAAGCAACAGTGCCTGCCAGCACTGCAGAGATGTGCAGTGTGTATTTATAGTGACTGCAACAGCCCAAGGCATCCTCACTTGTGCAGCTACAGAAGGCAGCCTGGGTTGTGCAGAAGTGTCACTCCCCTCCTGATGGGCACTTGAATGGCAGTGCTTTAGCAGTAGCTGGAGCTTGGAGGCAGGACCACAGCTGATTCCAGGACATTTGCACCATCACAGCAGCACTGAATTGCAGTGGCATGGCAAGACATGTTGTGTTGGCAGTGTGTGGGTGTAGGGCTGCTTTCTGAGCAGTGTGTTTATGTTAACAGTGAGTACTTATATCTGAATGTCAAAATGAATTGTTGAAATGGCTCAGATGTTGGAGAGAGACTTCCAAAGCAGCTGTTCCTATCTGCATTGGGGGTACAATTGCATGTTAGAGATTATTCACCTTTCCTATTGCTTCTCAGGGAAATGGTAGGACAGAGATATCTGTCCTGCTGATAACTTCTGGAATAGCTTTTTTACTAAGCTACAGAGGACAATAGAGCATCTCTAACAGGATATCTGTGCTTAAATGCGTCAAGGAAAATGTATGTGGAACGGCACTATTAGATGTTTAAAACTGGATCCTATCAACACTGAGACATACCACAAATATTTTCTGTAACTAAAGTAACGGGCAGGGTATTTTCTGATGTGTCACCAACCCCAAACCACAAAATACACTCCAATCCTGAGCTCCTTGCTGCAGCATGGAGTTGGAGATGGGTTGAGCCATGTGGGGCTTTATGAATGGGGATTTCCTTTGAACAGCCCTGTACACGGTGAATCGCAGTCAGTGCAGTGATGCTGGTCTCAGATGGAAAAACTGAATCTTGGTGTGTGTTGTGGCCAAGGATTTCCCCAAACAGTAATCACTTCTGATAATTTCCAATGTGTTGGTTTTGGCTTCAAGAACACCATCCATTGCAGCTTTCGTGCTTGGCGTCTGCCGCACAGAAGATGATAGACAGCCCTATCTGAATGGGCTCATTTATCTCGGCAGGATTTCTCATGCTGTTTCTTATAACTGTCTTGACCTACCCCCAGTGTGAGTAAACATGCTTTTCAGTAATGCAGTGGTCACTCTGGCGCCTGGAAACCTCTGGATTACCTCTGTTCTTCTGCCTCATTGAGGCTTTTTTTTTTTTTTTTTTTTTTTTCCCCCCCCATCTTTTGCACCTTTTCCATCACCAGGGCACTCTGGTGCCTAACAATGGATCTTCCTGTTCATCCCCTGCAACTGAAGCTTTTTAACGTTCTGTAACATCAAATGCAACACAATGCTAATGACTTGTCACCTACTGCCTCTGCCAGCCCCTGGGAGGTCTTTGCAAGAGCCAGCCAGGCTTTTAACCTTGGTGCAACCTGAAGTGACCTGGTGAGATTTAGGATTACCTTAATCCCGTGAAGCTGGTGACAGCACTCTCATGTTTCAGACACAATACTTAGTTTTGTTGTATTAAACTTGCAGAAATCTGACCCTGTAGCCGTTTTTATCAATTCAGCCTTGCTGATCAAGGCTTGGCTTTGTGGTTGTGTTAACACACAATGTGTTGTGAGAGGTGCTTTTTTTGTTTGCATATGTGCATGAAATAACCTCCAGTTTATCAGAGTCCTGGACAAGTGTTTCTTAGTAAGGTTAGGCAATTTTGCATTTGATTAAAATGTTAATGTCTTAAAGTGGAACTTATTTCCTGTGAATTGGGTAGAGATGTTGCTGACTTGGGCATAGCAGCCTGCTCTGATGGGAAGGCTGTGCTGTGGCAACGAATGTGCTGACCCCTGAGGAGTAGAGACCTGGCACAGGATCACTCCCCTTTGGCTCCCATCCCATGCCCAGAGAAGGGAGGTGTAGTTGGTGTCATGTCACTTGGTTTTGGAAGCTGAGCCAAGAGTTTCTCAGCAGACCATGGCAAAGGCAGGAGTCCTCTCTTCCCTCCTCCCTCCATCATTTAACAGAAATCCACTTTCCTGCATGTTCACTCCCCACTGCTGGGACTTCCCTTCAAAGCCATTCCTGAATGATTAATCAGCACTTGGGTGGCTTGCTTGCCCTTGTCCCCACAGTTTCCCGGTGCTTCCCTCCTCTGGTGCCTGACCCTGGGGCAGCGGGGATGAGTGATGGTGTGGGTGCAATCCTCCAGCCCTTCCCACGGCCCCATCCCACCCTGTCTGGCTCTTTCCTGGGACTTTCCAAAGCTGCCTGTTGCCCGTGGGGTCAACGCAACCGGTTTGCTGCCAGCCCTGCCATCCATGGGGAGCGGGAAGGTCCCAAGCAGGCTCAAACTCCCATGGCATAGAGGGCTTGCAGAGCCTGTTCCTGCCTCCCCGCTTCCACTCATTCCTCTCCCCAAAACGCGGAACTTTGCAACCGAGGGCACTGAACTTCGACCACCGTGTTACTCAGGGTTTCGGGGCTCTTCCACCGTTCCCGGCAGAAGGCGAGCGGCCGCTGTGTCCCAACCATTCCCCGGGGCCGGCACCGGAGGGGCGGTGGGATGAGCTCAGCAGCGGGGAATGCGCTTTGCTGGGCGCGATCGGGGCCAGGCTCACAGGGCCCTTTGTCGGGGCGGTTTTGGCAATGATGTCATGGAAGGCGGCGTGCCGGGACAGGCCTGGGCCCCGCTTCTCCACCGGCAGAGCGCGGGAGCCGCCGGTGGGACCGGGGTGTGCGGGAGCGGGGGCGTCGCGGGTGCCTCTCGGCCGTGCGGGGTAGCGATCTGAACCGGGTTTGTGGGTCGGAGCACGGCGGTGGTGCTGGCAGCTGCCCCGCGGAGCTGGCGAGGGGCTCCGTTTGCTGCGAACAAAGCAGCACTCACGGAAACTTGCTGATAGACAAAGGCGGAAAATTCAGAATACTTTTTTTTTTTTTTTGTCTCCCTCCAAAAAAAAGGATCTCGAATAATTAGCGCAGCGTTCCTGTTCGCGGCTCGGCTGGGTGTCTGCGCTGCCGTCCTGCAGCTGCCGGCGGGGACCTGCTTGGCAGCGGGTGACTGAGTCTGAAATAGCTGGTGTGAATGGCAGCTCTCATTCTGCCGTGGTGCCTCCTGGTTCTCTGGCAGTCCTGTTCCAGGCACTGAGGGCCCTCCTTGTGCTTGTGGTGGAGATGCTTCCCAGGAGCACCCGTGGCAAGAGTTGGATGTGCGCTAACACCCCCTGCCTGGGGCTTTTCCTGAGTGTAAGAGCAGCACATCTTCTCATATCCATAACTTCATATATGGCTCTCAAGGCAACAGGAATCCTAGGTGTATTCAGACTTAAAGTATTAAGGAGTTTGATCATAAGCCACCAGCAGTTTGAGTTTTTCCCCACCCACCATAACAGTTCCTAATTTTGAAATTCTTGACTTCTCCTTCCAGACCCCTTGGGTGTTTTCAGTTTCTCTTGGAGAAGCTGGGTTGGTTGCTGTTGCTTTTTTACTGCTGGCTTAAACTGGCTTCATGTTATGTGGTTTTTTTTTGTGGATGTGAGATGTAAGTGGTCTCTGAGTGCCCATTAAGAGGTAGGACAGAGCTATTTAAATCTGTATTTGACTCCTGTGAGCTCCACTGGTTTGATTCTTTCTATTCATTTCAGTATTACAAGTCGGTATGATTTTTTTTTTTTTTTTTTTTTTTTTGTTAGCCAAACCTACACTGAAAGGACTGGATTTGAACTTACTTTTACAATTGCCTGTTTCACCTCATGAGAGACTCTTTCCAAAGGCCCAATGTGAATCAGTAGACAGTACAGGGTGATGCATAGTGGCCTGACTGAATGATTTAAAATCCAGTTAAAATAGAAACTATTGAAAACCTCTGAATTGTAATGTGAAACCTCTTCAATCTGAAGATGAGTCTCAAAAAAAATTTTTATAAACAGACACCCTAGTAAGCATGGAGGAAAATAGATTCTATCCCATTGCAAGAAAAACCCCATGTTTTTTCCACCCTCCTACCTGTACCCAGATCAGCACTCAGTTGCAATTTTGTTGCAGTGGAAAGGTATTCCTCCTCTGAAAAACTCACCTTGTGAAAAGCTTGGTGGATCTGCTGTGTTCAAGGTGTGTATCACAGTTGCTGAAGATATCCTTCCTTCCTCAGGTCAGGGATGCCTGAGGCTCGTTAGTGCCTTGGCAGGGTGAGTGTGTGAGCTGAAAGCCCGCTGATGTTGGGCTAATCTGGATGCCACGGAATGGCTCTGCTACCGGTCACAGCACCAGCTGCTAACGCTGCCGAGAAGCAGAGATGCGGTGGGGTTGTGGTTGGAGGCTGTTTGGTCGCAGCTGGGAATCCAGGGAGTTGGCTGGAGCTTGGCCACCCCGTGCCAGCTCTGAGCAATGAGCAGAGCCCGAGCTCTTGAGAGGTGAGCCCGTGTCTGTGGCCACACCGAGGTGCCGAGCCCCAAGAAGCTGCGAGGTGGACCTGGGCTTAAGGGTCACTGGAGGAAATGGTTGCAATCTGTTCTCAAAGCACAGAGGAGCCCGTGTAATTGATTTAAAGACATATTATCCCCACAGAGGATGTTGCTAATGTCTTTAGCAGGCGCAGTAAACCTGTGAACACATACTGTACGCTTCAGCAAGGAATTTCCTTAGGCAGCTCGTTCAGCTTCATCTCATCTGCATACTTCTGTTTGGCATGCACAGAGCAGGGCTTTTGAAGAGCTTGTCTCAGTGTGGAGTTTTCACTGTTGCAGAAGATTAAGCCTTAATTTTTCTGTCCTTCAGTTCCTATAGCTGTTTAATAATAGGTGAGAATAATTAGAGGTGGGGAAACTTCAAGACATTGGGACCTGAACCTACCATCTTAACATAAATGATCCGTAACTGAGACGAACTTTGTGCTATACAAAGTTCCTTCTGTATCTGCAACTAAGGAATAAGGGCTGTTGTTGAGACCATTCCTTTGTTTTGTATGAATCTTGTGTTATTCCTCCATATAATGCACAAAATAAAAGTTAAATAGCAAGGTATCAATCTTGGGAGAGGGTGACCACTTTTTAGAGAAGATGGATGAAAAGATCAGTGCTGGTTGTGGTAGAACTTCCTCCACAAGTGAAGATCAACAGCAAAACTTCTGAGATCTCTGTCCAGACTGTGAACTAGGAACAGTTTCTTGTTTTGTTTGTTTTTTTTAATAAATATACTGCTCAAAAATTGCTTTTTCAGTCCTTCATTTCACAAGTCTTTGCAATCTGTTACTAGCTTGACTTAGTAAGGAAGCTGTCTGCTGTGGTAGCTTATCTTGCTTCCACTAATTGTCCAACAGAAAATGTCTTGCAGCTCTGCTGTAGGGCAGAGTTCAGGGAACACTGCCACAGTTTGAGTCCTGCTTGTGCTTAACCTGAATTCAAAGCAGACGTGCACGTGAGCAAAAGATAAAGTCACAAACTTGGTTGTAACGCTAGACTGTTGGGATTTTGTTTTTTTCAGTTGTGGAATGATTTAGTTTTGAAGACACCTATATGATGATCATACAGTTGAAGCCTCCAGATAGAGCAGAGGAATCGCTACTGGAGTAGGTGAATTTGCAAGCTTCAAGTCAGTGCCAGGTTTTTGTTCTGGTGCTTGCTCCTGGGGCAGTGCAAGCACAAATAGACCAAGCTCTGCAGCACTGGCAGTTTTCCACTTGGTAGGTTGGGTTGGGAAGTATTTTATGGCCCAAGCCATAAAAATGACACACATTTGTCTCGAGATGGTCACATTGCTGGCTCAGGTTAGTCATGATGCTGGCTGAAGGCAGGCATTTTAACGTCTTCCTTTGTGCTTTAAGGAGTGTGACATTAGCAGTCCAAGTGTAACATATCATATTAATATTTAGTGTAGAGCAACAATTATAAATCAGCTTGAGCAGTTAAAACTTGGTTAATTTTCAAGACTGAAAACTGGTAGTGTATGCTTGCTGGCCTATGGAATTGCCATAATCCATTTTTTGGGCTGGTTGCCACTTAGTTAATAGGATAATAAATGGGTAAGAATTACAATCTAGACTCAGAGGTGTGATGGGGGAAACAAATGAGCTCTGCTTCAGTCTGTTTTCCTCTTTACCCTACCAGGCAGCCTCTTAAATCCCAATAGCTGACTAAGAAGCAGGATACTCCTACATAAAATTTAATGTTGTAGGCTATATATAGGCTGCTTCTTTTTTTTTTAACAGAAGAGTGAGTGCTTGCTTGTTCACCACTGGTGTTGATTCTGCAGAACAGTTTAAGTCTTGCTGGCAGGTTTTCCCCAGCAGCCATCATGCAGGTCATGTTGAGCTGCATCCTGACGCCAGGACCTCTCGGCAGTGGGCTGACTGCAGCCTGTCCATGCAGACAACTTCTGCTTGCCTCCAGCTGAATGCAAGCTGGGTATTGCTTGATGGTTGTTGATATTTTTTTGAAATTGGATTGCTATCGGGTACTAAGGGTACTAGGGGATGAAAGTTATTTGTAGTAGCTGAAGTTAAAAACTTCATTGAAGTTTAACAGGAACCTTTATTCCCACAATGTTCAAAAACATTGAACAGTGTGGGTGAGAATAAAGGTTCCTGTTAAATCCAAACCTGAGTGTTTCTGCTTCTTGGCTGGTTCTGGACTATGTATCTAGCCATTATAAGTTGCAGTGTCTAAAAGTGAAGATCTAACAGCGTTCACAAAATTGGAGTCTGCAGCTGAGTGTCAGCAGGACTTACATGTAACAGCTCAAAAACTCTGAATTCTAATGGAAAAAAAAAAAAAAAAGCAAAACCTAAAACAAAATGAAGCCCCCCGCCCCAACAAAAGGAAGAGCCCCAGAAACCTCCAAGGCTTTCACCATTTGTATGCTTTTAGATGGCACTTCTGAAGCTGATTGCCTGTGTTCCCAGCTGGGCTGAAGTCCTCTAAGTACGGAGCAGGCGAGCAGCCCTGTGGCAACTCCAGCCATGGATTCCTGCTGCATGCCTGGGCTTCCCGTAAAAGTGTGCCCTTTGAAAGTGCAAGTCAAATGGCTGTCAGCAGGTATTCTGCTCCACTGCCGGTGAGATGGTGTGACTCAGCCCTGCAGGAACTTTGATTTCCAAAGCACACATCTCCTACCCGGAATGGTGAACCAGTGAGTGACTGTGCTCTGACATACGTGTGAGTGCATCTACAGATGTTAACTTAAGCATCACAATGTGAATAAAGCAAATTAGGCAGATGACCACACTTTCTCCAAAAGAGGTTACGTTAATCCTGTCTACAGTGGTGCTGTAAAGAATTAGTTCAGCCCTGCTAAATTATCTTGGCGGATGAGATGTGACAGTTCCCTTCCTCCCAGTGGTGGGAAGGCGGGGACCGGCGGCTGTTGCCTGCCTGGAGAGGGCTCGTTAATCTGCGGAAACTTGCCCGGTGCCATGGAGTAAACACACTCTCTCCATTTCAGCTTTATTTGCTCCCATCTACCCAAGTCATTGAAGCTGAAAGCCAAACACTCCCAGTGGTGCAGGTGTATCCTCTGGGGGCTGGGCTGCTGCACTGTGGTTTGGTAGCACTGACCACAACAAGTGTGCATCTCTGTGTCGTAAAATTACGATGAGCTCTGGAGGAGCAATTGAGGAACATAAACTGAAAACCTCTATAAAGCCACAAAGTATAGATTGTGTGAGTAATAAGTATGCCTAAAAGTAACTTTCATAGTAGGAAAACGGTGTTGCAAGATCTGCTGTTTATGCAATCTGTTTTCCATCCTGGGAAGGCTGTAAAAAAATACCTTGAACCAAACCAGAGAATGGGGGGAGTCGAGTGGAAATCCAGCTAACCTGGGGTACACAGCAACACCTGCAGTAATGAGTGTTGATGCTTACACATGACTGGAAACACATTTTTTTGTGTGTGTGTGTGTGTTCCAAAACCTTGGCAGTAGTACAGTGGCAGTGTGCACTTGGAGCTGGTGGGTGGTGCTTGCAAATGTGGTTGTACCAAGAGTGTTTCAGGGTTTTCTGGGCCAGGTCTGTGCTTCTTGTGCAGGACCTGTGAGAAGGATGCTTGTCTAATTGGGTACTGCTTGCATCTTGATGCCCAAGAGACCTCGAGGAGAATACACTGAATATTTTTAGTCAGTTAATTAAAAAGTCAACACTTAAGTGGAGGCTTTTCTGAAGAGGCTTAATGCTTGGGTGGAGTATTTCACCAGCACTTGAAATCCAAGCGTACTTTGGGCTGGACTCTGGTTTCTTCTTGAAAGTGGAGAGTCCTTTTGTATTGTGGTAGAGATTGTGAGCCAGATGGGATTCCCCCGTAGCTTGGAGTGGGATGCCTGCCCAAAGGACGTGTTGGTGGCACTGCTGGGTGCTGATAAGGTCTCCTGTCCTGCTCAGGGGTTCTTCTCCCTCCCTCCTCCCCACCCCAAATGAAAGCAGACAAGCCTTCCTACAGGCAGTCCTGGAAAAAATTACATCATGCAATCCCTATGCCTGTCAGGAAGCCGGGAGGCTGTAAGAGCTTGTTAACTTTGCTAACAAAGTGCAGTTGCGGGGATGGCACCAGCTCCGGGGAGGAAGAGCCATCCCATTCCTGTGGTGACCTTTTCCTGTCACCAGAGCAGCAGTCCCTTGCCTGGCCTCTCTGGAGGAGCCTGGTGAGATGGGATATTCTTGCTCCTGATGTGAAGCTTTCCTGTGCATAGGCTTTATTTCCCCAGGTCAGGAAGAGCTGCCCAGCTGTGCCCTCAGCGATGGTGATGTGGGGCTGGCAGGAGCTCTGAGCATGCGTCTGGTTGCTGCCTTAACCACAGAGCATCCACATACAGACATTATTCATGTGCTGTAAACATGAAATGGGCCATTCTCTGTCATGAGTAATGTGTGTGTAGCAGTGTGCTCATGGTGATTCTGTCCTGCTGGCTTTCCTCCCTGGGAATGCTGGATGGCTTTCTGAAAGGCGCTTGCTTGTAGCGCACTAAATCATCGCTCTGTCCACTCTGCTAAAAATGCTGATGTCAGTATAAATCTGAAACTGAATCTTGAAGGCATTTGGCACAGGGATGTGATGGCCAGCAGTGTGCTCCAGCGGGTGGGCCTGCTGTGGGGGTGCAGGATGGAGGTACTGCAGGCATGGGGAGTGGGATGGTTTTTGCACACTGCAACCCTTAATTTCCTGCTCATGGAGCTCAGGCACTGTGGTGAGCCTACCAGCAGGAATTTGGGTCTCTCTTATGTAAAATGTAGCTCTTCCTTCTGTTTTAATTTCTTTCAAGAAAGCTTCCCCTAATAGGTTGTAAGGCAGCATCTTCCTTCCCCTGGGCAGTTTGCAGCTCAGCTGGGAGGAGAGAGGGAAATGAGTAACAGCAGGGATTGTTTAGTTGTTGCTAGGAGACACGCTGCTTACGTGATGCAAATTTTTACCTTGGAACCTGTAATTAAAATTCAGAGGGGCTTAATCATGTCATAGCTATCTATTGTGTATCTCAGACTGGATGTGATATCAGCAGTGAGCAATCAATAGCAGACACTTACCATGACCCTGTAAGATTTATTAAAACTGATGTTAAAAAAATCCAGTGCAAATTAGATCTGAGTAGAAACCAGACGTTAACTATTCTGAAAGGCCAAATGCCATTCAAGGTCTGAAGTTACAGTATTATCTGTTCAGGACATACCGCCCTATTGTGAAACCATGTAAATATTAACCACTTCTCCTGAGCATTGGGTTAAAGGGAACACCCTGGTGCTCACTGTTCTTGGTCACTATTCTGCATAATCATTTGTTTGCAAAGTCAGGAGATCTTTTTGTATCGATAAGATGGTACTGGGTTGGTGCTGCAGCCTGTGTAGCTGAAGAGGAGCAGGAGGACATGCTCAGTGGATGTTTGGCATGCTGAGGCTCAGCTTAGAGGACTCTGCATATTAACACCAGAATTTGAACAGTTTGGACAAACTGAAGCTGTTACAAACACAGTACAACCTGCATAGCAACTACAAGCTTGAAGGGAGTGCATCCAATCTCACTAAAACCAAAGTAAATTGCAGGAGTATTCACAAAACTGTTGTGGTCACTTTGTAAGGCCAAAGAGATGCAGAAAAATATCCCACCCCTTCAGGTAGCTTCTTATGACCATCTGATCTTCCTACTCAGCAGTCTTAAACTTGGCTGCATCATGTGTTTTACAGCAGAGCTGCAGCATGGCTGCTGTGGTGATGAACTTTTACTAGGCTAGAGCATGACATGGAAAAGCCAGACCTGGCTTTTCCTTTTCTTCTAACTCTGGATTTGTAGTGTGAAAGGATGGCTGAGTGCAGGCAGGAGTGTGATGGTGCAAAGGATGGACCTCTGCTCCCTGTTTTACCATCTCTACACAGGCTGTGATATATCTGGGCTTTGCTCTAGTTCCAAATTCTGACTTTGCTGGACTTCATCATATAGCACTTTTTTTTGCTACCATTTTAAATGCGAACTATTGATGTGTGTTTGGAGAACTGTTTCAGTATATAAATGCAGTTTGCTAAGTGATGCCTCTTTACCCCAGGGGTATTTCCCCCCTAAGGGGATGCTGTTTGTGTGAACTCCCATCACATGCTTTCTGGGGTCTTTCCTGAGATACAAATTGCTGTGAAAAACACCAGGTGGCACTTATCATCCAAGTGCAAAGTACTAGATATTTTAAACTGCCAATTCTAAGCTTAGCATTGTAAAGCTTCAAGGGCAAGTCACACCATCCTTGGAGACTACTGAGCTCTCAAGGCAGCTGGGGAGCACTGAGTCCTTGGACTCGTCTCTTTTAAACCTGTCTAATTCAGGTCATGAAAAATGGTTTCTCTGCCTGTGATGACCTCTGTCACTTCTCTTGTCCTTGATTACCTGTGCATGGGGATATGCCTTTTTCCTTTAGAGTGGGAAATAATCAGCTGTATGTCTTTTGTTTTCCAGATAGTAAAGCCATAGTTGATGGAAACTTGAAGTTGATCCTTGGCCTGATATGGACCCTTATCCTCCACTACTCCATTTCCATGCCAGTGTGGGAGGATGAAGGTGATGATGATGCAAAGAAGCAGACGCCCAAGCAGAGGCTGCTGGGCTGGATCCAGAACAAAATTCCTTACTTGCCAATCACAAACTTCAATCAAAACTGGCAGGATGGCAAAGCACTGGGGGCTCTTGTTGACAGCTGTGCTCCAGGTAAGTCAGTGTTTTCCTTGCCTGCTGTCCTCATGCCTTGTTTCCATGGGAGGAGGTTTTCACTGCTGAGCTGGAGATGGGAATGAGGCTTTCAAGAAAACACAAGTCCAAAGAGGCCAGCTGTGGGAGGTGGCAAGCTGTAAACAATTTGGCCAAGAGAAATACTGGCCTAAAGCAGAATGTATGATCGCATTAATGGAAGCACCATGTCTAAGCTTTGTATTGGGTGCAAGGGACAAAGGCACAAATGCTGGCTCTTAAATGCAAGAAAGTCTTGTTCCCACAGCAAGTGCCAACAACCTTTCAACTTCAGGGCGCAGCAAGAGGCTTCATGTGTTGTCCTGAAATAGGATTGCAGAGGGAGCACAGAGCAGCCAGAAGCTGCACACTACCTGAAACTTCAATGTTTAGCAAGCTGAAGCTGTGCTCCTTAAAGCAAGTGATGTGATGAAGTGTGAAAAAGGCACAGTTTCCTCACCTTCTTCTAAAACAGCCACACTAATGCAATTCCTGGCGTTCATCTGACACAACCGGGGGTGCTACAACAAGCAGTTGAAATTTTCTTTTCCAAATTTGCTGCAGGAGAGCCAGTGAAACACAAAGGGTGGTTAGATGTATCCATGATGAATTTAGAGTGGTGTCTTGCATAGCTTAACTCTAAAGCAGTGCAGCTGTGTGGCTGAGTGAGAAGCTATACATCTTTAATTGGTAGGTCAAGGTGGGTGGGAATCTTTTTGAACTGGCTATTACTGCCCATCCATAAGGGCCCCTGGAGATGCTGGTTGTTGTCTCAGAAGCTTTTTGGTGAGCAGCAGCACTTGCTCATCTTGTTCTGGCTACTTCTGCAGATCTCTGAATGTCTTTCTGCACAGCAGTGTAATACAAGTGCCTGTGCAGTGTGTACTTGATTCCCTCAGCTAGAGAAGCTCCTTTGTAGATAACACCTAACAACTGAAACATGTTTGCAGGCCTGTGCCCTGACTGGGAGACCTGGGACCCGAAGAAACCCGTTGACAATGCTCGGGAAGCCATGCAGCAGGCAGACGACTGGCTGGGTGTGCCACAGGTAAGGTGCAGGCTGCCTGTGGAAAGCACAGGGCTTATTTACCTGTGCTTGCAGCCAGCCTGAATTTAGGTTGAGAAAAGCAGACAAAGTCGCCTGGACACTTATGAAAAGCAGTTTATTTGTGTGAAACTGCCTGAGAAAGGACACATTTTAATGAAGCTCTCTATTACGTTTCAGAGCTCTGGTTTTGAGATTTTGTGTAGGTGTCTCTGCTGCAGACAGATGGTGTTGGGGCAGGGGAAAATGCTTGTGTGTAGTGGGGGCTGCTCTGGTGGTCCATGGTTTGCATTGAATTCCACAGAAGAAACTCACTGGCTTAGGAAATCACCTGCAAACTGACTTTCAGAGAAAAGTGTATTTGCAAACTTGATTGTCCTCATGCTGATGAAGTTGCATGTAGCTGCTGAAGTCTCTGAAACTGTCAGAGCATCTTGTGTCCTGGGAGCAGAAGAGCTTGGTCGCAAGTTTCACTTTGCAGGCACTGCAAAGTTACTGCTTCTGGCAGCTGTAACTCATAGGATTACTCATTACTAATTCTTTAGGTTTCAGTTATTGCAGTGTTGCATTTTGAAGGCAACATAGCTACTGTTGTCTTGCTACAGTTAAGTTTGTCACAGTCTCCAACAAACCCCTAATAAATCAATGCACAAAAGTCCCCCCAAACACAATCGGACCATAAAGACCTTCTTGATTTTCTTGTTGTAAGGTAATAAATGATGTTGTATGTATCAAGGGGAAACTCAATGTAAGGAATTTCATTAACATCTGATTTGAAATGCAGGACTGTGTGTCATAGTTCTGTTTCTGTATTGACATGCAGTAACCAAGCACTGGTACAATATACTTAATTGCATTGTCTTTCAGGTTATTACCCCTGAAGAAATTATCCACCCTGATGTGGATGAGCACTCTGTAATGACTTACCTGTCCCAGTTCCCCAAAGCCAAGCTGAAACCAGGAGCTCCTTTAAAACCCAAACTGAATCCAAAGAAAGCACGGGCTTATGGCAGAGGTAAGGACTCAGAGAGCTTAAGCTGCCCAGAGCATTTAAATCTTCAGAAATCTGGGTGGGGTTTTCTGCTTATGTTGAACTCCAGACCTACTGTAACTGACTTCAAAGTTTCACTTGTATGCTCTTGGTGTGGTGCCTAGTTTCAGAAATAGGTGGATATAGTCCAAAAGACACTCCTAGTTCTAACATGTAAATTTCCCAAAGTCTCTGAACCTGTTCTGCAAGCTGCTGGCCTTGCAGTCCACAGCTGGAAGAAGTAGCAGGATATAAGGTAAACCAACCTGGGTGGGAAATTTATGCTAGCAATGTTGCTGCTGACAGTTGTTGATCTAGCAGTGAATGCTTCTTGTGACAAAGCGTGCCTATAAAGAGGAAAAATCTCTTTACATCTGTGTCTCTGAGCAGGCTTTCTGCAGAGGCAGAGACTCCAGTTTCCCAGGTTTAATGGCAGATGTGTGTCAGGGTAGGCTAATTCTAGATAAGTTGATAGGTATTGATAGGTAGGTGTGAATACTTTGTCTGCACACACAAAGGTGGGTTGGCAGTCCTTCAAACGTTAGTGCTGAGTATTTGTTGTAAAGGCTGTATTGGAAGGACTTGTACATAGATGTTTGTGCAACTGTAGATCTACATAGACATTCTTATTTTAACTTACCTTTTAAATGGATAATTTCCTTTAACTTCTGATGTGGTTCTACTCTAGATATGAATATAATCATAATTAATTGAATAACAGATTTTTACCTTTTAATACGCATGGTATGTAGTGAGATATCACTTAAGCATTAGACTTTGTTCTTTGTTCCAGCTACTTTTTTTTTGTAATGTGGAGGCTGCTCTTGGTCCTTCAAAATTTTTGGAATTAATGGGTTCCATAATTGGGTGCTCTAGAGTGAAACAGAAACAAATTTCCTTATTTTTTGTGGTTTTCTTGACTGTTTTTTTTAACCTGATTTTTAGTTGAAACTTTACTAGTGGAATGAATGGACACAGTCACTATCTGTGCACCGAAGTGAAGTCACTATAGTCAGAAGTGGCTTTAGCACTTACCCTTTTTGGGGTTTATGGCCTTTGTTGGTGCCTTCCACAGCAAACCATGATACACAGACACATCTGTCAGGCCCCAAATGTATGGACTTAAACTTCTTACTGGGTGAAGGACTCATAAGTCTGCCTCAGTCTGTCAACTCTGGCTTTAGTCTGTTATTTTAAAACCTGAAATTATTTTGTTGCCTGCTATACTGTATACAGTGCTCTGGAACCCTTGTAATGGAAATTATAGGTGAGTTCTCGTTTAACCAGCCAAAGCAGCTCTCTGGTAAGAGAGTAAAATCTGGAAGATGAAATGTAAACTAAGAAAGTGCTGTGACTAATGCTGTCCTGGCTGAAGCTGCCTTCTGAGGATAAGCAGTCTTTCTCATTGTGCTTGCAGAAGGAGGGATACTTAACTTGAACACCGTATCCTGATGCTTGTGTGGTGGACTGAAGATACACAAGGCGAATTTATAGCTGTTTAAACTAGATGATAATCTAGAGCTCAGTTTGAAAGAATGAATATGTCAATTGTTAACACCTTATCAGAATGCTCAGATTTCCTAGTAAAAACATGATCTTCCTTGCATTTCTCTCAAGTTATTGTATTCTGAAGATAAACAAGTTGAGGAATTCTGTTGTTCACAACCACTTCCTTTATGATCTCTCAGACATTACACTTTCCACTAATTGTGCTATGGAGCAGTAGTGCCCTTGGTTTTATGAATAAGCTGAAGAGTAATTCCCTTGGACGGAAGGGAATATATATTTGGGCTAGTCTGGAACCAGCAACTCTGGGAAGTTCTTCCACCCACTCAGTCTGACACCACCAGGACAGGTGTCATGACCTGGGGCTATGTGTGGGGAAATGATGAAACCCTGCTGGTAAATACATGCTGTAGCAGGCCCTGTGCTGGGGAACAAGGAAACTGATTCAAACTTTAGTGGCAGTAGCACTGAATTGCAGGATTTTTGTGGTTTAAAGAGGTTTCGGTGTGCCATTTGTACAGTGTTCACTCTGGCAAAGTAGTTTGAGCAACTTTCAAAGAATAATAAATCTAAGCAGTGGCTCTGCAGCTGGATTCTGAAAATGAGGTAAAATGAGAGAGTGTAGACCTTTGGCTGTAGGGCAATGCCTTTACCAAAAGGCTTCCCATAATTGCTCTCCTGCCCCCCAGATTGTCCTTCCTGTGGTGCAGCACCACTGCAGTATTTAGCTGTGTAAAATGGAGCAGCTCCTAAACAACTAAGGGCCATATCCAGGTTGCTATCAGCATCATCTGGGCACTGTCAGTGCTGGGGGTGACCCTCAGTGCATTGCTCAGGCAAATGGGCAAACTTGTTTTCACCTGAAACTGAGTGCCTGCTGGGTTCCTGTCTTGACCAGAGATCCTGAGATGAGTTGGGCACTGATTATTCAACCCATTTTTAAGAATGCTTGTAAGAGCATGATGCTCTGGGCAGCTGGGGAAGGGGTGTCATGGAGCAGCCTGGGGAGGCTGGTACTGAGGACTTCTTGTGTGGGAGGATTAGGTTTGGGGTAGCCTGAGTTTTGTAGCAACAGCTAATGTGCTGCTCTGCATCTGTCTCACAGGCATTGAGCCTCATGGGAACATGGTGAAGCAGCCTGCCATCTTCACAGTAGACACCATCAGTGCTGGTCAGGGAGACCTGATGGTCTTCATAGAGGATCCAGAAGGAAACAGAGAGGAGGTATGTATGTCAACTGTTTGGTGTGGAGAAGTAAAGATGGTCTGCACACTGCAGTTTTTGTTGTAACCTTCATCTATCACAAATCAGATCTTAAGAGATAAGTAATCTAAAAAGTTGCAAAGTATCATCTATCAGAAGTGCAAACCTCAAGCTTTTCCTTGTAATTGCCTTACTGAGTGAACTTGAAAAAAATATCACTATCTGCAATTAAGCAACACAGCTCCAATGACCAGTAGTTGCAGTGCTTTAGCTTGACTGGCCAAGTACATTCTGACACACTTTCAGATAACACACATCACTAAATCACTGCCTGCTCTTACTCACTCTGCAAGAATGGCTAAAGCAGCTATTTAGATGCCATGAATCATTTTGAGTTAAAATGCTGGTCTTAATGTTTATAGAAAATTCTCATCCAAGTGCTCCACTTGATCATGTTACAACATTCCAGAAAAATACAGCTGTACATTGGACTTAATGTCTCCTCAGTTTTGGCCTGCCTTAGCAGAGCAATTAGCAGCAAGAGAAAGGGCCAGGATGGGGAGAAGGTAGCTTGCTTCATCTTGTGTAATAGACAAAACCAATGTTTTTTCCCATATGTGAAGAGGAGGTAGTGAAGATCCCGAGTCTCTGGCATTGCTGACTCTGGAAATAGTTTGCAGTATCAAGGGGAGAAGAGTCTCAGAAAAAAGTCTTCAGCTGCCATGCACAGGCACAGCTTGATGATGGATGTTTTCTCTCCTAGGCAAAGATAACTCCATCCAGTGACAAAAATAAGACTTATTCAGTTCAGTATGTGCCAAGGGTTACTGGACCTCACAAGGTAGGTAACCATTATTCTCTTGCTAAATGTGCTGTTCTGGCTGGTTGTTAACATGAGCCCCTGAGGCCTGCTTACTCACAGAGTTATAGCCACTCTGGGCATCCTGAAGAAAAGGATAAGCTGATGTGGCCTTAATTCTCCATCTGGGCTATGGGTCTGCTCCCATCTCAAGGGGGAAGAAGGGGTGTGTTGAGACAAGGTGCTTGGGTGTTTGGTATCAAGTGCCACAGCTGGGTGTCCTCTCACTCACAGCCACTTCTTGCAGCTCATGAAGCCAGTTTTGTGGGCTGTCACAGTGACACAGAGCAAAGTACCAGGTTGTTTCTCTAAGCTGTTTCTTTGCTGATGACATTGTGTATGTGGGGGTTTTGCAGTGAAGGTTTCCCACCCAGTTCTGTCCCCAGATGCCTGTAGAAGCAGGTTTTAATGGGTGATCCCATTTCTTGGCATTTTCCTGAGTGGCTGGTCCCCACAGCCAGTCTGAAAAGGTAAATGCAACTTCTGCTGCCACTTCATTGCTGATGATCAGCAATGGTGGCGATATTGTTGGCACATCCAGATTGAAGCATCCCTCCTAGTGTGCCTGAGCCCAGGATCAGCAGTATTGTGAGGAGGTGGCCAGCAGCTAAGCTGCATGGACAAAAGGAGGGTTGTGGGATGGATGTCTTCACCTCTGAGGCTCTCTGTGCTAGGAACACATCCACACATGCAGCCATGCTTGGCAACATGTCGGTGACACTGAACTTTGCCTGTCCCTGGTGGGTTGGAGCTGACACTGTCTGTCTCTAGGTTTCAGTCCTGTTTGCTGGGCAGCACATCTCAAAAAGCCCATTTGAAGTGAATGTTGACAAAGCCCAGGGAGATGCGAGCAAAGTAACAGCAAAGGGACCAGGACTGGAGGCAACAGGGAACATTGCCAACAAGCCTACTTACTTTGACCTCTACACAGCAGGTAAGTGGGATGAATGAGTGCTGAAATCCTGCAGCTTCCTCAGTTGTGAGGAGAACCTAAGCTTTGGAGGAATGAGCAAACTGGAAACTGGATGAGCATTTGCAGGCCCATCAAGTCCAGAGGGGAAATTATAGCCAGGCTGTTCTGGAGGATTCAGCTGTGTGTGAAACATTGGAAGTATGGAGTTGAGCTCAGGCAGGGAGGTGCTAAGCTTTACACAGAAATTTGTTATGAACTTGCTGAATGGCAGCAGAAAAATTCCTGACTGGCTTCTACTCCCCAACTCATTTTAAGCAGGAATGTGAAATGCCCATCTCTGAAGGATGAGCTGAGAGTAAACTGGAAACCCTTAATGTGTTCTGTAGGCTTACAGCAAGAATCTGCCACAGTGATACTTTGAGTTCAGACTTCACTGAGGAACTAACTGGTTTCAACTTCTATTGTAATTATTAGGGGGCTACTCTTCATTAGGGCATCTCCATCAGGTGAGTTGTCGCCTGCTATTAGGCCAATGCTGTAGCCTAGAGGAATGAGTCAGTAAGATGCTACAAATGCTAATTCATTTAGAACAATGTGAAACTACTTAGGGCAGTTACTTGGAGTATTCAAACTTGAAAATATGCTGAGTAGTGTATTTTAAATTGCCTTCTGCCTGAAGGCGCTTAGAAATAAAATTAAATGTGGTTATAGCAAGGGGAAGTGTTATGTTCAGCCTCTAATTGGGAGAGGGAGTGGTCTGAATCGTGTAAAGACATGTCTGGCCTCTGAAAGTGTCTGCAAAGATGTTTTTATTGCATGATGAGCTGAATAAAATGTGAGAGGAGCAGGTGTCTGAATGAAAGTGAATACACACAGTCTGGCAGAGAAGGATCCAGACCAGCACATAGATTGTCCAAGCCCTTAATCTGAACCATTTCAAAGCTTTAGAGACTGAACAGGCTGGTAAAGCTATGGGTTAGTCTGTGACAGAGGCACGACAGTAGCAATGGGGTGACAAGGGTGGATGTGTATTCAGTACTGTAATACTGCTGAGGAATCCTGTGGCAGAGGCAGCAGAGCCCTGTCAGTTTGACAGCTGCATGGGGATGCCACCATCCTGTCTTGCCCCCTCCCCATGTGGATGTTCATCTTCTGTCAGCAGAAGCTGAACATTTAGGCAGTGTCCAGAAATGGTAGCAGGGGACATCCGGCTGTGATTCTAAATGCATTCTGTGTTGCTGTGAGGAAGCCAAGGCTCAGCTGGGCTTATTTCCTTTGCAGGTGCTGGTGTGGGTGATGTGATTGTGGAAGTGGAGGATCCTCAGGGGAGAAACCTTGCTGAAGTTGTGGTAGAAGACAAAGGCAACCAAGTCTACCGTTGCACCTACAAACCTGTCCAAGCTGGTCCTCATATTGTCAAAGTGACTTTTGCTGGGGAGGCAATTCCCAAAACTCCTTGCACTGTTCTTGTTGGAGAAGGTATGCTTTTTTAAAAGTGCACCTGAACGTAGATGGCCACTTTTTTCCTTGGGTGTGATCGTAGAATGTGCTTTAATCTTGCTTTGGGCATTCTCTGCACCCTTCAACATCTTGGACCTGATTGAGTGAGTCACCTGGGTATTCACAGGGTAAAACAGTGCTCTAAAAGTAACATGGCTTTTATTGCTGGAGTTTCCTTTCTGCCTAGACCTCTGAACAATAAGTTGCACTGTGTATTTTTTTTAAAGTGTTCTATGCAGCTATGCGGTGTCTTGCTGTTTTCCACCTTTGTTCCTTAAATGACTATATTTACTGTTTTCCTCCTTAACTGACACCTAACTTGCTTTCTGTTCCATCCTTACGTGCTCCTACGCTTTTAGATCTCTGCTCATCTCTCCTGAGCTACCCTCCATTTGTGGAATTTTGGACTTCACTGCTAATGGCTTCATAGTTGGTAAGAGGTGTGCAGGATGCTCCGTCATGTTTGCTTTTCGTAAGCTTCTAGCCTGCAGCTTGTCCTGGCTAAAAGGGTGTTTGGTTTTGTTTGGTTTTGTTGGGGCTGGGGAAGAAAGTTGCAAGCACACTGAGGCTGTGTGTGACCCAGTCAGTGAAACTGAACCACAGGCTGCCTGACCCAGTTGTGTACAGGCTCGGCGATGGGCACACTCCTGTATGCTCCCACTGAGTTCTCTGAGCTCACTGATGGCATGTGACCTTCACCTGCACCCTCAGCCTAGGATGTGGAGTGATGTTAGCTGCTGAAGGGGGTTGGGTAGAACTTGTAAGCTACTGAAATGAGTGAAAACCCAACGAGCTGCCTGGCAGACTTGTGCTCCTGCTGCAAGCACGGTGTGTGTTGGGGACGTGCATGTTTGGTTTACGCTTCTGGAATTGTTTGTAAGTCTCTTGAAATCCTTCAGGTCTCTGGAGTGGAGCTGAAGATCACATGGTAGCATAATGAAAACTGTTCATAAGTGTGTGTTACTTTTTTATGTAGCCACTCTGCAGGACTGGAGAAGCAGTTGGGGGCCAAGCGTAAGCTTAATCTCAACCATATGTAACCTACTGCCCCTACCCATGGCTGCTGCAGTCTGCAGAGGCTTGATGGCTTTGCTTCTGAAAGTGTGAACTGTGACAAGCAGGGGGTTTTGACATGACATCTCTTGCTGAAGCATGTGCAGAACTCAGGTTTGCCAATAGCAGTTATTCCAGTCACATGCTTCTGAAAGAGCAGCACAATAATGCTGTTCATTGGGGGCTGTCTGCAAAGGGACACTTCACCCCATGCTGCCGTGTGCCTCTCAGTGCAAAAGGCATCAAGAAGACTGTGGTACACTGAATATCTGTATGTGATAGCTGTGGAAAAGTTTTGTATTGATAACTGGCATCAAATTGGAAAGCAACAGGGCTAGAGTGTTTGCTTTAATTCTAAAACATTGGTCCTTGTTAGGGGGTTCATGTTGCCTGGCTGCACCCCACACCGCTGCCTAAAGGCCATGGGGCACAGACTGCATTGAGTCTGCTTACTCGTCCTAATGCTATAATGTAAAAATCTGTGCTGAAAGCCAAGCTGTGGTGTCCCTGAGTCAACATTAATCTAAAGGTTGTTCCAGGCTGGCTAGGCTTTGTGTATGTTGAGAATCAAAGGTGATATTCATGTCTGAAATTCCCTTGCAGCCTGCAATCCCAACGCGTGTCGTGCCACGGGGAGAGGTCTGCAGCCCAAGGGTGTCCGCATGAGGGAAACAGCTGACTTCAAGGTTGATACAAGAGCAGCAGGGAGTGGAGACCTTGGTGTGACTATAAAGGGACCAAGTAAGTGTTTGGGTGCATTTGTACTGTGGGTGTGCTTTGGAGAAGGAGGGGAAGGGGAGAGTGCAAAAAGGAAGAGCAGTAAGGAGATGTTCACCTGATGGAACCAGTGGGCTTTGTCTCACCCTAGAAAGCTGGATTTCAGAAGGGGTTTATGGTATTCTTTCAAGTATGAAGTTTTCAATCTTGTAGGGCTGGGTGAGAGTACAGCTGGTTTTCGGTCTCTCCATTTTAACACATATTGGTCAGTAAAACTGAGAAAATACATGTTTGCCTGAGATGGCCTCCCAAGTTTTTTGTTCATTGCATCTTCATCTAGTCTGTGGTAGCAAGTCACACTCCAGGGGCTCTTGACAGGGTGGAAATCCTGCTCTCATAAAGCTAGGAACTGCTCAGTGCAGCACCTTTGCTGCTCTGGATGGTGGGGCACCTGAGCAGGGTTGAGGGAACCTGTAGATGGATGTGGAGACCCGTGCTCAGGACCTATATATGAGTCCTCTGCTGTGTCCTAAGCTGTGGCCCTGGCCCTCTGCCTGGGCTGTGATGGGCTGTGGGGTGGTGGAAGCTCCAGAGGCTTCCTGCTCCCCAGGCTGTGGGGTTGTGGGGCTGCCTGTCACCTCCCCCGAGCTGGGCCAGCATTAAAAGGTGCATTGTATTGCCTTCACCTCCTCCACAGGCACAGTGCTCTGACTGTGTGGCTTAATGCGTATGGGGAGGGGAAAAAAAAAAAAGCACTAGGCCTATCGATGTAAATTTTAGTGTATTAAGCTTTTTCTCCCTAAATTCTTCATCTTGAGGAAAATGAAAAGTAGGCATTCTCTGCATACTTGTGGTTGCAAAGTCTGACAAATGTTAGGCTTTTTTGTTTTAACATATGACATGCATCATACTGCAGACTAAGAAAATAAAACACAAGGGAACCTATTAAGTCTGGTAACTTAAAATACTTTCTGCTGTATTTCTTCTGGAAGTGTTTGCTGTCTTTGTCCTAGAGGGTAACTAGAACTAACTTCCCTTATAACCTGACCTTTTTTTTTTTCCTGGTGGAAGAGATTTATTCTTGCAAGCTAAAATAAATACAAGAAAACATGAACTTGTCTGAATAATTGAAGGCAGGATGGAAGCTGTTAAGTTTAATGCTGAACTGATCTTTCAACAGAGGGCTTGGAGGAGCTGGTGAAACAAAAAGGCTTTATGGATGGTATATATGCATTTGAATATTATCCTGCTACCCCAGGGAAGTATGTTGTCACAATTACATGGGGTGGGCACAACATCCCAAAAAGGTGAGTTAGAAGAAACTTTTTTGAGGTTTAGTTTCCTTTGGTGGGTTGCATAGTTTGGGGAGGTTAAAGCAATACTGACCTTTGAAGAAACTTTGGAGGGGCAAAATTAGTGACAAAAGCAGTTGCTGTGAGTTTATCTACAGCCTGTTTTAGGGCTGCAGCAGCTTATATTGGGAAAGCTTTGAAGGGTGATTTGTGTCACACTTGCGAAACCCAAAATAATGAATGCAAAAAACAACAAAAAATCATGGACCGTGCAGCTTGGGCTTCACTTGTGAGTCTTTGAAGAAGTCTGTTATTGTAGTGTCCAGGGCTACAGCAAGCAGTGCAAGCCAATTAGCTGACACTCAGGATTTGTGGTGCAAGACATAAGCACGTGATGGGTTGGATGGCCTCCCTGCTAGAAAGACAGTCTGCTGGGCACTGTGCCAGGGCATGATAGCATCTATTAATTTGGGAAATACAATGTAAAGCCTCGTGTAAAGCCTCCCCTCTTGGGGAAAACCATGGATGCTGTGTTTGTCCCCATTTCTAATCTTATCTTTTGCTTTTCTCTTGTAGCCCTTTTGAAGTTCAGGTGGGTCATGAAGCAGGTCCTCAGAAAGTGCGAGCCTGGGGCCCAGGACTGCATGAGGGGATCGTGGGTAAATCTGCTGACTTCGTGGTAGAGTCCATTGGCACAGAAGTTGGCTCTCTTGGTATGTTACTTCACTTAGTTTGCCTGAAATGTTTATTTATTGCAATGCTAGGAACAAACTCATGAGAAACAGTAGTTTTCCCAGCAGTAAAAAAACGTGTCTGGAAGATGTTTTGGTCTAAACACAAATTTGTACCAGAGTATGAAAAGAAAGTTCTGGAGACAGGAATGTGTGTGAGAAGTGTTCGCTTGTGGTTTTGGGGGATGAGACCCAGAAGGGAAGGATGGTTTATCTCTTATGTTGCTGAAGAAGGGTGATAGAGAGCATCAGGCACAGTTATTGCTAATAAAATGCATTTTGAGGAAGTGATGTTAATATAGCAGCCATCACAAATCTTAACACGAGGAACCTACTTATTCCTTTTTCAGGCTTTGCAATAGAAGGCCCTTCTCAGGCTAAAATTGAGTGTGATGACAAGAACGATGGCTCATGTGATGTGAAGTATTGGCCCAAAGAGCCTGGTGAATATGCTGTGCATATCATGTGTGATGATGAGGACATAAAAGACAGCCCCTACATGGCCTTCATCCGACCGGCTTCAGGAGACTTCAACCCGGATAAGGTGGTGTATCAAAGTTCACCCAGGGCATAACACATCTTCCATGTAACTGCAGAAGAGATCTTTCTGGAGGCATCTGCTATCAGATTTGGCTTTTAAGCTGTGTAAAGCCCTAAATTTGTCAAGCTCCAGCCAGATATTACTCAGCTTTTCCTAATAACACTGTTGTGGTTTAGATTCAATGTAATGAAAACTTGCTGAAATAGTCCAAATTCTCAGCTTTCCTGCTAGCCTCCACTTGTATCCCATGCTTTGTGTGTTTTGTGGGAAGGTCTTTAGAAATAAATCACATAGTTTTACTTCTCTTTTTGAACTGCAAGCTGAAATTCTTGGGATGTTTTCTTTTAGGTGAAGGCTTATGGCCCAGGCTTGGAGAAGACTGGCTGTATAGTGAATAATCCTGCTGAGTTCACAGTTGAAACCAAGGACGCTGGGAAAGCACCTCTGAAGATGTATGCACAGGTAAAAAGCCAAAGGCATTTGTGTGAAACTTCAGCACAAGGGCTTTAACACTGTTGAGAAAAATGGCTTACGTATTTCTATGCACTTAATTCTGGGCATGTGTAATTCCCTAAAAGCTCTGTGCTTTGATCTGTGTAATGTAGTCAGTCAGGCAACAAACCTTACACAAGACAAGGTGACTTCTCCCTGGTGTTTGAAATACATGGCTTTGCTTCCTTACTTGGAGTCTTCTCAGCAAAGCAAGCTGTAATTTCCTGGAGCTGTCATTTGGAAGCATCCAGAGTGTCTCTGAGCCTGTGAATTTCAGGCGAGGTTGTTAAAATATGTGATGTAGGATGGTGTTAGGAATGAGCAAGTGTTAAATAATGAAGACTTACAGGAGTGTAATTTGCATGTTTCTTCAGTATTTTTGAGCTGCAGCTCTGGAAAGAAAAAAATATATTTTGTAACAGTCTTGGGTTGTTCAAGCTATACAAACATTTTTCAAGTTACCGGTGCCTTCTGCTTTTATTACTGCTTTTTAGGATGGAGAAGGAAACCCTTTTGATATCCAGATAAAAAGCAAGCCTGATGGTGTGTTTGCCTGTTCCTATGTGCCAGTTAAACCAATTAAGCATACAATTTCTGTTGTCTGGGGAGGAGCCAATGTGCCCAATAGCCCATTTAGGGTAAGTATTACTTGGTCTAGCTGAGTAGGACATTCATTCTCACAAATGCCTGTAATTACAGCTAGGATGATAAACCCCTTCCGTCAGCTTCAAGAAGGTGTGGCCTTCTGCTTCCTTTTTTTTAAAGAATCTATGCACTTGAAAAAAGCTTTCTGTTTTTACAAGGTCACACGTTGAAAGACTCCTGTCAATGCAGCTGCAGCCTGGGGGAGTTGGGGCAATTCACTCTTACCTAAGTACTCTTTTCCTGTAGCCTCTGTCCAAGCAATGCTTCAGCTTGATTGTGGTCTCGAGTGTGACACAGATGTGTGATTCTGATTCTTCTGAACCTGTGTAGGTCCTTATAGGTCAAGGAAGTCATCCTCAGAAAGTGAAGGTGTTTGGACCTGGCGTGGAGAGAACTGGTCTGAAAGCGAGTGAGCCGACCCACTTCACTGTTGACTGCACAGATGCAGGAGAAGGTAAAGGCAGGCTGGGCTGTTGCTGTGGTATCAGAACCATGGGTCATGCAAGAGAGGGGATTATGTACTGTTTCATGCTGGTTTTCCTTGTTTCATGGAAAAACCTTGGGAAGCAGAACACTGCAATGAATTGTGATGTGATCTGTTACATCAATTAATGTGGTGACCTAATCAACTACTGGAAATGGGAATGTGTTGGCTGTTTGGCTAGCAAAATGCTTGCACTGTCCAGTAGTGAAACTTCCTTTTGCTTTTCCTAGGTGATGTCAGTGTTGGAATTAAGTGTGATGCTCGTGTGGTCAGTGATGAGGAAGAGGACATAGATTTTGACATCATCCACAATGCTAATGATACATTCACGGTGAAGTACGCCCCACCTGCTGCTGGGCGCTACACCATTAAAGTGCTTTTTGCAGGAGAGGTTTGTAGTCTTTTCACAGCCTGATGTTTCTAGAGTCTGTTTCTGTGCTCTTCAGTCACTGAGCATGTGCCAGTTCACAGCTGGATGTGGCAATTTACAGCTGACTCCTTTCATTTCACCTCACGTGTACTTTGGTCACTGTTTCCAAAACCACTTTTGTAGTACTTGAAGATACAAATGAGAGGGGTTGGCTGTAGATGCTGAAATTCAAGCATGTGATGTCTTGAGCTGGCATAATGACTGCAGTCTCAAAGCTATTTTCTAAAGGATAGAAAACTTAAATGACTCTCCAAGGAATATGGGAATAAAAATAATTTTTCCTTAAAAAAGTAAAAAGGAGCAAAGTCCCTGCAGACTGTCCAGCTGCTAACTTTGCCTTTGACTTTGAATAATACTGCTCACTATGGTAGAGTGCTTGAGGTGAAATTTTACTTAAGGTGGTGCTGGAGCTAAAGCAGAAGTATTTTAAAATGCTTATTTGTCAAAACTGGTGAGGAATGACCTGGTTATGTTTAAAGCTATGTTTCTGTTGCAGGAAATTCCTGCCAGTCCATTCAGAGTTAAAGTGGACCCCTCACACGATGCCAGCAAAGTGAAAGCTGAAGGACCTGGGCTGAACAAAACTGGTGAGAGCAGGGTTGAGATGATGTGGCCAGTGTTGGATAGTGAGGGGCTGTTGTGGGGTAGCTGCTGCCTGGCTGAGCTTTGGTGGGATGCAGTGATGCAGTCCTGGAGACGGTGGGGTGGGGTGCCAGGCAATGGGAAACGGTTCCTCTCCCTCAGCCTTTTGCTTGACTGGGATTTATAGGTACCAAGTGCTTCTTGGAAAGAGTTTCTGTGTGCGAGCCCTGCATAAATTAGAATTAACATTTTTCCTTCAGGCGTGGAAAATGGCAAGCCAACACACTTCACTGTGTTCACCAAGGGAGCTGGAAAAGCACCCCTGGATGTGCAGTTCAGCAGCCCAGTGCCGGGAGAGGCAGTGGTAGATGTGGATGTCATTGACAACTATGACTATTCCCACACCGTTAGGTACACTCCAATACAGCAGGTAGGTCTGAATCCTGTAGAAACATATGAGTGAACAGTTCATGTTGCTGTAGTGCCCTGATCTCCCTCTCTGGTACCTGCACACAGAGGAATGAGCAGATAAATCTTGCCAGGATGTCCTGTTTCTCAGGATCCCTTAAACCTGCAGGACAATTGGGGTTGGAAAGCAGTAATATAATTTTCTGGCATAGCTATGGATAGCTTGGCAATATCTTTTTTTTCTGGGAACAAGTGAAATACTAAAGCAGTGGCACACAGAGCAAGTTATCATTCCACAACTTGTCAGCTGAAGAAGAAAGGTGGTGAACCTTACGAGGGTGAAATGGAGCTGGTGGCTGCACCAGCTGCACCAGTCCTGCAGAGATGGGGCTGTGGTGTGCTGCCTCTCAGCAAGATGCTGTTGTCAAAGGAGCTGTAGAGCAACCCAGAGCAGGGACAAAAAGCACATTGCTTGCTTGATGATGCAGCAGCTCCCCAGCAGGGAGTTGGTGCTGAGGAGGGAAGCTGGGCTGCGAATTAAGTGAGTCAAAGTATTTGTCTGTATTTGAGGTTTACCCTTGGGTTAGAAAAAAATATATTCTAACTCATTTTGGTTGATAGACAGATTCTTCCGAGCAACACCATTAAAGCTGAAAGTGGAAGCTGATAGTAGCTAGAAGTATTTTTCCTTACATTGTGCTTGTATGTTTGTAAAAGGCTTTTTCATGCCAGAATGCACAAATCTCATGTATTTCTGAATACATGGGTTCTATAGTGCTGAGGTGAAAGTGTTTGGCTTCTCTTGTTCTGCTGAACAAATACATGAGCAACTTGGTCATCTGCACCAACTTCCTTGAATGTAGCTGTGTGAAAGTAGACTGATAGGGGGGACTGCAGCATTATTTATCTGGTAATGCTGGATTAGCATTCTTGGAAGCACCATAGAGCTAGCATTTGTTTTTGGATAAAGCAGTTGCATGATCTCAGGATGTGGCTGGCGTGCCTGTTTGGAGAGGCTTTTGCTTGTTCAGTCAGGGCTGGTATGCAGAAGGGTGCAAAGTTGTCTGAATGCCACACATGTGCATGAGCAGTACCAGATTGCTGTGTTTCACATGAAAAGCAGTGGCAAAACAAGCAAGGATGCCCAAACCAGGCTTACCCCTTGGGTTTCCTATCTGGAAGAGTACCTGGGGTCATGGAGGTGCTGTGGACTTACAGGAGATGCTTGCAGATAGGGGTGGCAGTCAAGCAATGGTTAAAAAGAGATGCAAATAGACCACATGGCATTTAGAGTAGCCTTGTCCCTCCAGGTGGGGAGCATGTAGGTCATTCCTGGACCCTGTGTTTCTTGGGATTTGTAAGCAGTAGCTTATGAATGAGTTGCTGAACTCCTCAGAGCAGGGGCAGGATGGAGTAGGTAGTTAAATTCTTGAGGGACTATGTCAGCAGCAGAGGAGCCTTGGTTTAATACTGTTTACTCAGCCTTATCTATCTCCCAGTGTTGCTACAGCTACCCGTGTGTGTGTTTTCTAAAAACAACCAAGAGTAATCATGGAAGCTATTCACTAGCTTTCGTGAAACATCCATGATTATTTCACTTGGGAGCTAAACCATCCAAGAACGAAAAGTAAGCAAACAGTGAATATAGATACAATATGGATTGCGGTAGGAGAGAAGAAAAGGAGCACACATTATAAGCTGGAGCTTGCCATGGCTGTGTGGTATTCTAGCCAAAATACACAAGAGCATTAATCTTCCTGACTTGCAGAGCTTAAAACCCTGGTATTTCAGATGCTGTAATAATACAGCCTCTTTGCAGGCTTAGCTTGGGCCTGGCCTCCCTATGCTGTGGAAGGGGATACCTGGTCTGGAGCACTGGGACATTCATTCAGATGTCAGGTCTGAGTCCTGGGAGGGTGGGAGCCAGCCTGAGCCAGAGGTTTTGCCAGGCAGCTTGAATATAGTCTAATTAAATGTTGGAAAGAACTGTCTTTGTCTTCCTGTGTTAAATAAAACCATTTAATAGTTTTGAAGGGCTGCACTGGGATGAGGCTTGGGAGTCCATAAACAATAAGTTTGGCTGTGGTCAGCTGTAACAGATTAGATGAAGTGGTTATGTACTGCCTGGATATTAGTGTGTCTGTATGAAGTGAGGAACTGTGCTAACTTGTAAATTCTCCAACTAGGGTCCAATGAAGGTTTTGGTAACTTACGGTGGTGATCCTATCCCTAAAAGCCCTTTCACTGTGGGTGTTGCTGCTCCACTAGACCTCAGCAAAGTTAAAGTCAATGGACTTGAAAACAGTAAGTACCTCTGGGCTGGCAGCCCCCACGGTCTGCCTCTGAAGTCTCTCCTGAACCTGGTTGATAGCCAACATGTCCTGCTGGAACACAAGTGTGCAAAACAATCTTCTTTCTAACTTGCTCCAGCTGGGAATCAACTAGCTCCAACTGCACAGCTTGACCGCTCTGACAGAGCTGGTCCTCCTGGGCACTGAATTTCAATTTAGATATTGTTTTACTTGCTTTGGTTTTTTGGTTTGGTTTTTTGTTTTTTGGTTTGTTTTTTTCCAAATATGACATAGCAATGTGGACAAAGCATCTGTTGGGATTTAGCCCCTTGTGGTGAACAGACCTGGACTTGTCACCAGGTTGGGCACCTGCTGATGAAATCTGATGCTAGGTGGCTGTTCAGGTATATGTAACTGCTACAGTGCAGAGTGCCATTCATCATGCTTTGCTTTTTTTTTTTTTTTTTTTTTGAGTGAGAAAACTTAGGGCTGTTGTGTTCCTGAAATAACCCTCTGATACTGTCAGGCCATGTCTTTGCAGGCATGTCTAGCACTGTAGCTTTGTAGCTCAAATCAACCAAGGCACTTGTTAATTTTTTTGTTTGGTTTGCCAGGTTTTTGCATAGAGAGGGGTGCAGACTGAGCAGCACTACCAGTGCTTGCTTCCTCGGTGGTCCATTTATGTGAGATTGCTTGGAGCACTGTCTGATGTTGTGTACTTAATATAGTGGTATGGGTTTTGTCTTTTCCAGGAGTGGAAGTAGGGAAGGATCAGGAATTTGTAATTGACACCAAAGGAGCTGGTGGGCAAGGTAAACTGGATGTTCGTATTTCCAGTCCAATGAGGAAAGCTGTGCCATGTCTGGTGGAACCTGTTCTGGGTAAGGAGTGCAGCACTGCAAAATATATCCCAAGGGAAGAAGGATTGTATGTGGTGGATGTGAGTTATGATGGCAACCCAATCCCAGGCAGCCCCTACACTGTGGAGGCCACACTACCTCCAGACCCCTCCAAGGTAAGTGAATGGTTTAGGGGTGTCATAGCAACTGATACCTGAGTAGGGAATTCTGGGCTATTGCAGGAGACTTGGCTTTGTTTTGGCCAAGCCAGACCTAGGATCATTGTTACTCAGTGCTGTTACTCAGTTCCTTTTGCAGGCTCCATGACTTATGGAAGTAATTCCTATAATGCTGCATTTAAAAAAAAAGAACAATATTAACCTAAATAAGAATACTGCAAGCATTCTGCATAGTATGGCAAATACAAGTATTGCTCCTAATTTAGTAAAAGTTTGCCTCATGAACATCTCAGCTCTGATAATTGAGATGCTCCTTTCTAATGAAATAGATTTCAAGAAAAATTTGTGTACAGCTGTCAAATGTTTTAGCTTTTCTACCTTTTGTATCCCATGGCTATATGAACCCAGCTATGGTGAGTATGAATGTCCTTTCCTAAAAACCTCTTTGGAGGAGAGATACCAACTTTAGAGGAGAACTGAGAGGGGTTATTTTCTGGGTATTTTTAAATGCTTGTTCATTGAATTCCAAGACAAGTCTAACTAGGCAGTCTGTGCTGGCAATAACATGAAAAAATGAGCTTAGCTCAAATGCATATTTTCTTCTAGGTAAAAGCTCACGGTCCAGGTCTCCGAGGGGGACTCGTTGGAAAACCAGCCCAGTTCACAATAGATACCAAAGGAGCAGGAACTGGAGGTTTGGGTTTGACAGTAGAAGGCCCTTGTGAAGCTAAAATTGAATGCTCAGACAATGGCGATGGAACCTGCTCTGTCTCCTACCTGCCTACAAAGCCTGGAGAGTATTTTGTAAACATCCTGTTTGAAGAAGTTCATATTCCTGGGTCACCATTTAAGGCAGACATAGAAATGCCATTTGATGTCTCTAAAGTCATTGCCACAGGCCCGGGTCTGGAATGTGGTAAAGTGGGTGAGGCAGGGCTGCTGAATGTCGACTGCACAGAAGCAGGTCCTGGGGACCTACGGGTGGACATGGTGTCAGATTCTGGTTCCAAAGCTGAAATTCAGATCGATGATAACAAAGACGGGACCTACGTTGTAACATATATACCACTCTCAGCTGGCATGTACACAATCAAGATGAGATATGGAGGAGAGCAAGTGCCTAAATTCCCAGCCCGGGTCAAAGTGGAGCCAGCTGTGGACACAAGCAGAGTTAAAGTCTTTGGGCCAGGAGTGGAAGGGAAAGGTGAGAATAACTGTTTGTTACCAGAGTTTGTAAAACTTTTGGTCCTTTATCCTGCACAAAACATTCTGCGCATTAGAAGTTGTAATAGTTGAGGGTCCCATGGTGACCCTTGAACTGGGATGTTTTGTTATGTTCCCAAACAAGTTGTTTATCACGCTGGTTCACAAAATACTTCATCTTTGGAAATATACCCGGTTCTTGAAGTGACTCTTCAAAATGTATCTTGCAGATGTCTTCCGAGAAGCTACAACTGAGTTCACTGTGGATGCTCGACCTCTAACAAAGTCTGGTGGTGACCATATCAGGACACAGATCATGAGCCCATCTGGCTCCCCTGCAGACTGTCTCATCCAGGACAATGCTGATGGAACCTATTTAGTAGAGTACACGCCTTTTGAAAAGGGTAACCTCTGGTTTTGTTTGGTTTTTTTTTCTTTACTTGACAGGGGAAAACCAAGAGCCATCAGCTCTTCTGTGGCAAACTGCTGAAGTCTGCCAGTAACTTGCTGGCATCTTAGCAAGATTTCTTGCCTGCGGAGGAGGAAAGAAATTCTGCAGGAAGTAGCTCTATTTTAACTTGAAGAACTGACTTTTACCATAACTTGGCTTCAGAATAACAATGAGTAGATGGCATGTCAGTTATGAAACACTAGTGAAGTCTTGTGAAATGCAGGAGGAAGCTCTTAGCCATATGCTGAGATTTAAGTCTGTAGCATCTGTATAAACAATGTTAAGTGATGAGAATACATAGGGAAATTGGGATGTGTGTTCTTCCTCTCAACAGGTCCACACACGGTCAGTGTAACATATGATGGGGTGCCTGTGCCAAACAGTCCCTTCAGAGTGAATGTGACAGAGGGCTGCCATCCATCACGTGTGAAGGCACAAGGGCCTGGCCTTAAAGAAGCTTTCACAAATCAGCCAAATGCCTTTTCAGTTGTCACCAGGTAACTAGGCCTATTTGATCATTAAAGAATGTCTGAGGGGGGAGTGTAGTGGCCCATGCTATGCAGGGTGCTAAACCTGGTACAAATATTTATAAAAAGGCCAAGCTGTGGCCTTCTGATTACTGCGTGTGCTACCTCACTGCATAGTGAGCACTCTGCCCTGCAGAGATTAGAGGTTGATAATGGTTGAAGATAAAGTTCTGTGAAAACGCAAGTGGGGTTACATTGAATGGCTTTGCGTGCCAGAGCATCTGGAGCACACTGGACATCAGAGGTCAGGTTATTGCATTTCCAGTAAGGGTAAAGTGCAGCCAGAGCATGCAAAGGCTACGAAGCTGCTGTTAGAAGTGAGTAATTTTAACAATGTGTGGTTTTGTTTTGCAGAGGGGCAGGAATTGGTGGCCTTGGGATAACTGTTGAAGGACCTTCAGAGTCTAAAATTAGCTGCAAAGATAACAAGGATGGGAGTTGCAGTGCAGAGTATGTTCCTTATGTTCCAGGAGAGTACGATGTGAACATCACATATGGGGGAGAGCACATTCCTGGTAAGAGCTCTTGGTGTCTTTCAGAAGTGGGAAGATGCTAAGCCAAGGACTCAGCACCTTGGCTGTGTCTCACTCGTGCTGGGGGAAGTTGAGGTTTTGACTTTCTTCTTCTCCTGGGAACTGGGGCAGAAACAATTATGGTGTTTGTTCCTCACACCCGGCAGGGAAGTGGGGACACTGTGCTGTGGTGTGGTAGTTTTGGGGAAGGGCTGTGGTTTCTTCTTGTTTCTGAAGTGGCCTCAGTGGGGATGTGGAGGAGCCTTGCCAAGACTATAGCATATGCAGGGGAACAGAAGGGTGGTTGCAGGTGGGTGGGACAGGGAAAGGGAAGGTAGGCCTTGATAAATAACTGATACGATGTGCAAGTGACGAATAATATGCTAGAAAATATCCCTTTGGTGTGTGGATGCCTTCAAGTATCTGTTCTGCGTGAGATGGTCTAGTGGTTGAGCTTGTTACAGGGACTGTATTAAACACTGCATGTTTTAGTCAGCTCAGAAAGCACAGTAACTGCTTCCTAAGCCAGGTGTTTACATGCATGTTTGCACTGGATGTCAAACTGAAGTGAAGTTGGTTCAAGGAGTATTCCAGGTACATCTGATATCCAGCAGTTCATGATAAAAAGAGGATATTTTGCTTAATACCAAGAATTAAATGCTCCTAAGTTCTAGACGCATTTTTCAGTAATGTTTGACTTTTTCATGCTGTCACACAGCACACATCCAGGTATTCTTTCCAAGGCATTGTGAGTGAGCTGATTCTTTCCCATTGGTCTCATTTTATTTGTCAACATACTGTACTTGGTAAAATGTGAAGGAAACAAGTGCCTGCATGATGCTTTGCTTGCACTACTGATTTCTTTCGTGCATTTCTTTCTGAGGTGTGAGATCTGGAAGGGATAGGTCACAACTGAATTGTGGCATAGATGGTGAAAATGTCAAAGCACCATTGTTACACTTCTGCATTTTGCAGAAGCAGAGAAGTAGTATGGAAGCTGTGAGGCTGTCATTCCTGCCTGAGGTTGAGGGATAGTAATTTTCCCAAGGAAAAGTAGAAAAAAAGACCTTTTGGTTTCCTGAAACTTTGTGGTGTTTAACTGTTAACTCTGCATTGACTTCCAGGCAGTCCTTTCAAGGTTCCTGTGAAGGATGTTGTGGATCCCAGCAAGGTGAAGACAGCAGGACCAGGTCTGGGAACAGCTGTTCGAGCCAAAATCCCACAGTCCTTCACTGTGGACACCAGCAAGGCAGGATTAGCACCCCTAGAGGTGGTGGTGGCAGGACCCAGAGGTAAGAACTGGAGTTCTTCATCCAGCATCTCTGCATTTTGGTGGTAACATGGTACTGGCTCTGCTTGCAGAGGAGGGGTGATACCACTTTAATGAGCATTTCCTTCTGTTCCTGTTCATCTGGCATGTGTACCTTGATAGCTGGCCCATGCGTCATGCTGTAAAAAGAGGAGAATTGTGTCCTGGGTACTGCTGCTTTGGGCAGTGTCTTTGTCTTTATCCTAAACTTCAGAGCTGGGAGAAGTGCCATAACTGGTGAACAGTTGTGGCTTAGATTTAGACATCAGGATATAAATCCAAAGTCTCATATGTGAATGGTGGCTTGGGAAACCCATAGCAGTGGGTTGCAGGAGCTGGTGAAACATGATGGAACCCTCTCTAGAGAGCAGCAAGGCTCTCAAGCATTATTGATGTTTGCATCAACCTAGAAAGCTGGGGCTTGGCTACATGGTATCTTGTCAGAGTACCTTTTGGCTGCCAGTCTTACCTTGCAGGGAGGTGAGAGCTATTTCCCCAACCTAGTGTCAGGTCATGGTGGTGCAGGTCCTTCCCAGGTAACACTTCTTTAATTTTAGTGGATGAGACGGATTCCCAGGGATGGCGCTCCCCATTGAAAGCGATTTCAGATTTCTTTAATGGTGGCCCTGAGACAGGTTTGAACTCATCACAAACTACTGGTAATTTTGGCTCTTGGAAGTCCAATTGGCAACAGCAAGAATCATCTGGAGGAGGGAGTGGGAACCAACGGTGTTGGATTTAGGCTTTGCATGGAATCTATAAATTTCTTTTGTGCTTGCTTTACTGCTAATCCTTTTTGTGTTTTAAAGCCAACTTGTAATTGTAGAGTGCTTTGTGTGTTGATCTGAACTGATATGTCACTTAATCTGCTGTAGATTTAGCTTAATGCAAATTGAAATAATTGATCCTGCTTGCTTATGGCTCTGGCAGCTTGCAGGGCTCTCTTGCCAAAGCAGTGAGCCTGCTTTACAGATACCTGATTGTGAAAGATTCAGTTGGTGAATGCTAACCACCAACTGGCTTTAGGGCTCAATTCTGTGTACTGAATCCCAGGAGCAGTACGTAATCTTGTAAATGACAGTTCAGGCAATTATAACCATTAGTCATTTTCTTTCTCGAAAGATCTTCATTGTATTTTGAGCAATTGATCTTGACCCGGACTGCAGAGAAAGGCAAATTTTTCTCCAGTATTTTCATGCTAGCTTTTGTTTACAGCAAGAAGAAGGGTGTCCAGAGAGTGGTGGGTAACAAATCTGTCTCAAGTCAGTGGCTTTTGAATACAGAATAAGGGAAACTGATCACTGATCCATGACTATTGCTTTCACTTAAAAAATAAAAAAAGATTTTAAAATTGCCATTTGATTGTTGCAAACTGTAAATGAGCAGAGCATCTTAGAGCTAAATGGAGGGTGAGGAACTGAGTTTTAATAGCACAGCTGAGAAAATTTTGTTTCTTTTTTTTTTAGGAATTGTGGAGCCTGTTAATATAGTAGACAATGGAGATGGCACCCACACTGTGGTGTACACCCCAACACAGGAGGGACCCTATATGATCACTGTCAAGTATGCTGATGAAGAGATTCCTCGTAGGTAAGGTGATGGAGATGAACTGAAGATTTAATGACCAGATAATGCTCTCCCAACACACAAGCACTAAGGGCTAGCTGTGATCCTTCCCTCTTAACCAGTGCAGCTCCTTGCATGAATGCAGGGTTCTGTGTTGGCTTGAGCCTGCTGTGCATGCAGCAGAGATGCCATAGTGGAGGTGTATCTACACTTGGATGTGTTTTGCAGTGACTATCAGCCATTGACTTAGGAGGAGAAGGCAATAATGCTTTTCCCTTTAAGTCCTTTCAAGGTGAAGGTGCTTCCTACATACGATGCCAGTAAAGTGACGGCAAGCGGACCAGGGCTCAGTTCCTATGGCATACCTGCCAGCCTGCCTGTGGAGTTTGCTGTGGATGCTAAGGATGCTGGGCAGGGACTTCTGGCTGTACAGATCACTGTAAGTAACTACAAAATCAAATGGGAGTGGAAATATATTGGCCTAGGTGGGCACAAGTGGCTCCTATCAGAAGTGCCCACGGCTGTACCCTGGCATGCCCAGTGTCCTGGAGACTGGACTTCTGGCTGAACCTTAATCTCTGGTACAGGAAAGTCTTGCACTCTGTGTTTGTTGAGACTTCTGTCTTAAAGTCATCACCCAGGCTATATTTGACATTTGGTTAACCTTGGACTCTGCAAGTGCCCAAAATGAGATAAATAGTTTCTTGCAAGATTCTGAAACTACTGGAATTTGAAGTGGAGACAGCCTTGTAGGAGTATCGCTCAGCAAGGCCATGAGATAACATCCACACTGAGCATTGCATGATGATAAATTAACAAACAAGTCTCCCTCAAGGTTGCTGAAAGCCAAAAGCTGCTTAAGGAGATACTGCAGGAATGTTTTATTTGATGTTGTTATTGCTCTTCCTGAAATTTCTGGTGCATGGACTCCGTGGCCTCAACAAAAAGGTCTCTGGTCAGTGGGCCATAAAGCACATTATCAGCTCTGGCATGCCTAGGTCAAAGCATGGCTGGTTGTTCTTGCCCTTCTGCATTCTTGCTCCTGTGCTGTTCTGCTGTCTGCTCAGGTGCAGTATAGCATCTGCTTTTATTCTGGCATGCAGGTGTGCTCTTAAAGAATCCAGAATGCTTATCAGAGCTCCCAGCATGGCTGTGGCTTTGAAGATCAAGTTCCACAAGTCCTGCATGCTGGGAGTACATAGGTGATCCTACTCATATCATTTGTTCACTTCTCGTTCTGAGCTGTTGAATGTCAAATATTTCACAAGCCTTCCTGGAAGAAGCAAGCTTTATCACGTTGTACCTAAAGTCTCAAATCCTTTGTAGCTTATACTGTACTCCAGGAAGTGTCACGTTATGGCATACAGAATGGAGTCACTGCATGGTTTCCCTGTAAGCAGGCCTACAAGACTTTCTAAAATGCTTCACACTTTGCAGCTGATAGTTTTTACTGAAAGCTGGGGCTGGGAGTAGCTCTGTCTTGCACAGCACAGATCTTGGCTGTAGATACAAAAGCTTGATGCCGAAGTTCTGATCTGTATTTTTTATGCATGTCTTCAGCTCTTATACTCAGTGTAGAAACGGTAGCTGAAGGCAGTACACAGATCTGCTTGTAACTATAGACCTTGCAGTGTGCCAGGAGCTGGATGCCTCATCCAGGAGGGTTGACACAGACTTCAGTAACACTTCTCTTGACTGCAAATCTTTTGGGGAAGCCAAAGCTGCTCAGTGCTTTGTCAGAATAGAGCTGCATAGTCTGGCTCCTGATCTGTGCCTCAGGGACCTGGAAAGTGTTCTTCATTGCCAGCAGTACTGTGGCAGTGAAGCCTAAAAGTTCTTACAATTAATATTAAGTTGATTAAAATGGCTTCCTGGATCTTACATTCTTGTATCAAACAAAGGGTAGTTAATGATAGCACTGATTGTTTTATAGTGGTCTGATACCTTTCTGCTCCTAATAGTCTATTCCTGGTAATAGTCCCCAAGTGACTTTTAACCCTCAAAAGGCTTCAGTTCTCTTACCTCTTTGAGACTGACTAAATATGGTTGGCAACAGATTTGCTGCCCTGCTGTAGGGATTCATAACTAACTTCATAGTGCCTTAATCTTCTGGTTTGCGTTCCTCAGGACCAAGAGGGCAAACCCAAGAGAGTGGACATACACGACAACAAGGATGGCACTTACACAGTCACCTATGTCCCGGACAAAACGGGCCGTTATACCATTGGCGTGAAGTACGGTGGAGATGATATCCCCTCCTCTCCCTATCGGATCCGGGCATCTCCAGCTGGGGATGCCAGCAAGTGTTTGGCCACAGGTGAGTGTTGGCTCCTGTCTGTTGCCGTTGTTCATACTTGGTGTAAAGCTGATGAGTATAAAAGATGCCAGAGACTTGTGCAATCTGACTGCTTTTACAAGAGGGGCTTTCCTAAAGATAAAGAAATGCCCACCCTGTGTCTAAGAGGGAATCTCCTGCAATCTCTAGCAGAATCTTTCAAGCTGCTTGGGTTGTTATGAACAGCCAGATGTTACTGAAGTCTGATGCTTATTTTGGCTTAGAGAAATCCCACTGAGAACTGCAGTGAGTATGATTTAAAAATAATATATCTGTGCACGTTCACTGCGTCATGCTCCTTGTACTGTGGGTTGCAAGAAGCTTTTTGTTCCGAGCAAGAACGGAATTAAGTCTGAGGATGTAAATAGCTGGCTGTGTGCTTCTGCATTAGCAAAGCCTGTTTAGGCTGGGTCTTATTAGTGGAGATTTCTTCTCCTTTTCTGTCTGCTTAAGGTTGGACAGGTCTGAACAGACTCCTGGAAGGTATGTGTGGAAGGAGAGAACCTAAAGATAATAATCAGTGCCTCAAAAATCAGTGCCTTGGTGTAGGGGAGTGACTCCAAATTTGTTGCTCTAAGAGTACACTTACAGCTTTGACCCCAACCTGTTCTCAGGATGATTGGTCATCACATACACGGTTTTGGGCTGTGGCAGGGAGCAGAAGTGACAGTAACTAGTTACAAGAATGCCACTGAATGTTAAATCCCCAGATTTGAAAATAAATAAGTAAGGCAAGGTCACATTCAAAAGGGAAACTTAATCTGTGGTTGTAGATGTGTGAAAGTGTCTGGGCATTGTGCTGACCCGCTTCATGCAGTTAGATCATTCCCAATTCCCATCCAGCATCTGGCTGCTTTCACACCTGCTTTAACAGAGAGATATTCCCAGCACAATGGAAAACACAGAGTGGCAGGTATCCACTTTCCTTCAAACTTTGTTTAAAAGAGGCCTTAATGGCTGAATCTGATACTCTTTCAAGTAACTCAAGTCACTAACTACTCCGAATAACTGTCACGGAGATTACTCTCAGATGCCAACTTAAATTTCCCCTTTCCAAGAAGTGCTTCTGACTCTCAGCTGTAAAGCTGAAATACAATTGCTGTAGGAGTAGATGCTGGAATACTGCCAGCGTATTAAAATGGCAGGTTTGTTGCCATTTGTAAATGAGCCGTTTACCTGGTAACAAGTGCTGGTCAAAGCAGTACAAATATGTACAGCAAATAATGCTTAATGGTTCTCATTTGAACATAGTGTTCTTCAGGCTGGATCTGATTGCTGCAATTTGGGGATTGTTTCTTTTTTTTTTTTTTTTTTTTCCCAATGTGTGGTAGAACACTGGAAAATAATTTGTGGGTAGTTTAGGAAGAAACATGGCCATGGCTGCTACTGTGCACTTTCATAGCTGCTTGCACAGGGAGGTTTATGCTAAAGCAGTGACAGCTGAGTCAGTGGCTAGGACAGAAAATAGTGCCTTTGGCTCTGCAAAAAGGAACGTGGTGATAAGAGTAGGGGTTAAGGCATTGCTTTCTTCAGACTTAGCTTTTTTTCCCCTCTGTTCTCATCCAGCCTCTTTGATTGCAGAGAAGGAGGGAAGCTGGTAGCCAGCTCTTGCATGCTGCTGTGATGACCAACACTATGAACATCCCTTGTCGTACATCTGCTCCCAAAACCATGTCTGTGGGTCCCCAGGGCCAGTGTTTTGGTGCTGTGCTTCCCAGGCCCCTTGTGGGCTGCCTGCCTGGGAAAAATGTCCTCTGAGCACTTTGTGTAACAAGAATTGCCTTGTAGGTCCTGGAATTGCACCCACTGTGAAGACTGGTGAGGAGGTTGGTTTTGTGGTAGACGCCAAATCAGCAGGGAAGGGAAAAGTGACGTGCACCGTCCTGACACCAGATGGGACAGAAGCTGAAGCAGATGTTGTTGAAAATGAGGATGGGACTTATGATATCTTCTACACTGCTGCCAAACCAGGAACCTATGTGATTTATGTCCGCTTCGGTGGGGTGGATATTCCCAACAGTCCTTTCACCGTCATGGTAAGCCAGCTCTGATCCAAAAATACCTCCCATTTGGATTCCTGCTGCCAGGTTTTATTTAGTGATAGGTTAACTCTCTGTGTAAATATTTAGGCATTTATTAGACTAGCAGGAGCTAATTAATCCTTGTTATTTGTAGAGTTTGTTTTGAGCAGGCAATACAGTTAAGGGAAGAGGGATAGAAGCCATCAGAGGATATAGACTTGGCTCCTCAAAGCAAATTAATTTTTCATTTCCTGACCACGTGGTTCTTCTAAATGATGTAAGGGTGGTTGTGATCAGCTTCTACAACTAAGTACTTCAGCCATTTTCAGATACAGTGCTCCATTTTGTCCATCTCTCACTCACTTATAATGGTGACCCCAAAATAAGGAACAATCTGCTGTCAGATGGCAGGGAAGCAGGCTGTTAGCTCACATTTAAAATTATTTTCAAGTGCTAGTTAAACTGTTATAGCCCAATCCCTTCCTTCTAATTATGTTCCTTCAACATGCAGTGTTGAGGTTTCAAAAGCAAAGCAAGCCCCAACCTCCCTGAAGAGCAGACTTGCTGCTTCACAGGAGCCCTTCATGTGGAGCACAGATCTCTGTGTTGCTAAAACAAGTTTTGATCTTGTTATCTCAGCCGAGTCAGCCTCCAGCACATCTTGATCCCTGGAACCACATGGCTGTACTTGTGCTGAGTCTGGGAGGGTGAGTCCTTGGGGCCGGACACCAGCTCTTCCTACCTACCTCCCTAGCAGATTGCTGCCAGTGTCCTCAAAGATTTCCACAAGAAAAATTGCTCTCTTGGTTGTTACTCAAAGCTCACTGCAGGAAATGCCTCTCGAGGTCAAGGAGCCTGCTCCTGGCCAGCCAAAATTCCCACTTCCTAACTGGCTGATAGAATATGTGTTTGACTTGGGCGTCTCAGCCGGGGTTGGGGAACAGCAAAGCAGCAGTATTTCTGGTTTGCTTTGGTTTTCATAGCAGAGTCTTTCCATGCATAAGTTTCCAGCAGTTTATTTTGTTAGTGTGGTTTGCAGTGGTGCAAAGGGGCAGGAGGAGCCTGGTGGAGCTGCGTGCGGGGGTGTCGGCCCCAGCCGCTCTCTTTGGGTTAAGTGGGGGAGATGGGAATTTGCAAGTCATCCTCTTGGCATGCCGGGTGGGAAGGGAGGCTGCGCCGGGGGAAAACACTCTGTGTCTTGACAACGTTATCCCAGCAATGAATCAGAAGAGTGGCTTTGCAGCTATGACAGGGCGTAGGCTGGGTCATTCACCCCAGTGGATGAGCTGGGAGCAGCCTTCCCAGGGTTCAGGCTCCCCTGTCTCCCAGCTTGCACACCATGCTACGCAGCACAGCGCCTGGGGAACTTGCATTTTAGGTTTAAACCTTTCACTTCCCTCCCTGCACCAGTCCCATAAAAAAGCAACTTTGAAATTCAATTCCAGCAGCGTTCAGACACTGTTTTCCAGCTTCCCAAGTTCCCAGCAGCAGTGTCTACCCAGCTTTGTCCCTTTGCTGTGCTGCTGGTGGCTTCCCCCAGTGCCTGCAGACACAGACAGTTTCCCAGCTCCCTTGTCTGGATCCAGGTCCTTGCAATGGCGAGAGGACTTAGAGGTCTGTGGGGTGGGAAGAAGGTGCTGAGGAGCTGGAGAGAGCTGTGCATTCTGTGCTGTGAAAGGTGGGAATGCCCTGTGCCACAGTAACACCTGACCTGCCTTTACCCCTGCCCAGGCTGTAGATGCAGATGATGCTGCCGTGCGGTCGCAGGAGCCACTGGGCGCCTCCCCCCCTGGATTCCGCCCTTGGGTACACAATTTTTACATTTTTCAGCTGTTTTTCTCCCATTCTGTGTTCCATTTCAGATGACAGCCTGCTTCTTGGGACTGCTTGAATCGCTCTGGTCATTGTGTTCATTCTTTCTGTTTGATCAATTGTTCTTGGGATCCAGACCTTGTTTTTTCTTTGCTGCTTGAAGGGATTCTCCAAATAAACTCTCATTTAAAACCGAAGAGGATCATTACACCTACAGCTTCTACTTCTGCAATGTCTCCTGTTGGCAAAAGCAACCTGAGCACATCGCTTTGTTTTCTCAGTAAAACAGCACAGTGTCTTGAGTCCAGAGTCACATTGTGAAACTTGTTTCTTTTGTCCATTTTGTGTTGCAATCACTCTGCCCCATTCAAAAATCACTTTCTCTTCCAGGCCTTAAGCAACTAAATCCTTTCAGATGGAGCCACTTTGGGTCTTGCGTGTGCTCTACATTGTCTTCCATCCCTTTGTGTTCCGTTTTTATCTCCTAACTTTTTTCCAGCATGTCTGCCATTTGCACCATGTTTGATTCACTCTGCTCTGGTGGTGTTAGGAAGGAGAGCTTGGCCAGACACTGCTCTGGTTGAGCCCAGTCCTGTGGCTGCCTGCGATAATCACCACACGCTCTCTCCAGCTTGTGCTTGCAGTGGAGCTGCTCATTGCTCGTTTGGGTCTGCCATCCTTTATGAAGTATCCCACCCTTTTGCTTCCTTTAGGTGACTGAAGAAGCTTATGTCCCAGTTGGAGACATGAACGGCATGGGATTCAGGCCCTTTGATATGGTGATCCCCTTTGCTGTAAGGAAAGGAGAAATAACAGGTACCTGGAGTTACGTGTAGCCTCTGGGGGAGGTTTTGCTTTCTGTTAGCATGTTTATCCATTAGCAGCTAGCAGTCTGGGTGGTCTAGACCACAGCGTGTGGGGTAAGATTGTATCCTGCCAGAAATTCAGTTGTTTAATTTCGTATCAAGTGGCACCCGCTGAGGGGTGAGTAGGATACACCCCACTGGTGGTTTCAGTTAAATGAAGGGATTCTTATTGCTGCTGGTCCTTAGTGCTGGGCTGTAGTGAGAGCTACTGCTGGAGCAGATATATACATCCTTGATAAGCTCTGTTATTTATTTTGTGCAGATGTTTCCAGTGTAATCCTGCACTCTTGTCACATACCATCTCCTGAGCAGGTGACCCCCCCTCCACAGGTCTGGTTGCTGAGAGCATTGTCCCAAGAAAACCCCAACTGCATGAAGCTCCTGCACACAGGGGCTGTGTCCCTTCCTGTCCTCTAGTTCATCAGTTCCACCCCAAACCCTAGTCTGTCCCTGCTGAAGGGGCAGTCAATCTTTTCTTTTCAAAATTGCTGCAGGAGAAGGGAGTGTCTTGTGATGAGGTAGACGTGTGCCTTTATCTGCCATAGGAATTCCAGTGGCTCAAGCAAACAGCTATGTTGTAGAGTTTGTAAGGTCACAGGACTGTTCGCCAGATGTCTACCACTGTGTTGTATTCATCTAGCTTAAGTAGAAAGCATGTCTGGTTAGTGTTCCCATTAGTCTCCTATTTGTGCCTGTGGGTAAGGAGTTTAACAATTTAAAATGCTTGTTTAAAGTGGCTAGACAATACTTTGTGGGTGGGAGAGGGGAAGCAGCCAGCTTCTCCTGTAACTCCTGCGGTGGCTTTTTGTAGGTGAAGTACACATGCCCTCTGGGAAGACGGATACGCCAGATATTGTGGATAACAAAGACGGCACAGTAACAGTGAGATACGCTCCCACTGAGGTTGGGTTGCATGAAATGCACATAAAATACATGGGAAAGCACATCCCAGGTGAGTCTGACAAAGCAGGTGACACACATCCAAGTGCAGCATCCCGCTGATGCATCTGCTCCCTGGTGAGGTTTCTATAGCTTAGTAAGGACTGCCCGGGGTACATTATCCTTCAGCAGCAGCTCATCTGCACACTATCCAGAGAGCAGCTGAAGCAAAGGAGTGATCCGGCACGTGTGAGCTTCCATTGCGGTTTAATAATACCAGCCAGGCTTAAAATGGATTTTGGTTTTGGAAACTAGCTTTTGTGACATTTTATTATGAAGAGGAAACATAGAGTTTTCTAACTACCATTTCTTCCCAGGCTGAAATTTACTGCCCTGGTGCTGAGCAAAACTAGTGGTTATGGTGGATGTTTATCCTTAAAACTGCACTGGCATAAAATCTCCAATCTGTGGCAAGGACTAAGGGACTGAAACACTATAGTTACTGTTTTCATCTCATTGCAATAAGATAAAACACATGCATGCTATGCTGTAATCTTCCTTTTTTTCTGGCTGCTTCTTAACAACCAGAAACCACTGCCTTTCATTTCCTTTTTCTTCTTTTCCTTTGTCCTTACTTCACCAGCTCCCCAGCTGAAGCTCTGCCTTGCCCAGAGGCTGGGGCTTCCCCACTGTTCTCTGCCTGTATCAGCTGCTTGGCACTGGGGTGAAACAGGGCAGATCTTGACAAGGATGTGTAGACATGAGTGCTCCCTGAATGGGGCTGCTTGGCTCTGTTGGTGCAGAGACACAGGATAATTTTGGCTGAAGCCACGAGCTCAAAAATGTCATGCATGCTGCTGCTTCAGTGCCTTCAGGACTTTGTGTGGATGTAGCACCTCCCTAAGTGCCAAACTGTCAGATGTGTTAGTTCAGTAAGACCATTACTCTGCATCTGGGCTGAAGGATGATGTGCTGTAATGTTTCCTCCTTGAAGGCCATTATGAATAAAACTGGCTACTGTCTCGGCTGCAAAAATCTAGCTTTGGACTTAAAAGCCATCTCTGCCTTTTTCCAAAACCATTATTGGCTGTTGTTGACTATACTTTTTGTTCTTGTGTGCCAGGTTAGCTAATCTGAGGCTGGCAAATTTGTTCTTGGATACCCTTCAAATTTGCTAGTTCAGGTTGATTGAGACACTCTGAGCTACCAGAATTCCGGATCTGTGCCTAAACTGAAAGCCTCTCTGAGTCATGTTCTGATTTAATGTGCTAAAAATAAACATGTAATGAATAAGACCCTTAACAACATCATTGAAGCTTATCTCTGACAATTTGAGTAGCAGTAACTTTGTTGTGACTGAATGTGGAACAAATTGTGGAGAAGTATCTTCTGCAGATGAAAGGGGAAGTTTACTTGTCAGGGTTTTTTGTTGGTTTTTTTTTTTTTTTTTTTTTGAGAGCATCACTGTCACTTAAAGTTTCTTCAAATATCAAATAGTGAGGCATTGAAGAACATGGGTATCAGTAAGAATAAAAATAAGATATTGTTGGGTTGGAGCTTCTTGATGTCTGTTTTGTTTATGTGGTCCAGACCACTCATCCTTAGAAATGCTTCTCTTTGTTTGCTTGTTTTTTCTTTAGAGAGCCCTCTGCAGTTCTATGTGAATTATCCAAACAGTGGCAGTGTGTCTGCTTATGGGCCTGGCCTCATTTATGGGGTTGCCAATAAACCAGCAACTTTCACCATTGTTACAGAAGATGCAGGCGAGGGTAAGTGTGTTCTTTAATCTCACCCTACCCTAAGCTAGGCACTTTTTGGAAGTGTAGTGCACATTGGCATTAATTGGCATTCATCTGTTCAACTGAATCTCTGGTGCAGTACAAATGACCTGTGCAAATATCGGATGAAAATTATTTCATCAAGCTGTAACTTGTAGTGAAAACTATCTTATTAGTTCTTCCTGAGAGAAGCAGATGTGGTAGAGGGTGCAAACAATTCATTTAACTAAAAATAAACTGAAGGCAGTGAAGGTCTAGTAGTTTGACTGGATGTGGAAGAACTGTTAGGTAAACCCAGCCGACTGATTAGTTGTGGTGTCAGTAGGTTTACCTGGGCTCTTTCTGCTTCTGCCATTTGAAAACAGGCATCTAAACTGCATTTTCAGTACCAAATACTGGATCTTCTTTGGACCAATTCTTTGAATTTAGTGTGCATGAAGATATACAGAAGTGCTCCTTCTTATCTCCTAGGTGGGCTGGACTTGGCTATTGAAGGACCTTCAAAAGCAGAGATCAGCTGCATTGATAACAAAGATGGGACCTGCACAGTAACATACCTACCTACTCTGCCTGGGAACTACAGCATCCTGGTCAAGTACAATGACAAGCACATCCCAGGCAGTCCATTCACAGCCAAGATCACAGGTATAAAGTTTAGCCTTCTGGAAGCACTTCTTAATGAAAATTCATCTCTGATAGCATGGGGGACCTGGTTTGTGGAAGGAACATGAAGTCCTCTGACTTGCTCTGCACTTAATCTTGTAATATTTCCCAGCTCATTTGTCTTTTTATATATTCAGATGATAACCGGAGGCGGTCCCATGTTAAGCTGGGTTCTGCTGCTGACTTTTTGCTGGACATCAATGAGACTGATCTCAGCCTCCTAACAGCCAGCATTAAAGCCCCATCGGGTCGTGATGAACCTTGTCTTCTGAAGAGGCTACCCAACAACCACATTGGTAAGCTTCTGAGAGTCTGGATTTGAGAGAGTTAGTTACTAGCCTCTACTCCAGTCTGCTTTGTTATGTGAAATGACTGACTGCTTTGCTCCTTCCTAGAGGAGCTCTGTCAAGCCATGTGTCTCATTTTTGTTTGGTACAGTTGGCCAAAGACAGAAGAGTATGAAGAATGACCTCCCATGCTAGCTTGCATGTGACATGCTAGGTTGTGATTGAAGTGCTTTCTGTCACCGTGTGAGAATGGCTTTGAGCCCCATTTGAGGGCAATACTTCAATGTGTGTAGCGAGTGCTTGTCCAGTATTTCATTTATTGGTGTGTTTAAGGCATTTAAATCAAGTATAATGTGCATAAAAAGTTAGTAAGTTTGTCACATTTCTCTGCTTTGTAGGCATCTCATTCATTCCACGGGAAGTAGGAGAACATCTGGTTAGCATCAAGAAAAATGGAAGCCATGTACCAAACAGCCCTGTAACAATCATGGTGGTCCAATCTGAGATAGGAGATGCCAGACGAGCAAGAGTTTTTGGACGTGGCTTGGTAGAAGGACGAACCTTTGAAATGTGTGACTTCATTGTAGACACAAGAGATGCAGGTCAGTTCCATTGCAAAGAGACTTTTGGATGCTGTGAGTTATGTATCCTCCCTAAATGAGACAACAACAAAAGTGGTGTCTCCCTCAGCGTGTGACCACCAGGTCACAAGCCACAAAGCAGCAGATGGAAATAGTGTATTAAGCACGCACGGACATTATTGTCAGTTATTAACTACAGACAATGCTATTAACTTCTAAAATGCTTTGCATTGTCTTGGTTGGTGTTTTCCATTACAGCCAACAGGGACTGTCACTGAAGCACTGCTGAAGCTTTTCTTTCATTTGATCTGGTGCTGGTTCTAGGATTGTGTACAGCAAGAAGGAAATGAGGAAGATATTTTTGTTTTAATGTGGAGCCTTGGCCACAGTCTTTGGAGCTAACTTTTCAATGTTAATGAAATACAAGGGACATGGTCAGTGTTTCAGGAGCCGAATGCATGCTGTGCTTTGAATAGCTTACTGATTAGGACCACAAAAATGTCATTAAGACAGCAAGCAAATCGCATGAGCCCATTATAATACTGAGTAGCTACTGCTATGGGTTGCACTATTTTATGTCAAATTTGTTAGCAACACTACAGAAAGCTGAGGCTAATTTAGCTATATTGTAGGTTATGGTGGGATCTCACTGGCAGTTGAAGGACCCAGCAAGGTAGACATCCAAACTGAAGACCTAGAAGATGGAACTTGCAAAGTGTCCTATTTTCCAACTGTACCTGGTGTGTACATTGTGTCCACTAAATTTGCAGATGAACATATTCCAGGTAAGCAAAAGTGCTGGACAACTTCTTGGTTAGTGTATCAAGAATCTTACCGAGCTGGCCAGCATGCTAGAAGTGGCCTGTGTGGGACCCTAAGTCCCAAAGATTCAAGGAGGTACCCTCCAGAAACAGCAGATATCCAAAACTGTTGTGTTTACCTGGGTGTATTTCACTGGGGTCTCACTGTCAGCTGGATTTGAAACTTCCCCTGTGATCCAGTCCCCCTTGATGCAGCATGTAATGAGCAGGGGAGAAATGACCTGCTGTGGTATTTACAGGCAGCCCGTTTACTGTGAAGATAAGTGGTGAAGGAAGAGTTAGGGAGAGCATCACACGAACAAGACGAGCTCCTTCTGTGGCAACAGTAGGAAGCATATGTGATCTGAATCTAAAAATTCCAGGTAAGCAAAGTCCTTATCCCCATAACTTGCACTCGTATTGGGTGCAAATAGGAACTTCGGTGTTGTTAAGACATGCTCATATTAAGCTAGTTTAGGAATGAAACACTGGTAGTTTGTTCTCTTTGAATTGTTAAAAAAAGCATAATGATGATCGATATATGGAAAAATAAAGACCAGGGAAGTTGTAATCTGTTCAGTGTGCAGCAGGAGAATGGGCTGCACAGCTCGCCCTGCCTCCAGGGTTTTGAGATCATCCTGTTGGCTGTTAAGTCTCTGACAGATGTGAATCACAGATCAGTCTTAGCTGGCTGCAATTATCCAGCCTCTTTATCTGCCTCCATAGCACCTGGTAAGCTGTAAGTGGCCAAGCTTGCTGCTCAGCAGCTGAGCATACAAACTGGCCCCTACGTGCCTCGTCTGTCATTTGTGCTGCGTGATCACATGAGCTCAAGTCCTGCTTCCAAAAACAAAATATCAAAACCTTTTGTCGCTTTCTGATTTGTATTTTTTTATGCTTTTCTTATTAGAAATTGACTGTGGGGATATGACAGCCCAGGTAACTAGTCCCTCTGGAAGAAATTCTGATGCCGAAATCGTAGAAGCTGACAAAAATACCTATTGCGTCCGCTTTGTGCCACAAGAAATGGGGGTCCACACTGTGGATGTCAAATACAGAGGGCAGCCAGTGCCAGGCAGCCCATTCCAGTTCACTGTGGGGCCACTGGGTGAGGGAGGAGCCCACAAAGTGAGAGCTGGAGGCCCAGGACTGGAGCGTGGAGAGACAGGTGTCCCAGGTGAGTCCTCTGCTCTTTGTAGGCTCCCGTACTTGCTGTGTGTGGGTCTGCAGTGCAGTGCTTTGGTTTCTCTTGGCCTCTTCTCTGAGAGCTTGAGCAGAGCTTGGTGTAACACTAAAAGGTTGCCCCGAGCCAGGGGTGGTCAGAGGAGAAGCGTGGAGAAATAATATTGCTGAGTCATGTGGATAGAGGTCTGGAAATCCATGTTTTGGAAACTGACAGTTTTCACAGAATGAGCTTGAGAGGTTGTAAAGTGGTTATAAAAGGCTGATAAGCTAATTCAAGACTAATAGGAGCTGCTTGGAGAAACTGCTAAGTGTTACCACTTCAGATGAGCTGTTCCTCATACACCTAAGTATGGGATGCTGCACAGGATGTTAGGGATGCAGCAGTAGGAAACTTACTCTTGTGTGTACCTTCATGTGCTTCGACAGCTGAGTTCAGCATATGGACACGGGAAGCTGGAGCTGGAGGACTGTCTATTGCTGTGGAAGGCCCAAGTAAAGCAGAAATTGCCTTTGAGGACCATAAAGATGGATCCTGTGGTGTATCATACATAGTTCAAGAGCCAGGTAAGTACCAACGCCAAATCATACTGAATTAACACTGACTGCTACTTTCAAAGAGCTAAGAACACTCTCTGCTTCTTTTCTCCCTGCAGGCAACTATGAGGTGTCCATAAAGTTCAATGATGAGCACATTCCTGAAAGCCCCTACCTGGTTCCCATCATCGCCCCCTCTGATGATGCTCGCAGGCTCACTGTCACTAGTCTTCAGGTGAGACATAAGGAAACATCTCCAGAACTTGCCACACAGACTGATTTCGTCCTTGTTCTCCAAGGCCAAAATGGTCGTCCTTTCTTCTTAGTAATAGTCTTGCCTTACCTGGGGCTTATTTTCAAGCTCAGCTTGCAGGCAGAAAGGGGTTTTTGGCAGCTGGTCCTTTGTAAATTGAGCTGGTAGAGCTGGCCCAGCTCTGGGTAGCTGTAATTTGAAGGCTGAAGGCTCAACCGAGTGTACTAAAGTGGTAACACTTGGGAATTAAAAACAAGAGGCTGTAGATACAGTATTGGAGGAGATAAAAGTTTGTTTTATACCCCATTAGCTAAGGGGGGAGGTCAAGGAGAACTGAAAATATGGCTGTGGGCCACCAGTGACCTGGCTGGTACCAAGTTACTTGGCTGGCATGTGGATTGAATAGCTGGGTTCCCATGGCAAGGCAGTGTAGGGCTGTGTGGTTGGGACACTGCTGCAGCCTTGCTGTGGAGCAATTCACATGGGCAGATGGAGGGGCCCCATTGTGAGGTTATAGCAGATGTTTGTTCTGGCTGATGTCACCAACCCGCACAGTTACAGCTTAGATGATTCATGAACAGTAGCAAATCTTAGAGTGAATCACAGCTTTGTAGTTGGTCTGGGCTCATCTGCTAACCTCACCATATCATTTTTGTGTGTGTGTGGTTACGTGCATTAAAATACAAGTAACATTAAAGGCCTGACTTAAATCTCCAAAACCAGAAACTTGGACATGAGACTGAGAATTTGTGTCTAAATATACTGTACCTCAGACCTCATCAAGTTATGATAAGCAACTGGTACTTCAGTTGAGGTTTTTTTTTTTGGCTGTGTCCCAGCTGTGGTCCCCAGGAGTTTGCCTGGACTGCAGGACTCCTCCACCCTGGCTGTGTAAATGAATCATGACTGCCTGATCCAATAGTATCACTTCTAACCAGGAGTTACAAGGGCGTTAATTAGTCGCTGTGGTATTGATGTTTCACTTGTGTTTCATTTAAAGACTCTTTGACAGGAACATTCACTTCAATTAAGTCCTGGAGAGGCAGATAAAGCTGAGTATTCAGTAACTGAGCGCAGTGCTGCAGCATCAGCCTGTGCTGAGCCCCCGGCGGGGACTCGCTTTATACATGGTACCTCAGTTCTACTCAGTTGTATTTATTTCCCTCTTCAAGATTTAGTTGAAAACAAAATCAGGTAAAGTATGTTCAGCATAAAATACTGCTGCAGGGGCTGCTGTGGCTGAGGACCACTACAGCAGGGATGCCGAGCTGCCTTGCCTTCCACTGATGGCCCGACAGCACCGCAACATCTGGTTTTGTGTTCTAAATTATTTTCTCATGCTAAGACATCTTGTGGTGGCGTTCTAAATGCAGCCTCTTGTGGCAAATATAAACATGCATATTACTCTTTCAGACAACTGGATTATCAGAGGCTTTTCCCCTGAATGAATCTGGAATGAATGAATGGGCTGAAAATGGAGCTATAGCTTAAACATCCTTTAAATCAAGTGCCTGAATACCAGAGGCTGACCTCAGTGATAATGGGTGACTAGTCTTGTAAACCTGCCTCTGTCTGATTGGCAGAGTCGTCTGGCTTCCAAAAATGGTCTGTTACTGCAGGAAAAATCAGACTAGCCACTGCGAGTGACTTATAAATCAGCCACCCCCTAAAAGGGAGAGAGCTTCTGATTTGGGAATTAATACCAGTCACAGCTCTATGCCTTTCACTGAAATCTTAAAAAAAAGAAATTGTGCTGAAGCGGTTATTTCCCTGCCACAAATCTTGCTGTTTGAAATGAGAAGTTTGAATTTGATAATCTAACTGTTGCATCCTCAGGAGTCTGGATTAAAAGCTAATCAGCCAGCATCCTTTGCTATAAGGCTGAACGGGGCAAAGGGCAAGATCGATGCTAAAGTCCACAGCCCTTCTGGAGCTGTAGAAGAGTGCCACGTGTCTGAGCTGGAGCCAGGTGAGCGCAGCTTCATGTTGGGCAGAACAAACTGAGTGACCTCCAAAACATGCTTGCTGCCCTGTAGCTTGGGGGTTTAGTCCCTTTGGCTTGCAAACATTGTACCCAAGGGGCAAGTGCCTTGCTTGGAGAATGACTTCTTGTTGTCAGGAGTTGTTCAGTCAGGGTTATGTTCAGGCTTTTCCCAGATAGCTCATTAAATGACTGAGTCCTAACTTTAACAGGTCTTTAAGTCTTGGCTTGCCAGTGAGGGTACAGTGACACTAGTCATAAAAGAAATATGATGTGGTTGTTGAATTTAGCCAGAAAAGAAGTTTATTTTTCAAAGCTATGCTTCCATCTTTGACTAATAGTTTATTTTTAACTTGCACTCACTCCTTCATATCAAATGTCAAGGAAGCTGAATATAAGCAAACACTACAGAAAGCTCAGCACCTGTTTCAGCAATGAGCTTTTCTTTTTCACTTGAAGTCTGAATGAGTTATGGTTTGTACTTTGGGCAGACAGCAGCTGTCTAGCTGGGGAAGGTCAGTCCCCCCTCTGGGTTAACACACAACCAAAAATGTTAAGTATCAGCAAATTGCTAAATGACTTTATTAAATAAAGGTGCGGTGTCTGCAGAGTCCGAGCAGCATGCTCAGCCTGCTGGGAAGAACTGGCTTGCTCCCACCAGCTGCTTTTCTTCTCTGTGCTGCTCCCTTGACCGCTGACAGGTTGGGCTGTGATTGAGCTGTCACGTTTAGTGCACGTGTGAGGCAAGTAAGACTGGAACTCACCCTGCAGACTAGATGACAGCTGAGCTTAGGTCCTAGTAGACAAGGTGAAAACGCAACCTGTGACACCTCTTGTGATAAGTACAGTATTTTCCTACTTAAATATAAGCTTAGCAGCTTGTGAAGCTGAGTTTGCTTAAGCTGTGAGCAGAATATATGGCAAAGCATTACAGATGCTTTGCTTGGGCTGCTGACCAGCCCTGCGCTGGGTTTAATTGCTGTTTGGTTGTTATCTTTGCTGTATCAGAAAAGCCTCTTCTCTTGCAGACAAGTATGCCGTGCGGTTCATCCCCCACGAGAACGGCATCCACTCGATTGATGTGAAGTTCAACGGGAGCCATGTGGTGGGCAGCCCCTTCAAAGTGCGAGTGGGCGAGCCGGGGCAGGCGGGGAACCCCGCCCTTGTCACCGCCTACGGCTCCGGCCTGGAGAGCGGTACCACCGGTAACCAACACCTCTTTTACACCTCTGGCACAGACCTGTTTGCACTTTGGCTTTCAGAGAGACACAGAAGCTGTTCCTAGGCATATTTTTTATGTTACTTTTTCCTGCTAAGGCAGCTGAACTAACCCACATTCCCTGCTGACCTGGGTGCAGGCTAATTTTGCTTTCTCGCATGCTCCTCAAGTCTTATAACCACCAATTAGAGAGTCTGCAGGTTATACTGAGCCATAACGAGCTTAAAGCATCTGTAAACCAGAAACTGCAACATGAGTTCACTTGAACTGGTTGGTGTCTGGGCTAGGACCCTGCTGGTTAGCTTAGCTCCATGTCAGTGGTCCCTTGGAGCTCTGGAGATGCTCTGGCTCCCTTCTACCTGTGAACATTATGTCTGCAAAGGCTGGAGGCTTTTGTGAATCAGATCCTGAGTTGCCTGTCTAGTTGAAGGAATCTTGTTTAACTTGCATACCCCCTGCTAATTAAATGGATACTCATTTACCTTTTCTTCAGTGCTTGCACTTCTGAGAAATTTCAAGTTAAATGGATTGTTCTGTTTTTAGCGTGCTATCATACCTGCTTCAGATGCAGAAAGAATGCTGACACCTAGTTGTCTGCTGTGGCTGCCCCAGCTGATAGTTCCCAGATCAAAAATCTAGGCTTTAGGGTGTTCTGTTTTGTTTTTTTTAATTTATTAAAATATTCCAGGATGTGCTCTTAATTTATGTAATTGTTGTTTTCCTGGGCCACACACAGAGGTGGATAACAGAGTAAAACTGGTTTTTTTCCTTTTGATATGAAAAGTGTGAGAGAGTTCCTCTTGTCCTATCTACTGCTGTCTTTTGTGGATACCATTTCATATGCTTTTTTTCTCCCTGGAAAAAAAAATACTGTGGTTATTCAGTCAAAGCTTTTGCTGTTCTGGAGAAACCAAGCAGTTGGCTTTGGAAACATGTGGATATACTCTGTAAAGATATTATAGCCTGTGCTGCTTTAATATGTGGAAACAAAAGCATTCATTAGTACTAGCCACAGATGCATCAGGGACAGGGGATTTTTTTTTCTCCATCTATAAAGCTGCTTGGGGCTGTTTTTCATCTAAATAGACTGTTTAACTTCAGCAGAGTTACTCTGTACCCCCTTGTTGAATCCTGGTCACTGCCAAAAGCTCAGTGCCCGGGGAGCTGCTGAGCAGTGTTTCTGAACAATGATCTACTGTAGATGTTTAGATAGCTGGTGGCTGAGCACCTGAGAGGTGCCCCCAGGAGGGGTGTACGTCTGCAGCCTCCAACAATGCCAGCCTTCATTTGGGGCACAGGGAAAAAGCAGTGACTTGAGAGCAAGAAGCCTTCAGTGGGAAGCTGTGAAGCTTGCTGGCTTTGGAAAGCAGTTTTCTTCTGGTTGAGTGGTGCACATTGCAAACGGACTGGGCAGGCAAGCTGTGCCAGCCAGATTTACTGCTACAGCACTGGGAGATGGTACAGTCCTCTGTGGGAGCTGGGCTCTTCCAGCATTGCAACACAGGAGCCTCTTGTGTGGAGAGACCAGAAACTTCTCCCTACTTTATCACCACGGTTGCGTGCTTCAGTCTCAGCTGTAGTAAACTTTCCCAGAACCCTGCTGGGTTTGATTGAGCTCGAGCACTTTATTCCTCCTCAGCAGTGTCTGATAGAACAGCCCAAAGATCTTAAGTATCTGAAACCAGAGTTTGACAGTAAATTATTTGAGGGCTGAAAGCCTTGCTTAATTTTTTTCTTGTGGCTCTGGCATTGTGTCACTGGCTTAGTATTAGCAGCAATAATTCAGCTGTGTTAACCAGATGCTGTAATTAAACAAGCTTTTGTTTCCACAGACTGCTTGGAGTGTTGTTGCCGAGCAGTTCAAACAGCCAGTTCCTCCAGGAGACCTCCTGTCCCTCATTTCTCTTGCCTTTTTTGTGGGCTCCTGGCAGCTGCTTTATGGTCCAGGCAGTGAGATGGCTCCAAGCTTGGCCACACTGGTGGCTGTGTCAGCACAGGCTCCGATGCCCAGTAGAAAGGCTCTTGTTCTAAGAGTATTCTCTTTGAGCCAGTCTTTTGATGCCAGAATCTTTCCATTTTGGTCCTAAAGGGCTGTCATGACCCTTTTTCCTGCCCACCCTGCAGTCACACAACATGAGTGGAGGAGGGAGCTGGGGGGACAGTGCCAGGGTTCAGAGCCCCTGGTTGGGCCTGGCCTGTGCAAGGATGCTGGGGGAGGCATGCTGTCCCTCCCTGCCTGCAGCCTTGTGCAGCCTCATCTTGCCCCAAATGATCTGTTCCTATTTAACTTTTGTAACATGGGGTGTGAGGAAGAGTGTGTCTTACTGTGCTACGTCTTTCTAGGGTTGCAGTCGGAGTTTTTCATTAACACGACCAAGGCTGGTCCAGGTACCCTCTCTGTTACAATTGAAGGGCCATCAAAGGTGAAAATGGACTGCCAGGAAACTCCAGAAGGTTACAAAGTCATGTACACACCCATGGCTCCAGGAAACTATTTAATTGGAGTTAAATATGGTGGACCTAACCACATAGTGGGCAGCCCCTTCAAGGCAAAGGTTACAGGTAAAAAGCTAACCAGTATTTACTGTGTGCCTGAAGTAGTTTGTGTCATGCAGCAAATATGTCCCTCCAAGATAGTGCAGCATTCAGGTTTAGATGCCCAGAAACATGAGGGGTGAAACATTTCTCCCAGTCACCTCCAACAAATAGATGAGGGATCTCAGGAAAGGCAACAGGAGCATTAGTCACAGAACTTGCCTGCTTGACTTCATGCAGGGCTGTACAACAGCTTCATGGGGGAATATTAAATCCTGAACTAGCACTAGTGTGGCATTGGCAGTAGGGAAAGATAACTGTTTACCCATTACTCCCTGCACCCCACAAGCCTGAAGTCTGGTCACCTGTGGCATGTGATGCCCTCTTGGTCTCACCTTTGGTACAGGTGTCACCTAACCTAAGGTCAGTCATGTCTGGGAGGCTTTCAGATGATGCAAGGAAGCCTGGTTTAGGAAGCTCTTTCTCTCTTCAGTCCTGTGTATAAGAGTTCATCTCTACTGCTGCCCCTAAGCTAGTGAACCCTCTCCTGATGCCCATGTCATGGTGATGTTCTTGGGACTGGGCGGCAGGGACTGCGCTCCCCCGGGCTGGGACATGCTCTGCTTTCAAAATGGGTTATTGCAAAATCGCACCTGCTTCTCTGCCAACTCGAGTAATTTTTGGCATTTGGTGATTGGAGCACAATTAACTCTTCTTAAGCAGCCAGCTTTGCTTAATGAATCCTGAAATTCCTGTGGTCCTTTAACCACTTAAGGGGTTCTGGGGTGGGAATGTTGCCAGCGTTCCTGTAAGATGTCAACTTAAAAACCCAAGTAGGAAATCGCTACTCTCTGAAAATGCATTTTGGGTGGAGAATGCATGCTGGCCATTAGAAGGGCAAGCTCTTCATAAATGCCTTTCAGATGGGGTGAGTCTGAATGTCAAGTCTTTTCTTTTTCCAGGACAGCGACTGATTAGCCCAGGAAGCGTCAACGAAACTTCTTCCATCCTGGTAGAGTCCGTGACAAGGTCATCGACTGAAACTTGCTATAGTGCCATTCCCAAATCCACCTCGGATGCTAGCAAAGTGGTTTCCCGGGGAGCAGGACTCTCAAAGGCTTTTGTGGGTCAGAAAAGCTCCTTCTCCGTGGATTGCAGCAAAGCAGGTACAGTAACCAGCTGGATGTCAGAGTGTTTTAGCAGGATATGTTGTTTTAGGGCAAAAAATTGCAATGTTAAAATTCAGACCTTGAGGTGATGGTTCTAAAGAAAAACACTGAATGCTACACAGTGCTCACCAAATCACTTCTAATATAGAGGCTATAAAGATGCCAGCTTCTCTCCAAGTGGATTTATCTGAGCCAGGTGCACCTGAAAGAAACCACAGGGTTATGGCATGAGAACAAACAGGTTTCTGAACTTAAGCAACCCTCATGGTGCATTTTAGCATGTAATGCAAGGTGTTCCCGTAGGCCTTGAGTGCCAGTTGTCGTCACTGGGGAGCTTTACAGTGGGAGGATTACAGGCCAACCACGTCCACTCATCTCTGCTATTAACTTCTAATGAAGTACCTGAAAGGCAGCCCCTGCTTGCTTTCACAAGCAATGTTAATGCCCCCTGTGCTCTAGTTAGATAGTGGTAGTATGGCAGAATGCACAAATAAACCCTTGTCTCTATAAGGTCAATGGCTTTTTATAATGAAATTCCTTTTTATACTAAATTAGATTAGCCATACCTCAGAAAATCACTCTGAATTAAAATCATAAAATCCTTGTGCTCTGGAGCTAGTATATTGTGATACAACCATACCTGTTTCCTTAAGCTTGGGAATGCTAACAGTCTGTTATTTCACTCTAGGTTCAAATATGTTGTTAGTTGGTGTCCATGGACCTACAATACCGTGTGAAGAGGTGTCCATCAAGCATTTGGGCAGCCATCAGTACAACGTGACTTATGTTGTCAAGGAAAGGGGTGAATATATTCTGGCAGTGAAGTGGGGTGATGAGCACATCCCTGGGAGTCCCTTCCATGTCACCGTTCCTTAAACTCACCGAGCATCAGAGTCCATCTTTGTGTTTGCAGTTCAGATGTAGAGTTATACTGGGTGCAGTCCTGTTGCAAAATGCAGTATCTAGATACACACGGCTCACATTTCAATACAGTCAGAACTAGACTCTGTAACTTTATTTTTACAAGCATTTCACTTCTACTTACCAACCATAATGTCAATCTATTTGACATCCTCCTCAAATTGTACCTTTGCAATACTGTCCAGGTCACTGTTAATGTTTGGAGAATCATGTGGATAACTAGACACTAATTTCTTGTGTGGATGTTAAAGACTTTAGATGTTAATTGAAAACTGGAATTTGTCTTCGTAATTGGGTATCTTAACTACTGATTTTATTTGACTGGAGACTTTACATTTTAGTTATGGAATATGACTTGGGCTGTCCCCAGTTCACATTCTTTTCTGTAAAGAAATGAGGTAAAACTGGTACTATAATGGGTGCCTTTGTATACTTGATCAATTTTAACACTTAACATTATAAAAAGTTACTAAAAGTGGCTTTACAACTCAAATTTAAAACGTTTCTGAAAATGCTTTGCTAATGGTTTACATTTAGAAGTTTATCTTTTATAGCAAACCAAAAGCAGACTGAAAATTACTTCCTGGAAGCTTTCAGCCTTTCTGTGTTAATACTCTGTAAATCTAGACAGGTAGCTTTTTGGCCATTGATGCTAGCAATGCAGTTTTTAATTAGCTTGGGACTCTGGTGAGTTTTTTGTAACTTTACAGGTAATTCTCTACACTCTTTTTGATATATTTTAAGAACAAACCCCCAGTTTGGCTGGGTTAAATAAAGCCCCTAAACTTGCCAAGCCAGACGTAGCTCTCACCCTGGTGATCCAAAGCAGATGCAGGTCAGAGCACAGCGCATGTTGGGAAGATGTTCAGCAGTTTCCCTGGAGGCTGTGGGCCAGGCAAGTAGCCGAGGTGGTGCAAAGAAGCCTGGGCATGGGACCCCACATTTGTAGTCAGATATGGGGCAGGAGGTTGCGAATTTACCCATAATAACAATACCAATCAACAAACCCATCTTTGGTGCATGTTGTTTATTATATCTCAGTTCAATAACATGCCTGGAGCATGCTCATCTCTCCTAAAATCCCCTTTGTGCTGCAAAAGGCATTCCTGCTGAGGGCCAGGGAGTGAAAACTTCCATTTTAACTTCTCTGTTTGTCCAGGATTACACCATGCTAATTCCCAAGTGTGTATCTGAATTGCTGTCAGCTGCTGGGGCTTTAGTAAACTCTCCAAATGAGCTTTAACTCTGCGATTAGGAGAAGGTAGGATTTGTTTAAAACTTGTTGAAATGTCATTGTCTGTCCCTAGGGGGAAGTTCACGCTTACAGTTCTGTAGTTACGTGTGGATGCACTGCTCTCTAGCACAGTCATTGGGGGAAATAAAGGAAGGTTGGGTTTTTTTACTGTGCTGTTTTTGTGCCTTAATGTGAAATGCTCACAACATTGTAAACTAGGAAGTAAAAACAAAATAAACTGGAATAAAATGCAGGATTGTAAAATTGTATCTTATAACTTATTAAATAGAAATGTTTGCTTCATTAAAATGTGCATGTTAAAAACCACATTGGATTCATTTCCTATGTAGCCAGTTAAGTTCAAACTAAAACTTACAGCATGCAGCAGCTTCAGGCAGACTGAATAACTCCCTGCTCACAAGCCATGCAGGTAGCCCTGAAAAACTTGGGCATGACCTCAGTGCCATTCACTTTATTTTTTTTTTCCATAGAGCAGAGTGTCTGGCAGAAGTTCCAGCCATGTCATAACTACACCAGTGTGAAGGGGTGTGACCTGGCTGTGCTGGTTTCCCCCTGTGGAGTCCCCAGGTCCTGGGTCAGGGGAGCTGGGGGTTATAGGGGTTATAGGTCTGATCCTGGGGTGCTGCTGGTGGCACCCACCAGCTCCTCCACATTCCCTGGAGTTGTTTGCAGAAGGTGGTTCCCAGCAGGACGCTGCACCTGGGGCTGGCCGGCTCCGGCTCATGGCCATGGAAACCAGCAGATGTTTTCCCAAACACCACTCCCACTGGAAGCCCCACTGAAACCTGAGAGGCAGTGGCTGCCAAGGACTTTCCTGCCTCAGGTTTATCAGATTATTTCCTTTTCGTAGTTAACCGTGTTTCATTAGCTTTGTGCTACATCAGCCTGAACCTCCTATGTAATGTTTTTAAACAAAACAAGCTAAAAAAAACCTGGATACAGCTGTTGGGCTGAGTAAACCTTGAGAATGTACCTTGTGCCTGTGTAACTCCTGTTCCCTGTAACCCTGATCCTTCTGTTGCCTGACTGCTTGGTATCTTAGTTTAATCACACTAGCAAATATTAATGGGAATTGTCTGTGAAGCTGATGAGCCCTGTTTGTTAACTTATCTGAGGTTATCTCCAGCAAAGCTGAGCTCTGCTTCAATTGAATGATTCTTCCCTGTCAAGGCATGAAATCTGTGAGGTGGCCACAAAAATTAACTTGCTAAGGACAGCAAGCTCACTGGTGTTCATGAGATAAGCTTTTGGTGAAGGTTGGCTGCCTGGGTTTTATTGGGCAACAACATTCAGCCAAGCCCAGTGGCTCTAGTGGCTGAAGACTGGGTTTCTGTTGGGTGCAAAGGGGTGCTGTGGGGGCACTGTGCTCTGCTTTTGGTGTTTGGCACCTTCACAAAGGTTTCCATGTGCAGTGCCCACCTTGGCAGGCAGCTGTGGGGCTGGGCTGTTGGTGTACTGGTGTCCCAGTGCCTCTTGCTGGGTAGGCTTACAGTGGTAGGACCTGTACTTCCTTCATTAGTTACAGAGGACTGACAGGCAGCTTTTTGCCTCTAGCTGTGGAAGTGTTTGTTTTCTGCCAGTTTGGTTGAGCTTCTGAAATAAAGCAATGGAGTGCAGCTCCTTCCAAAAGTCACAAAATACTGCTTCTGCTTGGCTCCTTGCTCTGAGCAGAGAGCAGAAGGTGATCCACCCAGGGCCTGCTAACACCAGGGTCATCTCCTTCAGCCTTTGCATCTTCTCATGCCATGTATCACCTTGTATGTGCTTCTTGCAATATAATTAGTACTGGATGGTACTGTTTGGGGTGTACCACCAAGCTCCTTGCTTTATTAGTGGGCTAAATCATGTCCCTCTAATGTGTGTGGTGGCCTCACTATAGCAGGGGTGACTGGGGGGACCAAGGGACGACTGGCAGTGGGTCCCTCTTTGCCCTTTTCAGCACCAGTATGATTTTCTATAAGTAAAGCTATATATCTTCAAATATTTAAATTACTAAATCTTTAAGTTATTTGAAATTAATCCTTGAATTGTTTTATATGTATGTATAAGAGAAGGTATAGTATACTTAATTTTTCTGGCAGTGTTCCTGCAGCAGTAAGTCTCCAGTCTGTGCCAGGCCCAGGACTGCACAGAGTACTTTGTGTGTCCAAAATGGATCTCCCTTCAGCCACCAAACAGCTCAGAGCTGCTCCAATGTTCATCAGGTGTATTAGCAGTGCGGGTGGTGGGGCTGTTGCTTAGCAGAACTCTGGTTTTGGTCAGATTATGCAAACCCTGTAATTAGTTTTCCCTCTAATTGTCTGTGGAAAGTAAGAATGTAAAGTTTCCAATCCGGAATCTGCCTTTTTTTTTTTTTCTACTCACTTTTAAAATTCTAAATGTATTTGGCTTAAACTGATTTGATTTTCAATTATTTTTTTTTACCCCACACTGAAATGTACTTGCAATGCAGACAATGCACCTTTCTTCCTGGCAAAAAAAAAGGAAGCCAACTGTGTATTAATCACATTTAAAAGGCTGTCCAGAGTTGTTACATTTAAACAGACATCACTTGACAGAAACTGGGATGGAGTTGCATGAAACTGTTAATTTAGGGAACGGCATAATGTTTTTCTACACAACCTTTTTTATTTGTTTGAAGATAGACTCTTTCCAAAGCATTTTTTCTCGTGACAGCTGGCTGCTCTGCTCTCTCCCATGGGCTGAATGAAACTGCTTACCCTGTTTTGTCTCTGCCAGATCAGGGACAACTCTGGACCCACTGGCATACAGGGAATGGGGCCTTAAAAAGTTGGTGTCAGCATCTCCAGGTGTATATTCCCTACTCTGTGCCAGCTGCCTAGGAGGATCTTACTGTTCTTACTTTTCTTACTTTTCACATCTCCTGTCCACATCCAGAATAGCAGAAAGGGGTGCCTGAAGTTCTGCCACCAGCAGTGGTGGTGTGGGATGTGCCACTGGAGCACCCAGCCCAGCCATGGTACTGCAGCCCAGGAGCAAACCTGCCTGGTACCCACACCTTTCCATGTCAAACTCCCCAACTCCTGGAAGCAAATGTTAATTTAAAAAAATATATTTTCCCCTGTGTTACAGTAATTACTCCCATCCCTCAGTGAGGTGTCACTGACCATGTCTTCATGACCCCATCTGAGCTGGAAAGGAAGCAGCAGAATGGGCTACAGCAATTTTTTTTCTCTGTAACCTGCAGTAATCATTAATATTCATCAGGTCCCTCTCACAGAAGGTTATCAAAACAGCCCCACTGCCAGCTCTCCTTGCGCAGGGCTGTTTCCCCAGAGCCTCCTGGGAAAATGCTTTTAAATGGCTTTTCAGAATTTCTCAGACTTTCAGAGTTAATTTTCATAGTTGTGAATTTATATTGCACACTTAGAAAAAATGTTGTATCTAAATCAGTCTGGATTTATATCTCATGTCACCATGAATTTGACCAGGATTTAAAGCACATTCTTTATATGCCGTGAATGAAAGGCTAATATATGTGATTTTAAAAAAAAAAATTGATAGGCAAAATATGATTTAGCAGGACCTAGAGGTATGCTTGACAGCTCTTTCCTGTGATGAACTGCCTTTCTGCAGGACCTTGGTACTGAAAATCCATACATCCATGCTTAGCTGGAAGCCTGGGAATCCTTCAGGCCCTATGGAGGAGCTGGCCTTGCTGTGAGGGTATTTCTTTCTGACAGTGATGTCCTGCTAGGATAGTATTTTTGGAGGGAGGGGATTATGCCTCTGGCTTCCCTGAAAATGGCTGGGGTCAGGCCCTAACCCCCCAACAGAAAGTGGTCAGGTTTCTAGTGCCAGCATTTGCAGAGCTTTTCAGGAAAACTTTCTGGTTCTTTTGCCAATATGGAAATTAATTCCTATAAATCTGTCTTCCAACCAACAGAAAATACCCTGCAAACACTGACAGCTGAGGCACTATATTTAAAATGACACTTGAAGTATTTAACTTTGTTTTTCACACCAACTAGAAAACCAGACTGCACAGAGAGGGTGTTCATGATTTTGTACCAGGTGACAGGGGCAAGGTTTTACCACTTTAACCCTTGGGAGAGGAGAGGAGAGGAATGTGGGCTAACCTGCCCCTGGGGGTTACAGAAAGAGCCACTGGTCCAAAGCACAGCTTCCCTCAGCACTGAAGGGGTCGGTGGCATCTGCTGCAAGTGGGCACAGCAGAGAGGGGACAGTGACGCCCATGCTGGAGTGGCCTCACACCATGCCCCAAACAGCTACAGACCACTTAAGGACAAAAGTAGTGACCATGAAAGACATCCCAAGGGGACAGGCAAGCTAGAAAGGCTGTGACTGCTGAGGGATCAAACCATACACCCTGATACTTGTGGTGCAGGCACCGAGGTGTCCCCTGGATGGATGTGCCCTGCAACCTGCCAGCTCCTGGTCCTGCAAGCAGAGTGGTCTTGTAAAGGTCATCACAGAGCGCTTCTGTGTTAAATTAGTGTGGGCATTGAACAAACAGGCTTGGAGTCCCAGAAATGTGATATCAAAGTTCATTTACAGGCACAGCGAGGGCAGAGACACATTAGCTCTCGGCAGTGGTAGGGTCTGCGTGAGGGCACGAACGGCTCTGCAGGTCCGGGAGCTCCCAGCTGACGATGAAATGGTGCTTCCTTGCCGCGGGTGGGGTTGCTGGGTATGGTGATCGGGTCCCAGCTCCGCGGGGTGCCGGCAGAGGGCCCCCGGCTCACACGGAGCGCAGGCACCGAGTGCGGGACGGGAGGCGGCGCCGCAGAGGGGAGAAACCTGGCGGGGCACGGGGCTGACACCGGGTGTGTTAATGCCTTTAATAACCCACAGGTGGAGAGGAAAAAAAAACCAAAAACCCAACCAACCAACTCAACCCGTGAATTTGCCCATTGTTTTCCTTTTTGAATAAAAGGCAGAGAACAGGTGGCTGAGGTACTCCTCTCCTGATCTCCGTCTCCCTCGCTGGCTCGGCAGAGAAAAGCTCCAGCACGAACCACCGGGAGTGTTGAAAACAAGTCCTCTGTGGGTGCCCTGCCGAAGCCCAGGGAGCCCTGCTTTGTTCTTGGTCCTTTTCGGTGACGGATGGTCCATCAGGGAGTGGCCAGATCCAGCCTGGGCACCGATTTCCTCCCTGTAATCCCTCCAGATGCTGAGAGAGCTGTGATACAGCCAGCTTGCACCAGCTGCTGGTTTTGGTAGTCCCACACTGGTAGGCTTTTTGATTTTTCTGCCTTCTATATGACTACTGGCCCTGCTGTGTGATAACTCCTTCCCTTGCTGCACTTCAGTGTATGTCTGTACACATGTGCATCTATATGGATGCATACAGGTGGTGTGGGCGTTTGCTTCTGCTCACCCAACACCCAGGAAGCAGGGAGGCAGTGGGAGCTTTGTGTGCTGGTGTTGCTCATGTCTTTGTGTATTTGTGCACAGTTAAGCTCCAGGAAAGCAAAGCAAATGTGGATGTAAGCCTAAGAGTCTGGGCTACGCACAAGTACTGCTGTGCCAAGGGGTTTCAGAGTTGGGGACCTCTGCCCAGAGACGGGACAGTCCCTGGTCCTGCTGACCTCTGTCCTTCTGGGCAGCTTGTGAACCAGCACCTCCCAGCATGTTTGTCTGACTGTAGGTGGTTTTATATACAGAATTTCTTAAAGTTCCCCTACTGCTGTATGTTCAATTGCAGTGCATGCTGTGTTGGTCTGTTTGGGGATATACGGGCTTCAAATACACAACACAGGTGTGTCCCTGTGGGGTTTTGTACCAACTCTACCATGTCCCCATTGCTGCCAGTGCCTAAAGGAGGCAAAAGAAGGTATAGAACCTTGCCCAGGTTCAATAACACTGACCTCATGACACAAGCTGAGAGGTGTTGGGGTTTTTGCGGATTAGTGGGAAGCAGTGCCAAGACTGGGAATAGAACACCAGCCCAGTTCAGGTGAGTCCAAGGTGGAAAAACCTAGCCAGCTGAGCTCAGTGATGGAAGTTATGGAGGAACTGCAGTCCTTGAATGCCTCGAGCTGCTACTCTGCGATCCTGGGGACTCTGGCACAGGACTCACTGCCCCAGGGCAGCAAAACTCACAGTTGTGTGGGGTTTTTGCAAAGCAAGGGACAGCCCAGGCTCCATCCCAGGTGCAGGGCAGCAGGAACCTCCCATGGAGCTGGGGAAGGGGGGGGTTCTGAGGAATCTGGGAGACCTCAGGTCTGTGGAAACAGAAGATGCCTTCAGCATCCTGCTTTGGAGAAGGACTTCCCCAGGACTCAAATCTGAGGGACTGG